>NC_084636.1:3548415-3728415 GCF_033978795.1 Nerophis ophidion | reverse complement strand
TTCAGCTTTTGACTCGCTTGAGACCGCTCATAAAAGCAATGGGACTCTGTCTGTGAATGGAGCTTGTAGTTACATATTATATAAATATGGAAATATTATATAAGTATGTATATAAGTATGTACATAAAGTGTTGTAATTATATTCCAACTCCGCGTTCTTCTTGGTCATCGCCGCTGCCACCACCCCCCCTCCCTTCCCCCCCAGCCGCCCGACCACACCACCACAAATAAATGCCTGACCTGTGGTAAACACTGCATAATATATAAATATTATGTAAATATGTACATAAAGTGTTGTAATTATATTCCAACTCCGCGTTCTTCTTGGTCATCACCGCCACTGCCACCGCCTCACCCCCTACCACCCCCAACATCCCCCCCGCCCAACCACACCACCACAAATAGATGCCTGACCTGTGGGAAACACTGTATATACATACATATATACACACATGTACATACATACATTCATCCTACTTTTCTTCAAAAGTGTCTTCTGTCTTTAAAGCGAACACCACAAATATCTACCTTCAGGAAGGGTTTGCAGCTAGAACTGCTTGGTTGGAGACAATGTATCCCACCAGGCATCCTCCAACAGTCTAAGAATCAGATGTATGCAATTGTTGACTGAAGAGCTTACCTGTAAAAGGCCTCCATCGCCGAAATGTAGAACTTCTAATATCGTGTCGGACTGAATGAACGCTGTGGACGACAGAAAAGTCATTAGCAACCAGCACAAATTCCACAATGCCCTTCAAATCTCGGATTTTTTAAAGCAAATGCTACATGTTTTTGGCATGAATTAAGTGTTGATTTAGGTTTTTTGTATTCTCTGTAGAGCCGGGTGATAAAAACCATATCAAAATATATCGCGATTGACATGTAATGGATAAAAAATGGGTTCAATAAAACGTTTTTGTTTCTTTCCTTTTTCTTTATGGCTGTGCTCTAAAAGGGATATTGCCGATCTTGCTGCGGACAAGCGCCCTGCATCATTTACAAACCATTTATTCTTCTCTTGTTGGGATAGTTGACATTAGTTTTGGATGATACCACAAATGTAGGTATCAATCCGATACCAAGTAGTTACAGGATACTACATTGGTCAGAATTTAAGTTCTCATGTGTCCAGGGTCATATTTCCTGAGTTTATGAATACAATATTGAATTTAAAAAAAAAAAGAAAAAATATTTTGTGACGATAAAAAATATTTATGTGATCATAGTAGTATCGACTAGATATGCTCCTGTACTTGGTATCATTACAGTGGATGTCAGGTGTAGATCCACCCATGGCATTTGTTTACATTTTGACGCCGGTGAGCTATTGTATCCTCCTACGGTGTGTAGTGAAGCATGTTTAGGTATTCTTCGTCCTGCAGTGATAAAGTTACTTTTGTCGCCATAAAGGCAAGCACTAGTGAGTTCGAAGCTGAAACAATGCCGATTGCAGATGGACATTAGCTGCTAGCGAGCCATGTCTTTTAAGTACCTCTTCCTGAAGGTGTTTCAGTGTTATAACTTCACCTTTATCGTTACTTTTTACCCCAAAATGCATCCGTTCTCCCTTTTCTGTCTACACACTGTGTCTGCTGGTAAGTACTCTGTGTGTGTGCGCTGCCCAACATGCTCCTCTGGTTGTACAACCAGCAATGTCAAGATGTGGCGAGGACGCGCCGTCATGTCTGTTAAAAAAAAAGAAAATAAAATACGGCGAACCGGTAGGGCTGGGCGATAATGGCCTTTTTTAATATCTCCATATTTTTAGGCCATGTCACAATACAGCATATATATGAACACTTGTAATGGACACTTGATGCATATAATCACAGCAGTAAGATGATTCAATGTGTCTACATTAAAACATTCTTCTTCATACTGCATTAATGTATGCTACTTTTAAACTTTCATGCAGAAAAGGAAATCACAACTAAGTCAATTTAGCTAAAGTGCATTTATGAAAAAGTTATTAATTAAGCAGTGGCACAAACATTCATCCATCCATCCATCCATCATCTTCCGCTTATCCGAGGTCGGGTCGCGGGGGCAGCAGCCTAAGCAGGGAAGCCCAGACTTCCCTATCTCCAGCCACTTCGTCTAGCTCTTCCCGGGGGATCCCGAGGCGTTCCCAGGCCAGCCGGGAGACATAGTCTTTCCAACGTGTCCTGGGTCTTCCCCGTGGCCTCCTACCAGCTGGACGTGCCCTAAACACATCCCTAGGGAGGCGTTCGGGTGGCATCCTGACCAGATGCCCGAACCACCTCATCTGGCTCCTCTCGATGTGGAGGAGCAGCGGCTTTACGTTGAGCTCCTCCCGGATGGCAGAGCTTCTCACCCTATCTCTAAGGGAGAGCCCCGCCACACGGCGGAGGAAACTCATTTCGGCCGCTTGTACCCGTGATCTTATCCTTTCGGTCATGACCCAAAGCTCATGACCATAGGTGAGGATGGGAACGTAGATCGACCGGTAAATTGAGAGCTTTGCCTTCCGGCTCAGCTCCTTCTTCACCACAACGGATCGATACAACGTCCGCATTACTGAAGACGCCGCACCGATCCGCCTGTCGATCTCACGATCCACTCTTCCCCCACTCGTGAACAAGACTCCTAGGTACTTGAACTCCTCCACTTGGGGCAGGGTCTCCTCCCCAACCCGGAGATGGCACTCCACCCTTTTCCGGGCGAGAACCATGGACTCGGACTTGGAGGTGCTGATTCTCATTCCGGTCGCTTCACACTCGGCTGCGAACCGATCCAGTGAGAGCTGAAGATCCCGGCCAGATGAAGCCATCAGGACCACATCATCTGCAAAAAGCAGAGACCTAATCCCGTGGCCACCAAACCGGAACCCCTCAACGCCTTGGCTGCGCCTAGAAATTCTGTCCATAAAAGTTATGAACAGAATCGGTGACAAAGGACAGCCTTGGCGGAGTCCAACCCTCACTGGAAATGTGTCCGACTTACTGCCAGCAATGCGGACCAAGCTCTGGCACTGATCATACAGGGAGCGGACTGCAACAATAAGACATTCCGATACCCCATACTCTCTGAGCACTCCCCACAGGACTTCCCGAGGGACACGGTCGAATGCCTTCTCCAAGTCCACAAAGCACATGTAGACTGGTTGGGCAAACTCCCATGCACCCTCAAGAACCCTGCCCAGAGTATAGAGCTGGTCCACAGTTCCACGACCAGGACGAAAACCACACTGTTCCTCCTGAATCCGAGGTTGGACTATCCGACGAAGCCTCCTCTCCAGTACACCTGAATAAACCTTACCGGGAACATTCATGTCATTTCCAAAACAGAAAGTGCAAGATTGTCAGAGACATTTTAAAACAAGCTATTAGTGCACTTTTGTGCAGGATGTCACTAAGATGACAAATCAAAACACTAAATTAAAGTGCACTTTTTGTACAGAACGCCACTACAATAGTTTAAAATAAATAAAGTGCACTTTTGTGCATGATGTCACAAAATATTTCAATAAGTGTCAAAAAGAAATGAGTTGCATGAGAGGACATCAAATAGTGTATGTCTTTTGTTGACTATTTTTTTCATATGGTGTTGATGTGGAAATGGTTGCTTTGGCATTTTGTGGGTGTGGCACCGAACAGAAATGTTGACATGCGGCGTTTCAAGCACTCTTCATTCTCTAGCGGGTGACTTTTCAAATGATGCTACATATTAGCACTGCTGCTACTTTTTCTAACATTGTTTTGCCGCATACTTGTTCGACATCGTCCCGCTTGAAGCCAAACCACCGCCGTGCCGTTTTTCTAAGGAACTAATTCGTCCTTCATTCTTTACCAGATTCACACCTTCTCTCTCTCGTATTACCACTCGCACCACTCCGCTAGCATCACAGCTAATGTTACCCAGGCTGCTACCTCTCTGCATAGCGAGGGCATATGACGGTGCACGCATGACAGTATGTGACGTATGTAAGAAGGTGCGCTTGATTTAAGTCTCTGTGAGAAGCAGAGACAACAAAGACTGAAAAAAAGCCTGTAGTGTAATGTCCGCAGCAAAAAGCAACTGCTTGAGAACGTATATTCGAATATCCCGATATAGTTATTTTCTATAGACAAACCCGCGATATATAGAGTATATATATATATATATATATATATATATATATATATAAATATATATATACAAAAAATACATATATAGATATGAAAATAAATATACACATATATTTATATTATATTATATATATATATATATATATATATATATATATATATATATATATATATTGGGGATGCACCGATTAATCGGTAACCGAATATATTCGGCCGAATATGGCAAAAAAAGCCACATTCGGCCTTCGGTGGAATGAGTTCAAAACAAGGCCGAATAGTGGCGTGTGACGCAAGCTTTTGAAACGGTGACGCAATCAACCAACGTGCAGTGACGTTGGGATATGTTGTGTACCTGTATAAGTGTATGAGGTTACAATGTTGTGTACCTGTATAAGTGTATGAGGTTACAAGCACACACTTATTGAGATTTAGTGGGGCCTCTGTTTACATTATTAGCCTGTTGTGTAGGCTACCTGTATAAGTGTATGAGGTTACAAGCACACACTTAATTGAGATTTAGTGGGGCCTCTGTTTACATTATTAGCCTGTTGTGTAGGCTACCTGTATAAGTGTATGAGGTTACAAGCACACACTTATTGAGATTTAGTGGGGCCTCTGTTTACATTATTAGCCTGTTGTGTAGGCTACCTGTATAAGTGTATGAGGTTACAAGCACACACTTATTGAGATTTACTTGAGCCTTCTGTTTACATTATTAGCATATCTACTGTGGCTAAGCAGACGTTTGCCAAAAGGACAATCATTCATTTGTTGTGGGTTTATCCACTTTTATGCACTTTATTTTTTTTTGGAATGCATGTTTTGTTTGAAGGCCTAATATAAATGAAAAACTGGGCTTTTTTTGAAAAGCAAAGACTACTGCAATATTAAAAAAATGTCAATATTAAAAAAAATGTCAATATTCAATAGGGCTTCACGGTGGCAGAGGGGTTAGTGCGTCTGCCTCACAATAAGAAGTTCCTGCAGTCCTGGGTTCAAATCCAGGCTTGGGATCTTTCTGTGTGGAGTTTGCATGTTCTCCCCGTGAATGCGTGGGTTCCCTCCGGGTACTCCGGCTTCCTCCCACTTCCAAAGACATGCACCTGGGGATAGGTTGATTGGCAACACTAAATTGGCCCTAATGTGTGAATGTGAGTGTGAATGTTGTCTATCTGTGTTGGCCCTGCGATGAGGTGGCGACTTGTCCAGGGTATACCCCGCCTTCCGCCCGATTGTAGCTGAGATAGCCGCCAGCGCCCCCCGCGACCCCGAAAGGGAATAAGCGGTAGAAAATGGATGGATGGATGGAATATTCAATAAAAAATTACTTTATTTGAAAAACATGTCTAAATATTTATTCTAGGCTATTTATGCAATATAAAAAAAAATGTGAAAAACTGCATTCATTATTCGGCCAAGCGTTTAAATTTTATTCGGCTTCGGCCACAAATTTTCATTTCGGTGCATCATTTAATTGCCCAGCGCTATGCAAAGCTAACATGGAATGCTAACAGTAACATTACAGCTAAAGGTCGTCTTGTCACATTGATCAACTTTGTGCAGGACAATTTGTGTCCATGGTTTCATAAATCAAAGCCCAGTTCTCACTTGGAAGAATTACACAGGAAGTGAGCAAGAATTTCAAACGTTGCCGAGCGACAACCATCACAATGACGCTTGGAGGGTCCTCCGAGCTACATTACTGTAGTCTCCAATAGTACAAGGCTTCTATATACCGGGTGAAACAAGTGTAATGTGACTAACTGTGAATGAACGTTTTTTTAACAATGAACATGTTTGATTTATTGATAATAATCAGACCCGGCAGAAATCATATCATAACCACGATAAACAATGTACCGGGCGTTTTGGTGGAAATTCCCTAGCACGCGCTTATCCCTGCCGCAGATCATTAACAGGTTTACAGAACTACACAAATGCATAATAAACTAGTCTGATCTGTTCACGGGTGTCAACCCTGTAATTGAGTGCCGACCAAATGAACTGGTCTGATGCCCTTTGTGCGTTTTACCCCTGGCCTTGTTTAAATTGTGCGTTTAACCCCTGGCCTTGTTAAATTGCGTGGAGAACGAAATCAGGTTTGGCCCTCCGAAAAATAATTGCGGCATAATGAGAGGTAGCGCGTCGTCTTAGTAGAATTTTGACAGGTCTTCTATGACATAATCATAGGTAGCATAGGATTCCAATTTTGACAGGTCTTCTATGTAGCTCATTACCCGTTGTCTTAATAGCACATATTTTGGAATACAATAGAATAGAATGAACTTTATTGTCATTATATTTGCATATAACGACTCCAACTTAAGGTGCGGTAGTGGGAACAAGTATGGGGTGAAATAAATGACATAAGAGGTAAAAAGGAAAAACTAACAATTGAAATAAACAGACTACTATCCAATAAAAATAATAAGCAATCCTGTACAATATACAAAACACTATAGAAGTACAAAATACTGTACAATATACAGAGCAAGACAGGAGTACCGAAGTAATAAATAATCAGTGTCAGACGTATTGCACTCGAAGGGTAGTATTGCACACTAGGGTATTAGGGCATTATATTGTAAGTTAGGGGTGAGTTATTATTATTTTAAGTTAGAGTTCAACATGGTGACAGCTGTGGGAAAGAAGCTGTCTCTGAGCCTGTTTGTTTTGGCTCTGATGCACCTGTAGCGCCTGCCTGATGGTAGCAAGTCAAACAGGTGGAAGCCAAGGTGTGTGCTGTCCTTGGTAATGTTTTTTGCTCTGTTGAGGCAACGGGAGTTGTGTGAGTCCTTTTTTGTGCAGACTGTATGACCCTCTGAATCGCCTGTTCGTCTGCTTCAGTGCAGCTGGCGTACCACACTGTTATGCAGTACGTTAGCAGGCTCTCGACAGCCGAGCGATAGAAGGTCACCATCAGCTGCCTCTCCAGTCTGTTCTTCCTCAGCACCCTCAGGAAATGGAGTCCCCGCTGGGCCTTCCGGATGACCGCAGTTGTATTTTGGGTCCAGGACAGGTCAGCAGATATGAGGGTGCCGAGGAACTTGAAGGAGCTGACTCTCTCCACCTCCTCGCCGTTGATGTAGAGGTGGGCGGGGTCTGCGGTGTTTTTCCTGAGGTCAAAGATGAGTTCCTTGGTTGTTGTGGTGTTCAGTGCCAAATTATTCACTGAACACCACGCTGATAGTTTCAGGAACTCATCTCTGTATGCAGACTCATCCCCCCCTGTAATGGGACCCACCACCGTTGTGTCATCGGCGAACTTGATGATGGTGTTCTCCGAGTGGGCTGGACTAGTCATGGGTGTAGAGGGAATACAGCAAAGGGCTCAGCACACAGCCCTGTGGGGAGCCGATGCTGAGTGTGCGGGGGGAGGAGAGATGGGGGCCAAGTTTTACGGTCTGAGGTCGGTTGGTCAGGAAGTCCTTAATCCAAAGACAGGTGGGTGAGGGTAGGCCTAAGTCCAGCAGTTTGGTGACCAGGATGTCTGGAATGATGGTATTGAAGGCGGAGCTATAGTCAATGAAAAGCATCCTGACATAGCTCTCCTGGTGTTGAGTGGAGAGCCATGGATATGGTGTCATCCGTGGATCTGTTTGTCCGGTGGGCAAACTGCTGTGGGTCTAGGGTAGGGGGGAGGCAGGCTTGGATGTGGTGGAGGACCAGCCTCTCGAAGCACTTCATGATGACAGGTGTGAGTGATACTGGGCGATAGTCATTGAGGTTGTTTGTGGCAGCTTTCTTGGGTGCCGGGAGTATTGTGGCAGATTTAAGGCAGGGTGGGATGAATGCGTGTGCCAAGGAGAGAGGTTGAAGAGGACGGTGATAATGTAGGAGAGCTGGTCGGCACATGCTTTGAGCACCTTCTTGACCAGTCGCTTTCCTGGGGTTCACTGCCTTGAGCACCCGCCTGACCACGTGCTCCTCAAGGGTGAGTGCGGGGGGGGGTTGGGGGTGCTGGTGGTGGTGTGGCTGTGACTGATTGTGATGTCCCAAAGCGTGCAAAAAAGCAGTTCAGCTCCTTTTAGAATGTAACTTCATGAAGTAAATCTGTAATCTTAAGCATAAGTAACTATCTTTGAGGACACGGAGGTCCTCTGTATTTGTTTTTTAAGTGAAAAAAGGAGATATGATTGACTGCAATTGGACTTTTTAAGGGCAGGACATGGTGTGCGCTGTACACCACGATGCGGTAGATCATCTTCTCACAATATATACCGTATTTCCTTGAATTGCCCCCGGGTATATAGTATGCGCCTGCCTAGAATTACTGCCGGGTCAAACTTTTTTCGCAAAATAATTAGCGCATGCTTAGCATTACCGCCGGCTCAGGATTAACGCCGGGTCAAACTCTTTTCGCAAAATATTATTTTTATTGGCGCATGTCTAGAATTTCAGCCAGGTCAAACTCTTTTCGCTAAATAATTAGCGTATGCCTAAAATTTCCGCCGGGTCAAACTCGTCATGTCACGAGTGACACTTCACCTGTCATCATTTCCAAAATGGAGGCTGATTTCAATCATTTGAAATCGCATAAAGGGAAGAAGATTAAGAGCTATTCAGTAGGATTTAAGGTCCAAGCTTTTGAATATGCTAAAAAGAACAGTAAGCAGCTATGTTTTATTAATATACCGTAGCTGCGTGTGTCAAATATGAGTCATTAAATGACTCCCACCTCCTGGTGGTAGAGGGCGCTAGTGATCCTTCTTGCGACTACTCGGCTGCAGAAAAAGTGACAACAAGCAGCAAGAGTGAGCAGCGATCGTTGATCTTTTCCTCTCGCTTGCACTTTTAACATGGAGGATTACATATCTAAAATAACAGTTTCCTAAACTGGACTTTCAATGGAAGCAGGAGGTAATAAAGGAAGATCTCCATCGAGACATGGAGACTTTTAAAACTGAAGAAAGATAAGGAAGACTTCTATAAACAAGTTATCGATGCTTTTGATCAGAGGGAGCTGCGCATGGACTTCATTTATAAGTAAAGGTAAGACCATAATAACTTTTTTTTATTAAATGTGCTTTTCATGATGGTATCCTTACATCACACTCAAGTTTATAAACGCAGGCCTAAATTTACCGCATGCCTTTGGTAAGTGCCAGAGTGAGAAGAAGTTTTAAAATAATTAGCGCATGCTTGCCTTTACCGCATGCCTTTGGTAAACGCCGGAGTGAGAAGAGGATTTAAATTAATTAGCGCCCCGGCGGCAATTCAAGGAAATACGGTAGTGTTTGCACAGATTATATATTACTAAAAGTCCACTTTTTATGTAACCATCTGATCAGAAATGTGTTTCGATCCCCGCTCATGGTTGAACATATAGTAAGGCCTATACTCTGTTTTAACTATGTTAAAATTGTTTAATACGCTAAACATTAGCATATTATTAAAAAAGTGGACTGTAACAAAAATCATGCTAATTGTCACGTGTTATATTACCTAACAATTGTTCCTCAATGGAAGCTTTTGTTATTCTGGTAATTCATTGCGTTGCTCAAGGTAATATTTATTTTAGGTGTTCATAACCTTTTTTAGCTCGGGGCACAACTTTTCCACTACAGAGGGATCCCGGGGCCCGCTGAAATATTAACACAGAATTAGTCTTCTTACGGGCTTCACGGTGGCAGAGGGGTTAGTGCGTCTGCCTCACAATACGAAGGTCCTGCAGTCCTGGGTTCAAATCCAGGCTCGGGATCTTTCTGTGTGGAGTTTGCATGTTCTCCCCGTGAATGCGTGGGTTCCCTCCGGGTACTCCGGCTTCCTCCCACTTCCAAAGACATGCACCTGGGGATAGGTTGATTGGCAACACTAAATTGGCCCTAGTGTGTGAATGTGAGTGTGAATGTTGTCTGTCTATCTGTGTTGGTCCTATGATGAGGTGGCGACTTGTCCAGGGTGTACCCCGCCTTCCGCCCGATTGTAGCTGAGATAGGCGCCAGCGCCCCCCGCGACCCCAAAAGGGAATAAGCGGTAGAAAATGGATGGATGGATAGTCTTCTTACTCTTCATTTTAATTGTATTCTCAATACGGTAAGTTTACTGGATAAACCTTGATGTCAATCAAATGAAGCATGAGTTAATCACAAAGATTAATATCAAGGCTTAGGTCAGGCTGATGACAAAAAATAACACTAATCAAATATGCAAAAACTGAATAAAGTACATATTAACACTGATTTAGTACGCTTACTCTTGATTTTAATTGTATTCTCAATACAGTAAGTATATCTAATAAATCCACACTGGACAAACCTTGATGTAAATCAAATGAAGTATGATTTAATCACAGAGATTGTTATCAAGGCTTAGGTCAAGCTGATTAGAAAAATGAACACTGATCAAATATGCAAAAACTGAAGAACATACAATTACATACAAATACGCAGTGCTTACATGAATACATTCAAACTACAGATGTCTGACAATGGCTTGTTTGCCGATATCCGAAATTGTCCAACTCTTAATTACAGATTCCGATATCTACCGATACTGATATATACAGTCGTGATACCCCGCTGGATGCATTAAACAATGTAACAGGGTTTTCCAAACTAAATCAACTCAAGTTATGCGGTAGCGGGGGGTGTATATTGTAGCGTCCCGGAAGAGTTAGTACTGCAAGGGGTTCTGGGTATTAGTTCTGTTGTGTTTATGTTGTATTACGGTGCGGATGTTCTCCCGAAATGCGTTTGTCATTCTTGTTTGGTGTGGGTTTACACATATTTGTAACAGTGTTAGTTGTTTATACGGCCACCCTCAGTGTGACCTGTATGGCTGTTGACCAAGTATGCGTTGCATTCCCTTGTGTGTGCGAAAAACCGTAGATATTATGTGATTGGGCCAGCACGCAAAGGGAGTGCCTGTAAGGTTTATTGGCTCTCTACACTCCTCCCTACATCCGTGTACACGGCGGCGTTTTAAAAAGTCAAAAATTTTACTTTTTAAAACCAATAATTTTGAAAACAATAACGATAATTTTTGATATTACATTTTAGAGCATTTATCGACCGATAATATCGGCAATCCGATATCATCTGACATCCCTAATTCAAACTACCGGTAAATAAATAATAAACAATGTTTCTTAAATAAACTGTCAATAAAATTTAAGTGCCAATGAAAATACAACTTTACCACTTTAGTCATAATTTTGGCGTTTAAGAAACTTCTGTATAAGTTTAGCCTCACACTTTTTCTGTTTGTTTGATATTGCATTACTGCCAATAGTGGTGCACAACTGTATTACAACTGCGTACTGCTGCGGCAAATACAGACCACAGTTGAGAAACAATGGCCCTATGGTTAAGAAGCACTTTTATATGATTTATATATGGTGCTGCTCCACTTGGACCACTAGTTTTTGACCAAGGTATTTGTCAACATGGTTACGGCCTTGATCTCAAGCACATCTTTTAGAATAGAACTTTATTCTAGGTTATTTATGAGTGTAGCAACGCAATTGGCGTGCGTCTGCAAGGACATTTTGATACAGACTTCTCTGCAAAGCGCTACCAGCTGCTTGAGAGCGTACTGAAAAGTGTAGCCCAAAGTTAAAAAAAAAAAAGGTGTTTTATCTCACGAGTCCGGACACTAAAACTTGCTGTGTTCATCTTAGCCACAAATAAAAGGAAGAGCATGTTCGGGCGTGGTATTTAGGTGGCTTGGACTTATCTGTGAAAAGAAACCGTGGTGGGGGGACTGGTCAAGTTAAACTATGTTTAAAAGTCAACTTTACAAACCCTGTTTCCAAATGAGTTGGGAAATTGTGTTAGATGTAAATATAAACAGAATACAATGATTTGCAAATCCTTTTCAACCCATATTCAGTTTAAATGCTACAAAGACAACATATTTGATGTTCAAACTGATAAACATTTTTTTTTTTGCAAATAATCATTAACTTTAGAATTTGATGCCAGCAACACGTGACAAAGAAGATGGAAAGATGGCAATAAATACTGATAAAGTTGAGAAATGCTCGTCAAACACTTACTTGGAACATCCCACAGGTGTGCAGGCTAATTGGGAACAGGTGGGTGTCATGATTGAGTTTAAGAGCAGCTTCCATGAAATGCTAAGTAATTCACAAACAAGGATGGGGCGAGGGTCACCAATTTGTAAGCAAATAGTCGAACAGTTTTAGAACAACATTTCTCAACGAGCTATTGCAAGGAATTTAGGGATTTTACCATCTACGGTCCATAAAATCATCAAAAGGTTCAGAGAATCTGGAGAAATCACTGCACTTAAGTGATGATATTACGGACCTTTGATCCCTGAGGCGGTACAGCATCAAAAACCGACATCAGTGTGTAAAGGATATCACCACATGGGCTCAGGAACACTTCATGAAAACCGCTGTCAGTAACTACAGTTGGTCGCTACATCTGTAAGTGCAAGTTAAAACTCTACTATGCAAAGCCAAACCCATTTATCAACAACACCCTGAAACGCCACCGGCTTGGTTGGGCCCAAGTTCATCTAAGATGGACTGATGCAAAGTGGAAAAGTGTTTTGTGGTTTGACGAGTCCACATTTCAGATTATATTCGGTAACAGAGGACGTGGTGTCATCCAGAACTAAGAGGAAAATAACTGTTTGGATTAGTAACTCCAGTTGGTTGCTACATCTGTAAGTGCAAGTTAAAACTCTGCTATGCAAAGCAAAACCCATTTATCAACAACACCAAGGAACGCCGCTGGCTTCACTAGGCCCGAGCTCATCTAAGATAGACTGATGCAAAGTGGAAAAGTGTTCTGTGGTCTGACGAGTCCACATTTAAAATTATATTTGGAAACTGTGGACATGGTGTCCTCCAGAACAAAGAGGAAATTAACCATCCGGATTGTTATAGGCGCAAAGTTGAAAAGCCAGCATCTGTGATGGTATGGGGGTGTACTAGTGCCCAAGGCATGGGTAACTTACACATCTGTGAAGGCACCATTAATGCTGAAAGGTCCATACAGGTTTTGGAGCAACATATGTTGTCATCCAAGCAACGTATGGAAACGGGGTTTGTAAATTCTGCTATTTTTCAGTCAAACGCCTGCATGCTAATCCATTTCTGTTTTAAAGCACACAGAATGATCTTTGCACCTAACAATTACTCAGATGACCTCACCAATGCTTGACTCCTGCGTCATTTGCAAACGACGCGTAAAACTGACTCCGGGCTTGAATAGCCTTTCGCTACTTTTCACTTGACACCAACAAGATAAGATCAGACCACGCTCGCACCCCTCGCTTCCTTCCGACCCAAGCAGAACGCCGCCCTTACCAGAAATGGGTGCTAACCGATACAAGTGGTACATTCAAGCACCCTGTGAGGGCTATGTAGTGACATAAAGCAGTTGAGAAGATCTTAAAAATAGTCCCTCTGCCAACATGTTTCTAGGTTTTTGATAATTTGTTCAAGAATGCAAGCGACACCTTTAAGAAAGTAAATATGTGCCTTTTTTTTTTTTGCAACAGAGGTGTTTGGACAAGGTGAAATGGCACAATAGGATGACTCAAGCTTGGTTTATGAATCTGTGTAGTCAATACGCCCAACCTCACTTACACACTAGTGACTTACTTTTTTTTTTACACTTTGTTTTGTCCTGTCCACCTACTGAGGCAAATCATTACTTTAAAAGAGAAATTGTTGCCTTATTTATATCGGATTTATATTATTGTTTGCTGCAGCAGGGGATAGAAAGACAAAGACAAGAGGGGCAAAAGAAAGAGACAACAACAACGGCATAGCTCGGTTGGTAGAGTTGCCGTGCCAGCAACTTGAGAGTTGCAGGTTCAATTCCCGCTTGTGCCATCCTAGTTACTGCCGTTGTGTCTTTGGGCAAGACACTTTACCCACCTGCTCCCAGTGCCACACACACTGGTTTAAATGTAACTTAGATATTGGGTTTCACTATGTAAAGCGCTTTGAGTCACTTGAGAAAAGCGCTATATAAATATAATTCACAATTCACAACAAAAAACACAAAAATAGCAACAATAATAACAGGAAAAGAACAGCATCAGCAAATACGAGAAGTACAAATATGATTTGAAAAGTGATAGCAAAGAAGCAGTTGGGGAAGTAAACACAGAAATGACAAACATTATTACACTACAAATGGAGAAAATACCAATAGAAATAAAATTATTGATAATAATAACAATAAATATCTCTATTATCAAGGATACAATTGTGTCAACAAATGCAACAATACATATATGTAATGATAAGTAAACATTGATTGATTGATATATATATATATATATATATATATGTGTATATATATATATATATATATGTGTATATATATATATGTGTATATATATATATATATATGTGTATATATATATATATATATATATATATATGTATATATATATATATATATATATGTATATATATATATATATATATATATATATATATATATGTGTATATATATATATGTGTATATATATATATATATGTATATGTGTGTATGTATGTATGTATGTGTGTATATATATATATATATATATATATATATATATATGTATGTATGTGTGTATGTACAGTGCCCTCCATAATTATTGGCACCCCTGATTGAGATGTGTTTTTTAGCTTCCAATTATTTTATTTTTTTTCTAAATAATATGGGACCTTAATGGAAAAAAAGAGAAAAATCCAACCTTCAATACAAGTGCATTTATTCAGTGGGGAAAAAATCCCACATAAAGAAATAATTATTTGACATCAAATAATGTGTGTCACAATTATTAGCACCCCTGGTGTTAATATTTTGTACAACCCCCTTTTGCCAACAAAACAGCACCTAATCTTCTCCTATAATGTTTCACAAGATGGGCAAAGACAGAAAGAGGGATTTTCAGCCATTCCTCTTTGCAGAATCTCTCTAAATCATCCAGAGACCTGGGTCCTCTCCTCTGTACTCTCCTTTTCAGCTCACCCCACAGGTTCTCAATGGGGTTGAGGTCAGGGGACTGAGATGGCCATGGGAGGAGCTTGATTTTGTGTCTGGTGAACCATTTCTGTGTAGATTTGGCCATATGTTTAGGGTCATTGTCTTGCTGAAAGACCCAGTGACGACCCAGCTTCAGCTTTCGGGCAGAGGGCAACAGATTTTGATTTAAAATGTCCTGGTATTTCAAAGCATTCATGATGCCATGCACCCTAACAAGGTTCCCAGGGCCTTTGGAAGTGAAACAGCCCCACAGCATCACTGACCCACCCCCATACTTCACAGTGGGTATGAGGTGCTTTTCAGCATGCGCATCTTTCGTGGTACGCCAGACCCACTTAGAGTGTTTGTTGCCAAAAAGCTCAATCTTGGTCTCATCTGACCAAAGCACACGGTCCCAGTTGAAGCCCCAATACCGTTTGGCGAACTCCAGACGCTTGCGTTTATGATTGTGAGTGAGGAAAGGTTTTCTCCGTGCATGCCTCCCAAACAGCTTGTTGGCGTGTAGACAGCGCCTGATGGTTGATTTGGAGACTTTGTGACCCCAGGATGCTACCATTTGTTGTAATTCTGTAACAGTGAGCTTTGGAGATCTTTTGATTTCTCTTACCATCCTCCTCACTGTGCGTGGTGGCAAAATAAACTTGGGTCCTCGTCCAGGCTTATTTACCACTGTTCCAGTTGTTTTGAACTTCTTAATTATTCCTCTCACAGTGGATATGGGCAGCTGCAGTTGAGTGGCAATCTTCTTGTAGCCTCTGCCTGACCTGTGAAGGTCGACGCACATCTGCCTCACTTGTATGCTGTGTTCCTTTGTCTTTCCCATGTTTAAGAGTGGATAAGAGAAATGGCCTCGGTGTCACGTCATATTTATACCCCAGGGAAACAGGAAGTGATGAATTACTAATTAAATGTTCCTACGTACTCTGGTAAACTTTGTAAACTACTGTAGAAATGACAGAAATGCTTCAATTATATTTATTTCCTGGGAATTGTTAAGGGTGCCAATAATTGTGGAACAGGTGATTTAATGAAAAATAATTATTTTTTAGTCAGGGATTTTTTTATTTTCTTACAATTCATTTGAGTTGAAGGCTACATTTTCCTACAATTTTCAGTGTGACAGTATTCTTCTGCAATAAACACTGAATTTATTTTAAGGCTTTTAACACATCTCAACCAGGGGTGCCAATAATTATGGAGGGCACTGTATATATATATATATGTATGTATATATGTATATATGTATATATATATATATATGTATGTATATATATATATATACGTATGAAATAATTTACTTTCAGTGAATTCTAGCTATGTATATATAACTAGCTATATATATAACTTTCACAGTATCATGTTGGACCCGCTCGACATCCAATGCTTTCGGTTCCCCTATAGAGGGGGTGTTGCCCACATATGCGGTCCTCTCCAAGGTTTCTCATAGTCATCATTGTCACCAACGTCCCACTGGGTGTGAGTTTTCCTTGGCCTTATGTGGGCCTACCGAGGATGTCGTTGTGGTTTGTACAGCCCCTTGAGACACTAGTGATTTAGGGCTATATAAATAATCATTGATTGATGATTGATTGATAACTTGAAATACAAAAAGAAGCATATACATTGAGGGGGAAGAAGGAGAAGTGAGCCATATTAACCTTATAGATTGTTATAGTAATAAGTTAAGCTTTGTCACTATGTCGTGTTTTATCCAGTTTCCCCTAGGGAAATACAAAAGGAAGCATATACATTGAGGGGGAAGAAGGAGAAGCGAGCCATATTAACCTTATAGATTGTTATAGTAAGAAGTTAAGCTTTGTCACTATGTCGTGTTTTATCCAGTTTCCCCTAGGGAAATACAAAAGGAAGCATATACATTGAGGGGGAAGAAGGAGAAGCGAGCCATATTAACCTTATAGATTGTTATAGTAATAAGTTAAGCTTTGTCACTGTGCCGTGTTTTATCCAGTTTCCCCTAGGGAAAAACATTAATATGTTTGATGAAATATGATTGTATGCATATATATGTAAAGTAGGGCTGGGCGATATGTGGAATATACTCCATATATCGCGGGTTTGGGGTATACGTTCTCACCCAGTTGCTTTTAGCTGCGGGAATGACACCACAAGCTTTTCTCACTCTTTCTTGTCTCTCCTAACAGAGACATAAAACAAGCGCACCTTCTTACATACGTCACATACGCCCTCGCCGAGCAGACAGGTAGCAGCATGGGTAAAGTTAGCTGTGACGCTCGAGGTGCGGTGCGAGTGGTAATACGAGAGAGAGAAGGTGCCAATCTGGTAAATAAAGGAAGGAGAATTAATTCCCAAGAAAAACAGCACGGGTCCATCGTCTGGCGGTGGTTTGGCTTATATGTCAAGTGCGGCAAAAGCGTTGTTGCAAAAAGTAGCATTACTGCTAACTTTAAGCATCATCACCCAATGTCACCCACTAGAGAATTAGGAGTGCTTTAAACTTTGCATTTCAACATTTCCATTTGGTGCCACACCCACAAAATGCCAAAGCAACAATTTCCACATCAACAACCTGTGAAAAAAATAGTCAACAGCCTTGCACTGTGCCTGGCCGTTATCTACCGCCCCCCAGGGCCCTATTCGGACTTTATTAGTGAATTCTCAGAGTTTGTTGCTGATCTAGTGACGCACGCCAATAATATAATTATAATGGGGGACTTTAATATCCATATGAATACCCCATTGGACCCACCGTGCGTGGCCCTCCAGACTACAATTGATTGCTGTGGTCTTACACAAATAATAAATGAACCGACGCATCGCAGCGGTAATACGATAGACCTAGTGCTTGTCAGAGGTATCACCGTTTCCAAAGTTATGATACTCCCGTATACTAAAGTAATGTCCGATCATTACCTTATAAAATTCGAAGTTCAGACTCATGTTCGGCAAGCTAATAATAATAATAACTGCTATAGCCGCTGCAAACATTAATGCTGCCACAACGACGACTCTTGCTGACCTACTGCCCTCGGTAATGGCACCGTTCTCAAAGTATGTGGGCTCTATTGATAACCTCACTAACAACTTTAACAACGCCCTGCGCGAAACCATTGATAGTATAGCACCGCTGAAGTTAAAAAAGGCTCCAAGAAGGCGTACGCCATGGTTTACTGAAGAAACTAGAGCTCAGAAATTATTATGTAGAAAGCTGGAACGCAAATGGCGCACGACTAAACTTGAGGTGCACCATCAAGCATGGAGTGATAGTTTAATAACTTATAAACACATGCTTACCTTAGCTAAAACTAATTATTACTCAAATCTCATCCGCATTAATAAAAACAATCCAAAATGTTTGTTTAGTACAGTAGCATCACTAACCCAACAAGGGACTCCTTCCAGTAGCTCCACCCATTCGGCAGATGACTTTATGAAGTTCTTTAATAAGAAAATTGAACTTATTAGAAAGGAGATTAAAGACAATGCGTCCCAGCTACAACTGGGTTATAGTATCGGTTGGGGACATCTTTACGCTGCTGATCCGCCTCCGCTTGAGATGGTTTCCTGTGGACGGGACTCTCGCTGCTGTCTTGGATCCACTTGAACTGAACTCTCGCGGCTGTGTTGGAGCCACTATGGGTTGAACTTTCACAGTATCATGTTAGACCCGCTCGACATCCATTGCTTTCGGTCCCCTAGAGGCGGGGGTTTGCCCACATCTGAGGTCCTCTCCAAGGTTTCTCATATTCAGCATTGTCACTGGCGTCCCACTGTATGTGAATTCTCCCTGCCCACTGGTTGTGAGTTTTCCTTGCCCTTTTGTGGGTTCTTCCGAGGATGTTGTAGTCGTAATGATTTGTGCAGTCCTTTGAGACATTTGTGATTTGGGGCTATATAAATAAACATTGATTGATTGATTGATAATGTCCGCAGGAACCTTTCACATAGCGAAGGACATACAATATTTGATTTGTTATTATGCAGCTCATTTTTATTTGACACTTATTGAAATATCTTGTGTGACATCATGCACAAAAGTGCCCCTTTATGTTTTAAATTATTGTAGTGGTGTTCTGTACAAAAAGTGCACTTTAATTTAGTGTTGTTTTGATATGTCATCTTACTGACATCATGCACAAAAGTACACTAATAGCTTGCTTTAAAATGTCTGACAATCTTGCACTTTCTGTTTTGGAAATGACATGAATGTTTGTGCCACTACTTAACTGTTTAATAGTTTGGGTCAATTGATTTAGTTGTGATTTCCCTCTTTGCATGGAAGTTTAAAAGTAGCATAAATTAATGCAGTGTGAAGAAAAATGTTTTAATGTAAACACATAGAATCACCATACTGCTGTGATTATATGCATCAAGTGTTCATTCAAGGCTAAGGCAAAATATCCAGATATATATGGTGTATCGTGACATGGCCTAAAAATAAAGATATTAATAAAAGGCCATATCCCACGTAGCTTTCACCATGGAGACACGCATTCACTGCACATTCATGTTATCATGCTCCTACTTGTGGCTTTTTGCTATCAAACAAGCAGCAGACATGTACCACTTTTTATTCAGAATCAATCCGGTTCATCCACAATGAAACCGATTTTTTTTGCGCTCATAAGATGCTTCAATTAGTTGTTTTTTTTCCCATGAAGGAGATATATTGATATGTATTCTAAATAAAAAAGTGAACGCCAAACACCAAAACCTTTCAACACTGATCAAAATTACAGAACACTCTCCGATACCTCCCAGTTACTGGTACTAATGTGGCGCCGGGTTCGAATTTCCTTGATTATCTGTCAACCACTACTTAACTGGCAGCCTAACTTCCAGTGTCACAGACTCTGCAAGATGATGGGCCGTTCTAAAGTGACTGAAAGCCTCTGCAGCAGCTTGTCCAGATGAAGGCCAAAGGGATGACCCCCATCATCCATAGCAAGACAAGTTGGTCGTTCCAAATCTGTGATTTTAAGAATATTGAATCCTTGCAACATCACAAACCCATTCAAGTCCCCTAAGAAGGCTGGTCGTCCACCAAAGACAAATAAATACAGGAGAGGACTTCACACTGCAGAGGATCTCAATGAGCAATATTTTCCACTCTGGAGCTGGAATTGCTGGCCAGTTCAGTGCTGAACAGAGTAAGGAACTGTCTTTTCATACAGTGCCTCAACATTTAGGAGAATTTGGACTGAAAACTATACTTGCCAACTTTGAGATCTCCGAATTCAGGAGATTGGGGGTGTATGTGTATATTTACACATACACACACACATAGCACTCCTCTCTACTCATTGTTAAATTTGAAAGTGCAATGCTTTGCAGCCAGTAGCAAAGCCTTTAAAAGGAGCATAGGTATGGTTAGCATCGGTTACATTTAATTTGCAGAAAAGGCTTGAGTTTAGGGTTGAATTGTCCATCCTCATTCTATTCTCTGTCACTATCTTTTTTTGACATTACTACTTGCCGTAGTTTTGAAGCAATGCTTGATGGGATTCCGGAGGTTGTGTGTCAGTGTATTAACGTGCCGGCCGGAATAAACACACGCTGAGAAATTGCTCTGTGCTGCTACTACTTTATGGGTTATAGACAGAGGTGGGTAGAGTAGCCAGAAATTGTACTCAAGTAAGAGTACTGTTACTTTAGAGATTTATTACTCAAGTAAAAGTAAGGAGTAGTCACCCAAATATTTTCTTGAGCAAAAGTAAAAAGTATGTTGTGAAAAAACTACTCAAGTACTGAGTAACTGATGAGTAACCTGTTTGTTTAATGATTACAGCAACAAATAATGCACAAAAACATAAAAATAGCAATGAGCAAATTCAAGCCAGGAATATCCCTTAAGCAACTAAAACAATTATATTAAATAATAATACATTAAAATTAAAAAATAAGGAAAATTGAACCACAATAACTTAACAGCACCATAGGCTCAGTAGGCATTCGATTGATTGATTGAAACTTGTATTAGTAGATTGCACAGTACAGTACATATTCCGTACAATTGACCACTAAATGGTAACACCCCAATAAGTTTTTCAACATGAATCAATTACTTAAATGAGCAAGTCGAGGTGATCTACCTCATATATACATACACACACACACATATACATATATATATATATATATATATATATATATATATATATATATATATATATATATATATATATACACACACACACACAGTATATTATTTTATGTTAGTTTCTTATTTAGCCGTTTTTGTTGACATGTTAAAGATGTTTTGATGAATATACATGCATGTTTAACATATAGATTCCTATCTTTCATGAAGACAAGAAGTTGGTGTATTTCCTGATTCTGATGACTCGTATTGATTGGAATCAGACAGTATAGTGCTAATAATGTCCACATTTTCAAATGGAGGAGAAAAAAAGTTCCTCTTTTCTGTCTAATACCACATGAAAGTCGTTGGTTTTTGGCATCTTATTTGTCCAGCTTCCATATTCGTTTGCACTGGCTTTAGGAGACTCTTATTTTGTTAGCGCAGGCGCGATGGACTGGCACTTTTATTGTGAAGACAGGAACTGTGCGATCAGTCTTTAGGCTTTTGACGGGAAGTACGGTTGAAATAAAAAGTGTCTTTTTTCCTTTACACTTTTGATTGATTGAAACTTTTATTAGTAGATTGCACAGTACAGTACATATTCCGTACAGTTGACCACTAAATGTTCACACCCCAATAAGTTTGTCAACTTTTTTAGGTCGGATTTGACGTGTGACGGTCACGTGACCGCCTGGTTTTGTTTGATTGGTCTAACGTCACCAGTGACTGCATTTGATTGGTGAAACGCAGGCATGCGTAGTTCCTACTTTGAATGCGTGTCTGACAAAATCAAAACAAACAAAGCGTGCATTAACAGATCGATAAAAAAAAAGTAGTGAGTAACGAGCTGATTGCAGACAAATGGAGCGGAGTAAAACTAGCGTTTCTTCTCTATAAATATACTCAAGTAAAAGTAAAAGTATGTTGCATAAAAACTACTCTTAGAAGTACAATTTATCCCAAAAGTTACTCAAGTAGATGTAACGGAGTAAATGTAGCATGTTACTACCCACCTCTGGTTATAGATAAACATATGAATAACGGAGACATATATAACAGTCTCCTTCTTGTTGTGTGTGCAGTTGTGTTATAACGTGACTGGGCCGGCACGCTGTTAAGATGGAAGAAAAGTGGACGTGACAACAGGCTGTCCTCACTCAGGTTCAGCTAGAAATCGAGAGAAATGTGGGAGAATGATTGTCCCGGGAGATTTTCGGGAGAGGCACTGAAATTCAGGAGTCTCCCAGAAAATTTGGGAGGTTTGGCAAGTATGCTGAAAACCCAGACTGCAGTGACCAAACCTCTTATTAGCAGAAATAATCAAAAGGCTACACTAAGATTCGCTGAAGAGCATGTTGTGACTGGTCCAAAGTTCACTTGAGCGATGAAAGCTTAATTTATTTGGGTTGGATGGGAAACATTATGTTCGGCGACAAACTGGAGAAAGACCGGAGCCAAAGTGTGTAAAGAAGTTAGTGAAATGTGAAGAAGCAGGAGTTTTTTCCAGCAGGAGTTGGTTCTTTTATACAGCAACATGGCAGAGTGAATGCAACAACATTTGGTTCCTTCCCCGCGTTCATCACCCAATCATGCAATACAACATCGGTTGATATCGGAATTGGTAATTAAGAAATGGACTATATCAGATATCAGCAAAAAAAGCCATTATCGGACATCTCTACATTTAAAAAAATGTTCTCCTAAGTCCATATTTTCCTCATCGCTCATAAAATGAACAATCAACCAATATGAAAAACTTATATCGTGAAACAGTTTTCAGTCATATCGCCCAGCCTGCATTAGGGCTGGGCGATATATGGAATATACTTGATATATTGCGGGTTTGTCTCTGTGCGATATAGAAAATGACTATCTTGATATTGGAGTATAAGTTCTCACTAGGGATGCACCGATTAATCGGTAACCGAATATATTCAGCCGAATATAGCAAAATAAGCCACATTCGGCCTTCGGTGGAATGAGTTAAGAACAAGGCCGAATAGTGGCGTGTGACGAAGTTTTTTGACGCGGTGACGCAATCAACCAACGTGCGGTGACGTTGGGATATGTTGTGTACCTGTATAAGTGTATGAGGTTACAAGCACACACTTATTGAGATTTAGTGGGGCCTCTGTTTACATTATTAACCTGTTGTGTAGGCTACCTGTATAAGTGTATGAGGTTACAAGCACACACTTATTGAGATTTACTTAAGCCTTCTGTTTACATTATTAGCATATCTACTGTGGCTAAGCAGACTTTTGCCAAAAGGACAATAATTCATTTGTTGTGGGTTTATCCACTTTAATGCACTTTATTTTTTTTGGGAATGCATGTTTTGTTTGAAGGCCTAATATAAATGAAAAACTTTGTGCTTTTTTTGAAAAGCAAAGGATACTGGAATATTAAAAAAATGTCAATATTCAATAAAAACTTACTTTATTTGAAAAACATGTCTAAATATTTATTCTAGGCTATTTATGCAATATAAAAAAATTGTGAAAAACTGCATTCATTATTCGGTATTCGGTCTTCGGCCAAGCATTTAAGTTTTATTCGGCTTCGGCCACAAATTTTCATTTCGGTGCATCCCTAGTTCTCACGCAGTTGCTTTTATCTGCTAGCATTACACTACAGGCTCATCTCACTCTTTCTTGTCTCCTTCTCACAGAGACACAAAACAAGCGCACCTTCTTACATACGTCACATACTGTCATACGCCCTCGCGGAGAAGAGAGGTAGCGGCATGGGTAACGTTAGCTGTGGTGCGAGTGGTCGTACGAGAGAAAGAAGATGCGAATCTGGTAACAAATGGACAAATGAATTCCCACGAAAAACAGCGGGGCGTCCATCGTCTGGCGGTGGTTTGGCTTCAAGTGGGAATATGTCGAACAGACAACCGTAATTTGTCAAGGGTGGGGCAAAAGCGTTGCTACAAAAAGTAGCATTACTGCTAATATGTAGCATTATTTGAAAAGTCACCTGCTAGGATGAAGAGAGCTTACTCTGCATGTCAACATCTCCATTTGGTGCCACACCATCAAAATGCCCAAGCAACCATTTCACCATCAACACCGTATGAAAAAAAAATAGTTAACAACAGATGGAGATAACGTCCGCAGGAACCTACCACATAGCAATGGACACACACTATTTGATTTCCTATTATGCAGCTCATTTTTATTTGACACTTATTGAAATATTTTGTGTGACATCATGCACAAAAGTGCACTTTATTTGTTTTAAACTATTGTAGTGGCGTTCTGTACAAAAAGTGCACTTTAATTCAGTGTTGTTTTGATATGTCATCTTAGTGACATCATGCACGAAAAACAGCGGGGCGTCCATCGTCTGGCGGTGGTTTGGCTTCAAGTGGGAATATGTCGAACAGACAACCGTAATTTGTCAAGGGTGGGGCAAAAGCGTTGCTACAAAAAGTAGCATTACTGCTAATATGTAGCATTATTTGAAAAGTCACCTGCTAGGATGAAGAGAGCTTACTCTGCATGTCAACATCTCCATTTGGTGCCACACCATCAAAATGCCCAAGCAACCATTTCACCATCAACACCGTATGAAAAAAAAATAGTTAACAACAGATGGAGATAACGTCCGCAGGAACCTACCACATAGCAATGGACACACACTATTTGATTTCCTATTATGCAGCTCATTTTTATTTGACACTTATTGAAATATTTTGTGTGACATCATGCACAAAAGTGCACTTTATTTGTTTTAAACTATTGTAGTGGCGTTCTGTACAAAAAGTGCACTTTAATTCAGTGTTGTTTTGATATGTCATCTTAGTGACATCATGCACAAAAGTGCACTCATAGCTTGTTTTAAAATGACGCTGACAATCTTGCACTTTCTGTTCTGGAAATGACATGTTTGTGCCACTGCTTAATAACTCTTTCATAAATACACTTTTGCTAAATTGACTTAGTTGTGATTTCCTTTTCTGCATGAAAGTTTAAAAGTAGTATATATTAAGGCAGTATGAAGAAGAATGTTTTAATGCAGTAACATAGAATCATCATACTGCTGTGATTATATGTGTTCATTCAAGACTAAGGCAACATATCCAGATATATATTGTGTATCACCCATCCATCCATCCATTTCCTACCGCTTATTCCCTTTTGGGCTCGCGGGGGGCGCTGGCGCCTATCTCAGCTACAATCGGGCGGAAGGCGGGGTACACCCTGAACAAGTCGCCACCTCATCGCAGGGCCAACACAGATAGACAACATTCACGCTCACATTCACACACTAGGGCCCATTTAGTGTTGCCATTAGTGCGTCTGCCTCACAATACGAAGGTCCTGCAGTCCTGGGTTCAATTCCAGGCTGAGGATCTTTCTGTGTGGAGTTTGCATGTTCTCCCCTTGAATGCGTGGGTTCCCTCTGGGTACTCCGGCTTCCTCCCACTTCCAAAGACATGCACCTTGGGATAGGTTTATTGGCAACACTAAATGGTCCCTAGTGTGTGAATGTGAGTGTGAATGTTGTCTGTCTATCTGTGTTGGCCCTGCGATGAGGAGGCGACTTGTCCAGGTTGTACACCGCCTTCCGCCCGATTGTAGCTGAGATAGGAGTCAGCGCCCCACGCGACCCCGAAAGGGAATAAGCGGTAGAAAATTGTGTATCACGATGTGGCCTAAAAATAGAGATATTAAAAAAGGCCATATCGCCCAGCCCTAGCCCGAATATAAAAAGTGGATTTGGCAGCAAAGACAATCATGGTTTTTGATTTGTTTTCTTTAGCTCACATGTCACTCCTCCTGACTTTTATAAATCCCCGCAGTGAGGAACAATTATCGCTTAAACACGTCAAGGCTGCTAAACCTCTCCATATTACGCTAAAACAGCTGTTATTCCTATAATATTTCACTTAGCACGTTTTTGTTTTTTTTTTTTAAAGAAGCTGTGGCCAGCTTCCAGAGTTGACATGGAGCTTATCTGGGACGTGGCCGGCAGCTGTCCGCTCGAGTGGCCGCGGATCAGCGTGACCTGACAGGCGGACACCCGAGCCCGTGCAGACATGCCACACGCCTGTCACTCGTCCAACCCCCCCCCGCCCATGCGATTTGTTTGCCAATCTTGAACAATTCCCAGGGGTCAAAATCAAAACGCTGGGCCAGGTTTACACAGACTACTGCCATCTGACATGTGGCTGTCAGCCACCGTGACACGTCGGGAAGACAAGCCTGGAGGTAGCCATGACGCTAGCGAGAACTTTGTTTTAATCGGAAAAATAACAGAAAAATCCGCAGCTTATTCCAACAATGATTGTGTTGTCGGTCTCCCATGTATTTGCAGTCTGTAATAATGTTGTGAATGACATCTGCTGGGTCAAAACATGGTCTCTTCCTAACAGGTATTTACTTACCAACAAAGTCAAAAATAATTAATTTAAAATCATTCATGGTTATTACCCTATAAAAGCAGGGGTCACCAACGCGGTGCCCGCGGGCACCAGGTCGCCCGTAAGGACCAGATGAGTCGCCCGCTGGCCTGTTCAAAAATAGCTCAAATAGCAGCACTTACCAGTGAGCTGCCTCTATTTTTTTAATTTTATGTACTAGCAAGCTGGTCTTGCTTTACTCGACATTTTTATTTCTGAGACAAAACTCAAATAGAATTTCAAAATCCAAGAAAATATTTTAAAGGGGAACATTATCACAATTTCAAATGGGTTAAAAACAATAAAAATCAGTTCCCAGTGGCTTGTTTTATTTTTCCAAGTTTTTTTCAAAATTTTACACCTCCCGGAATATCCCGAAAAACTGCTTCAAAGTGCCTGATTTTCACCATCGCTATATCCACCCGTCCATTTCCCTGTGACGTCATACGGGGCTGCCAATACAAACATGGCGGTTACCACAGCAAGATGTAGCGACATTAGCTCGGATTCAGACTCGGATTTCAGCGGTTTAAGCGATTCAACAGATTACGCATGTATTGAAACGGATGGTCGGAGTATGGAGGCAGATAGCGAAAACGAAATTGAAGAAGAAATTGAGGCTATTGAGTGAATAGCTATTGACGCTATTCGACCATAGCATAGGTGTAACTAAAGAAGTGGCCCACAGCATGGCTGCCTTATTAGCATCGCCAGTAAAATGTGCGGACCAAACGATCAGGACTTTCGCATCTTGAGACACTGGAGCAACTTAAATCCGTCGATTGGTAAGTGTTTGTTTCGCATTAAATGTGGGTATCTAGTTTCAAATGTACATACAGCTAGCGTAAATAGCATGTTAGCATCGATTAGCGTAACATGCTAGCATCGATTAGTTGGCAGTCATGCCGTGACCAAATATATCTGATTAGCACATAAGTCAACAACATCAACAAAACTCACCTTTGTGATTTCGTTGACTATCGTTGCAAATGCATCTGCAGGTTATCCACGTCTGTGCCATGTCTGTCGTAGCATCACCGGCAGACACTCTGGCAAATTCAATGGGGGTTTGGCGGCAGATTTTTTGCCAGTGGTGCAACTTGAATCCCTCCCTGTTAGTGTTGTTACACCCTCCGACAACACACCGACGAGGCATGATGTCTCCAAGGTTCCAAAAAATAGTCGAAAAAACGGATAATAACAGAGCTGAGACCCGGTGTTTGTAATGTGAAAATGAAAATGGTGGGTGTGTTACCTCAGTGACGTCACGTTCTGACGTCATCGCTAAAAGACCGATAAACAGAAAGGCGTTTAATTTGCCAAAATTCACCCATTTAGAGTTCGGAAATCGGTTAAAAAAATAAATGGTCTTTTTGATGCAACATCAAGGTATATATTGACGCTTGCATAGGTTTGGTGATAACGTTCCCCTTTAAAGACTTGATCTTCACTTGTTTGAATAAATTCATTTATTTTTTTACTGTGCTTCTTATAACTTTCAGAAAGACAATTTTAGAGAAAAAGTAGAACCATAAAAATGATTTTAGGATTTTTAAACACATATACCTTTTTACCTTTTAAATTGCTTCCTCTTCTTTCCTGACAATTTAAATCAATGTTCAAGTTTTTTTTTTATTGTAAATAATAATAAACATATTTTAATTTAATTCTTCATTTTAGCTTCTGTTTTTTTAACGAAGAATATTTGTGAAATATTTCTTCACACTAATGATTAAAATTCAAAAAAAATATTCTGGCAAATCTAGAAAATATGTAGAATGAAATTTAAATCTTATTTCAAAGTGTTTTGAATGTCTTTAAACATTTTTGTTCTGGAAAATCCAGAAGAAATAATAATTTGTCCTTGTTAGAAATATAGCTTGGTCCAAAAATAGTCAGGGATACATGGGATTCTGAGTATTTTTTCTTTTGTGTTTATTTTGTGTTATAGTGAGGATGTTCTCCCGATATGTGTTTGTCATTCTTGTTTGGTGTGGCGCATATTAGTAAGAGTGCTTAAGTTGTTTATATCACAACCCTCAGTGTGACCTGTATGGCTGTTGAGCAAGTATGCCTAGCAGTAGCGTATGCATTAAAATAGAGGTCGCATCTAAAATGCAACCGGCATGCAGATAGCATGATGAAAATCTTGGCGCGATGACATGTACAAAGGTTGTTCGAGGCATTGTCATCACGGCACGTCCTCAAAGTTGATGTCCGGGTGAAAATCGAAAAATGTTTGCCCGGGAGATTTCTTATAGAGACACTAAAATTTGGAAATCTACCGGACTTCTCCGGGCGGTCGGCAAGTATGCGGCTGAGCCACATCAGAGTGGTCAAAGAGCCGCATGCGGCTCCGGAGCCGCGGGTTGCCGACCCCTGGCCTATGTGATGCTAACGTGTCAATGAGATGCTAACTTGTCGGGTTATGGGATGCTAACATGTCAGGCTGACATGTTAGCATCCCATAGCCTGACATGTTAGCATCACACAGCCCTGATATTTTAGCATCACACAGCCTGACATGTTAGCATCACACAGACAGCCTGTGATGCTAACGTGTCAATGTGATGTTAACGTGTCAGGCTATGTGATGCTAACCTGTCAGGGCTATGTGATGTTATCATGTCAGGGCTATGTGATGCTAACATGTCAGGGCTATGTGATGCTAACATGTCAGGGCTATGTGATGCTAACATGTCAGGTTGTGTGATGCTAAAATGTCAGGTAGTGTGATGCTAAAATGTCAGGTTGTGTGATGCTAAAATGTCAGGTTGTGTGATGCTAAAATGTCAGGTTGTGTGATGCTAAAATGTCAGGTTGTGTGATGCTAAAATGTCAGGTTGTGTGATGCTAAAATGTTAGGTTGTGTGATGCTAAAATGTTAGGTTGTGTGATGCTAACATGTCAGGCTGTGTGATGCTAACATGTCAGGTTGTGTGATGCTAACATGTGAGGCTGACATGTTAGCCTCACATAATCCGACATGTGATGCTAACATGTTAGCATCACATAGCCTGACATGTTAGCATCATGTCAGGCTATATGATGCTAACATGTCAGGCTGACATGTTAGCATCACATAGTCATGTCAGGTTATGTGAGGCTAACACGTTAGCCTCACATAGCCTGACATGTTAGGATCATAGTCATGTCAGGCTATGTGATGCCAACACGTTAGCATCACATAGTCATGCAAGGCTATGTGATGCTAACACGTTAGCATCACATAGCCTGACATGTTAGCATCACATAGCCTGACATGTTAGCATCACATAGTCATGTCAGGCTATGTGATGCTAACATGTTAGCATCACATAGCCTGACATGTTAGCATCATGTCAGGCTATATGATGCTAACATGTCAGGCTGACATGTTAGCATCACATAGTCATGTCAGGCTATGTGATGCTAACACGTTAGCATCACATAGCCTGACATGACAACACAACAACGTGTCGGCTGACGTCCCAACATAGCTAGCGGCCGGTTCCAGTGTCACCGTGCCGACTTTAAACGCTTCAGCTCGGCTGCGGTGCTCGCCAACAGCCGCCATAACGAGCCACCAGACACCGCCAACGCAAAGTTCCCATGTTGGCTGCGCTCGGACTCCAAAAAACAGTCAAACAACAAAAAAATAAAAAGTGACCAACCTTGTGGATTGGCCCGCGTGGCGTGGATAAAAGCAATAAATAACATCCTCAACAGTCCCAGACGCGGTGCTGTTCTCCAGCGTGAAGAATGGCGAGAAGCCCCGCCAGCCTGGTGCTCCCGGCCCGCCATGCCCGCTGCGTCGCTCGCCTATCGGTGAAGGCGCCGTGCGAGCCCGCGTGGAGCTCCGAGCATCGCCGTGGACTGGAAGTTGCCAAGTGGTAGCTGCTGGTACCTGCTAGTACCTGCTGGTGGCCGCTAGTACCTGCTGGGTGCTGCTTTAACCACACTTAACCATTAAAGCCTCCGCTCGCTCGCTCGCTCTCTCTGCCAAGCGTCTTCTTCTATTACACGCGTGACGTCTTAAAGGGTGGACGCGTCCTCTCGTCTGAACACTGTGACGTGTGCTGCCCCCTGCTGGCCCGGAGGTAAACACCGTCATGGTTTTTGATTGATTGAGACTTTTATTAGTAGATAGCACAGTTCAGTACATATTCCGTACAAGTTTTTCAACTTGTTTAAGTCAGGGTGCACGTTAATCAATTCATGGTACAAATATATACTATCAGCATAATACAGTCATCACACAAGTTAATCATCATAGTATGTACATTGAATTATTCACAATCCCGGGGTTGGGATGAGTAGCTTTGGTTGATATCAGTACTTCAGTCATCAACAATTGTGTGAATTGTGAAGTGAATTATATTTATCCATCCATCCATCCATCTTCTTCCGCTTATCCGAGGTCGGGTCGCGGGGGCAACAGCCTAAGCAGGGAAACCCAGACTTCCCTTTCCCCAGCCACGTCGTCTAGCTCTTCCCGGGGGATCCCGAGGCGTTCCCAGGCCAGCCGGGAGACATAGTCTTCCCAACGTGTCCTGGGTCTTCCCCGTGGCCTCCTACCGGTTGGACGTGCCCTAAACACCTCCCTAGGGAGGCGTTCGGGTGGCATCCTGACCAGATGCCTGAACCACCTGATCTGGCTCCTCTCCATGTGGAGGAGCAGCGGCTTTACTTTGAGTCCTTCCCGGATGGCAGAGCTTCTCACCCTATCTCTAAGGGAGAGACCCAAACTCATTAGGACCGCTCATACCCGTGATCATGTCCTTTCGGTCATGACCCAAAGCTCATGACCATAGGTGAGGATGGGAACGTAGATCGACCGGTAAATTGAGAGCTTTGCCTTCCGGCTCAGCTCCTTCTTCACCACAACGGATCGGTACAACGTCCGCATTACTGAAGACGCCGCACCAATCCGCCTGTCGATCTCACGATCCCACAGAGAGAATTATATTTATATATTTATATATTTATTTATTTATCTTACTTGGAGGGGAGGAAACAGGTGGTAGAGGTGAACGGCACCATGTCCCCTCCCCTCTCAGTAAGCTGTGGAGTCCCCCAAGGCAGTATACTAGGACCTTTACTGTTCCTAATATACGTAAATGACATGCCCTCAGCATGCCACTGTGAATTGTTCCTGTTTGCGGATGACTCGGCCCTGCTGGTATCCGGCATGGACAAGTCACAGGTGGAACAAACCTCAGTGCTGAACTCCTCAATATTTGCACCTGGCTCGCTGACAACAAGCTATCCATACACTTAGGGAAAACGGAATCCATCCTATTTGGGTCCCATATCAAACTTAAGGGGGCGGTACCTCTGGATTGGCAGACCGGGGTGGTGGTTCCTCTCTTTAAGAAGGGGGACCGGAGGGTGTGTTCCAACTATCGTGGGATCACACTCCTCAGCCTTCCCGGTAAGGTTTATTCAGGTGTACTGGAGAGGAGGCTACGTCGGATAGTCCAACCTCGGATTCAGGAGGAACAGTGTGGTTTTCGTCCTGGTCGTGGAACTGTGGACCAGCTCTATACTCTCGGCAGGGTTCTTGAGGGTGCATGGGAGTTTGCCCAACCAGTCTACATGTGCTTTGTGGACTTGGAGAAGGCATTGGACCGTGTCCCTCGGGAAGTCCTGTGGGGAGTGCTCAGAGAGTATGGGGTATCGGACTATCTTATTGTGGCGGTCCGCTCCCTGTATGATCAGTGTCAGAGCTTGGTCCACATTGCCGGCAGTAAGTCGAACACGTTTCCAGTGAGGGTTGGACTCCGCCAAGGCTGTCCTTTGTCACCGATTCTGTTCATAACTTTTATGGACAGAATTTCTAGGCGCAGTCAAGGCGTTGAGGGGTTCCGATTTGGTGACCGCAGGATTAGGTCTCTGCTTTTTGCAGATGATGTGGTCCTGATGGCTTCATCTGACCGGGATCTTCAGCTCTTACTGGATCGGTTTGCAGCCGAGTGTGAAGCGACCGGAATGAGAATCAGCACCTCCAAGTCCGAGTCCAAGGTTCTCGCCCGGAAAAGGGTGGAATGCCATATCCGGGTTGGGGAGGAGACCCTGCCCCAAGTGGAGGAGTTCAAGTACCTAGGAGTCTTGTTCACGAGTGGGGGAAGAGTGGATGGTGAGATCGACAGGCGGATCGGTGCGGCGTCTTCAGTAATGCGGACGTTGTACCGATCCGTTGTGGTGAAGAAGGAGCTGAGCCGGAAGGCAAAGCTCTCAATTTACCGGTCGATCTACGTTCCCATCCTCACCTATGGTCATGAGCTTTGGGTCATGACCGAAAGGATAAGATCACGGGTACAAGCGGCCCAAATGAGTTTCCTCCGCCGTGTGGCGGGTCTCTCCCTTAGAGATAGGGTGAGAAGCTCTGCCATCCGGGAGGAACTCAAAGTAAAGCCGCTGCTTCTTCACATGGAGAGGAGCCAGATGAGGTGGTTCGGGCATCTGGTCAGGATGCCACCCGAACGCCTCCCTAGGGAGGTGTTTAGGGCACGTCCAACCGGTAGGAGGCCACGGGGAAGACCCAGGACACGTTGGGAAGACTATGTCTCCCGGCTGGCCTGGGAACGCCTCGGGATCCCCCGGGAAGAGCTAGACGAAGTGGCTGGGGAAAGGGAAGTCTGGGTTTCCCTGCTTAGGTTGTTGCCCCTGCGACCCGACCTCGGATAAGCGGAAGAAGATGGATGGATGGATGGATCACACTTAAGAAGGTCAGTGACTTCACTATAAGAGTGGGTGACATTGTTATCACCAGGAAGGATGAGATCACCTACCTAGGTCCCATTCTAGAGGCTAATCTTTCCTGTGATAAAATGGCAACCAAGGTGATCAAAAAGGTCAACCAAAGAACGAGATTCCTCTACAGAATCTCCTCTCTGGCCAACAAAAGCACCTTGAGGATTCTAGCGGGAACTCTCATTCAACCCTTCTTCGATTACGCTTGTACCTCCTGGTACCCCAGCACCTCCAAAACCCTCAAATCTGGACTCCGAACATTCCAGAATAAGCTAGTCCGGTTACTTTTAGACCTCCACCCCAGATCACACCTCAATCCAACCCACTTCTCCAAAGTGGGCTGGCTCAGGGTGGAGGACAGAGTAAAACAACTTGCACTGAGCCTAGTCTATAAAATCCGCTACACCTCCTTGATACCGAAGTACATGTCAAACTACTTCCTTAAAGTAAATGACCGCCATAACCACAACACCAAGGGGAGCTCCACAAACCACGTTAAACCCAGATTCTGATCTAACAAAGGTCTTAACTCATTCTCTTTCTATGCCACATCAATGTGGAATGCACTCCTAACAGGTATAAAAGTAAGTGCATCTCTATATTCCTTCAAAAGCGCTCTAAAACAACACCTCCAGGCAACTTCAGCACTTTACTAATACCCTCCTCCATTCACATCCCATCTCCCCGGATTATAAACAATTCAAATGTACTTTTAATGTATATACTTGTTCTTATGCTATGTGAACTCACTATGTTCTCTGCTGGCTGTACATATCCTACTAAATAAGACCTACACTGTTTCAATGTCCACATTTCTCTGTTGATGCAATTGTTGATGACTGAAGTACTGATATCAACCAAAGCTCCTCATCCCACCCCCCGGATTGTAAATAATGTAAATAATTCAATGTACATACTATGATGATTAACTTGTGTGATGACTGTAGTATGTTGATAGTATATATTTGTACCATGAATTGATTAACGTGGACCCCGACTCAAACAAGTTGAAAAACTTATTGGGGTGTTACCATTTAGTGGTCAATTGTACGGAATATGTACTGAACTGTGCAATCTACTAATAAAAGTATCAATCAATCAAAACACTTTTTCTCTAGTGACTCAAAACGCTTAACATAGTGAAAGCCAATATCTAAGTTACATTCAAACCAGTGTGGGTGGCACTGGGAGCAGGTGGGTAAAGTGTCTTGCCCAAGGACACAACGGCAGTGACTAGGATGGCGGAAGCGTGAAGCGAACCTGCAACCCTCAAGTTGCTGGCACGGCCACTCTACCAACTGAGCTAAACCGCCCCATTAACAGAGGAATGTGCCTTCTTTCATCTCCATGATATCGCTAAAATTCGCTCCATTTTGTTCACTAACGATGCTGAAATCATTATCCATGCGTTTGTTACGTCTCGTCTCGATTACTGTAACGCAGGGGTCGGGAACCTTTTTGGCTGAGAGAGCCAAGAATCCAAATATTTTAAAATGTATTTCCGTAAGAGCCATATACATTTTTTTTCAACACTCAACACAACTAAACGTGTGCACTTTTAAGTAGGACCAACATTTCAAGAGTACAATAGGTTTCATATTCTTTGTGATAACATTGATATTCAGAAGCCAACTGTGGAGGAGGTGTGGCCTGCGGGCCTGCAGCGAAGCGGGTGTGCCACGACCGGCCTCGAAATCAGCGACAGGTGCGTAGATGGCCCACCTGGGCCTTGTTATCTAATCACCTGTCGCTCTGTTATAAGCAGCAGCCAGGAGGAGAGACGGGGTTGGGGCTGGAGCCAGAGCGCGAGCGAGAACGAAAGAGAAAAAGACAATTGCTGGAAAGCAACTGAGAGACTTATTGAAAAATAAAACAATATTGTAACCCTGAAACAGGCTCTCATGTCGGTGCTTGGTGGGGCAAGACCCACACTAATCAACAATAAATAAAAAACTTCTTACCATTAACGCAACTTCTTGAACAGGTGCGGTAGAAAACGGACGGATGGATTAAAAATGCATGAGAATGTTTTATATTTTGAACGTTATTTTTAACACTGTGATTACAAGTGGAATTATTCATTACTTATCGTGTTAAGCAATGTCAACTCAGATTTATCGGAGAGCCAGATGCAGTCATCAAAAGAGCCACATCTGGCTCTAGAGCCATAGGTTCCCTACCCCTGTTGTAACGTATTATTTTCGGGTCCCCCCATGTCTAGCATTAAAAGATTACAGTTGGTACAAAATGCGGCTGCCAGACTTTTGACAAGAACAAGAAAGTTTGATCATATTACGCCTGTACTGTATATACCTTTATATACATATATACATACATATATACCTATACTGTATATACCTTTATATACATATATACATACATATATAGCTATACTGTATATACCTTTATATACATATATACATACATATATACCTATACTGTATATACCTTTATATACATATATACATACATATATACCTATACTGTATATACCTTTATATACATATATACATACATATATAACTATACTGTATATACCTTTATATACATATATACATACATATATACCTATTCTGTATATACCTTTATATACATATATACATACATATACACCTATACTTTATATACCTTTATATACATGCATATATACCTATACTGTATATACCTTTATATACATACATATATGCCTATACTGTATATACCTTTATATACATATATACATACATATATACCTATACTGTATATACCTTTATATACATATATACATACATATATACCTATACTGGCTCACCTGCACTGGCTTCCTGTGCACTTAAGATGTGACTTTAAGGTTTTACTACTTACGTATAAAATACTACACGGTCTAGCTCCATCCTATCTTGCCGATTGTATTGTACCATATGTCCCGGCAAGAAATCTGCCTTCAAAGGACTTCGGCTTATTAGTGATTCCCAAAGCCCCAAAAAAAGTCTGCGGGCTATAGAGCGTTTTCCGTACTCTGGAATGCCCTCCCGGGAACAGTTGGAGATGCTACCTCAGTAGAAGCATTTAAGTCCCATCTTAAAACTCATTTGTATACTCTAGCCTTTAAATAGACTCCCTTTTTTGACCAGTTGATCTGCCGTTTTTCTTTTTCTCCTATTTCCTCCCCTCCCTTGTGGACGGGGTCCGGTCCGGTGGCCATGGATGAAGTACTGGCTGTCCAAAATCAGGACCCAGGATGGACCGCTCGCCTGTGTATCGGTTGGGGACATCTCTGCGCTGCCGATCCGCCTCCGCTTGGGATGGTTTCCTGTTGGCTCTACTATGTACAGGACTCTCGCTACTGTGTTGGATCCACTTTGGACTGGACTCTCATAAGTGTTTAAACCACTATTGATTGAACTTTCACGGTATCATGTTAGATCCGCTCGACATCCATTGCTTTCCTTTTCAACCCATATTCAGTTTAAATGCTACAAAGACAACATATTTGATGTTCAAACTGATAAACTTTTTTTTTTTTGCAAATAATCATTAACTTTAGAATTTAATGCCAGCAACATGTGACAAATACGTTGGGAAAGGTGGCAATAAATACTGATTAAGTAAAGGAATGCTCATCAAACACTTATATGGAACATCCCACAGGTGTGCAGGCTAATTGGGAACAGGTGGGTGCCATGATTGGGTATAAAAGCAGCTTCCATGAAATGCTAAGTAATTCACAAACAAGGATGGTGAGGGTCACCAATTTGTAAGCAAATAGTCGAACAGTTTTAGAACAACATTTCTCAACGAGCTATTGCAAGGAATTTAGGGATTTTACCATCTACGGTCTGTAAAATCATCAAAAGGTTCAGAGAATCTGGAGAAATCACTGCACGTAAGCGATGATATTACGGACCTTTCACCCCTCAGGCGGTACTGCATCAAAAACCGACATCTGTGTGTAAATGATATCACCACATGGGCTGAGGAACACTTCATAAAACCGCTGTCAGTAACTACAGTTGGTCGCTACATCTGTAAGTGCAAGTTAAAACTCTACTATGCAAAGCCAAACCGATTTATCAACAAGACCCAGAAACGCCGCCGGCTTCGCTGGGCCCGAGCTCATCTAAGATGGACTGATGCAAAGTGGAAAGGTGTTCTGTGGTCTGACGAGTCCACATTTCAGATTGTATTTGGAAACTGGACGTGGTGTCCCCCGGAACAAAGAGGAAAATAATCATCCGGATTGTTATAGGCCCAAAGTTGAAAAGCCAGCATCTGTGATGGTATGGGGGTGTACTAATGCCCAAGGCATGGGTAACTTACACATCTGTGAAGGCACCATTAATGCTGAAAGGTACATACAGGTTTTGGAGCAACATATGTTGTCATCCAAGCAACGTTATCATGGACGCCCCTGCTTATTTCAGCAAGACACGTGTTAAAACAGCGTGGTTTCGTAGTAAAAGAGTGCGGGTACTTTCCTGGCCCGCCTGCAGTCCAGACCTGTCTCCCATTGACAATTTGTGGCGCATTATGAAGCGTAAAATACGACAGCGGAGACCCCGGACTGTTGAAGGAATGAAGCTCTACATAAAACAAGAATGGGAAAGAATTCCACTTTCAAAGCTTCAACAATTAGTTTCCTCAGTTCCCAAACGTTTATTGAGTGTTGTTAAAAGAAAAGGTGATGTAACACAGTGGTGAACATGCCCTTTCCCAACTACTTTGGCACATGTTGCAGCCATGAAATTCTAAGTTAATTATTATTTGCAAAAAAAAATAATGTTTATCAGTTTGAACATCAAATATGTTGTCTTTGTAGCATATTCAACTAAATATGCATTGAATAGGATTTGCAAATCATTGTATTCCGTTTATATTTACATCTAACACAATTTCCCAACTCATATGGAAACGGGGTTTGTATGTTTGACTCATTTCACTTAAACCTTCTCTCACATGCCACACTACAAAATAACGTATGATTCATGCTGATTTTAGTACCAACATCGGAAGTGAATAAGTTTGCTCTCGTCGTCTGGTAATTTGGTTCCTCCTTGAGTTTAGTTAATGCCCTTATTTGGTGACTTCCTCCCTGTTTTTCTCCAGTCTGGCCAGATGAGAACGCTCGCTTTGTACGAAGTGAAGAACAATGTATTCCTGTTAAGTTGAAATGATCTTTGGTTCATTAGACTTTTCCAAAAAAATAGATTTCTCATGCACTTTTTTTCCCCACAAACTTGAATATGTAAATATAAATAAACATTGATCCAATGACACTCAAGTCATTGGACCATGCAGCTTGAGAATACAAATCATGAATAAACAATCAGCTATTTGCTAGTTTGTAATGTATATTTTCTTAGTATTGCACAATAACAAGATAGTGTAAACACTCTTTACAGGCTATACCGTATTTCCTTAAATTGCCACCGGGGCGCTAATTAATTTAAAACCTCTTCTCACTCCGGCGTTTACCAAAGGCATGCGGTAAATTTAGGCCTGCCCTTATAAATTTGAGTGTGATGTAAGGATACATCATGAAAAGCACATTTAATAAAAAAAAAACGTTATGGTCTTACCTTTACTTATAAATGAAGTCCATGCGCAGCTCCTTCTGATCAAAAGCATCGATAACTTGTTCATAGAAGTCTTCCTTATCTTTCTTCAGTTTTAAAAGTCTCTCTGTCTCGATGGAGATCTTCCTTTATTACCTCCTGCTTCCATTGAAAGTCCAGTTTGGAAAACTGTTTTATTTTAGATATGTAATCCTCCATGTTAAAAGTGCAAGTGAAAGGAAAAAATAAACGATCGCTGCTTGTTGTCACTTCTTCTGCAGCCGAGTTGTCGCAAGAAGGATCACTAGCGCCCTCTACCACCAGGAGGCGGGAGTCATTTAATGACTCATATTTGACACACGCAGCTACGGTATATTAATAAAACATAGCTGATTACTGTTCTTTTTAGCATATTCAATAGCTTGGACCTTAAATCCAGCTGAATAGCTCTTAATCTTCTTCCCTTTATACGACTTCAAATGATTGAAATCAGCCTCCTCCATTTTGAAAAATGATGACAGGTGAAGTGTCACTTGTGACGTGACGAGTTTGACCCGGTGGAAATGCTAGGCATATGCTAATTATTTTGCGAAACGAGTTTGACCCGGAGGAAATTCTAGAGATGCGCTAATAAAAATAATATTTGGCCAAACGAGTTTGACCCGGCAGTAATTCTAGGCAGACGCATACTATATACCCGGCGGCAATTCAAGGAAATACGGTATGTCCCCCGGCTGGCCTGGGAACGCCTCGGAATTCCCCGGGAAGAGCTAGACCAAGTGGCTGGGGAGAGGAGAGTCTGGCCTTCCCTGCTTAGGCTGCTGCCCCCGCAACCTGACCTCAGATAAGCGGAATAAGATGTTTGGAACAAGTGTTAGAAAATTGATGGATGGGCGTTTGGCGCGACAGACGTGTCAATGAATGAAGGGAAAGTCCAAGGAAGCGTGTCCACCACAGTGGACATGCAGAAGGAAAGTGTGGCACCTAGTAATCTAAGTCAGGGTTTCATGTTGCACTGTTTGCATGGCAATAGCTAGAGCAACAACAACAAAAACGCCCACACCACAAGACGGGCCTGTAATGATGGTGTTTGCATGAGCACACGCTCTAAATATGTGGGGGGAATGAAAAAAAAAAATGACCTGAACAACATTTTTAGACAATGTGTTGCTTTTGCTCCAGGCCACTGCAAAAAGAGGAAGGAGGACCCCCGAAGTAGCACTTGAAGTATCACAAGCGGCCTTCTCACTGGTGTTTTTTTGCTACACTCCACGTGCCCGCGGATGGTTGGAGTTTAAACCAGCAGCAGAATGAAAGAAAGCAAAATTGAAACTACAGTAAAGTTAAATATTTACAGGTGAAGTCACGAGGGAGTAGACAAGATAATGTGTGCTTACACAGGCCATTACATGGATAAATAAATACATCCATACATACATATATATATATATATATATATATATATATATATATATATATGTAGCTGAGATAGGCGCCAGCGCCCCCCGCGACCCCAAAAAGGGAATAAGCGGTAGAAAATGGATGGATGGATATATATATATGTGTATATATATCATATATATATATATATTTATATGTATATGTATATATATATAAATACATACATACATATATATGTATATATATACATATATACATATACAGTATATATATATATATATATGTATATATACATACATATATATACACACACATGCATATATATATAGCTATACATACATATATTTTATTTTAATTCATTTTTACAATGACATCATTTTTTTCTATCTGATTTTTATTTAAAAAAAAAAAAAAAAATATATATATATATATATATGTCATTTAAATGGAAATTATATATATATACCGGTATATGAATATACACATATACATACACACATACATCTACCACACACGTACATATATATATATATATATGCATATATATATATATATATATATATATATACATATACATATATAGATAGATATGTGTATATTTTTTTCTTTTTATTTTAATATATCTTTGGAATTACATTATTTCTCTTATCTGATTTAAAATATATATATATATATATATATATACAGTATATATATATATATATATATATATATATAATTTAAATGTAGACTATATACATATATATATATATATATATATATATATATACATATACGGATATACAAAACACACATATACAAATATATATAGACATATACATATATAGATAAGTACTTTATTGATTCCTTCAGGAGATTTCCCTCAGGAAAATTAAATATCTGCATATACAGCTATACATACATATATTTTATGTGTATATATATTTTTTCTTTTTCTTTTAATACATTTTTGGAATGACATTATTTTTCTTTTTTGATTTAAAAAATGTATATATATAATTTAAGTGTATATATATATATATATTTATATATATACATTTAAATTATATATATAAATGGTTTAAATAAAAAGTTTAGTATATTATATATATGTATATACTAAACTATTTATTACACTTTTTATTCACAGGCAACAAATTGTTTTACACCAGTTTCAAAAAAATAAAGAAAACACACTAACACACAAACACACAAACACACACACGTATGTTTATACACGCACAAATACACACAGGCGCACACACACACACAACACATTATGGATTGAACTTTCACAGTATCATGTTAGACCCGCTCGACATCCATTGCTTTCCTCCTCTCCAAGGTTCTCATAGTCATCATTGTCACCGACGTCCCACTGGGTGTGAGTTTTTCCTTGCCCTTATGTGGGCCTACCGAGGATGTGGTAGTGGTTTGTGTTGTGGTTTGTGCAGCCCTTTGAGACACTAGTGATTTAGGGCTATATAAGTAAACATTGATTGATTGATACACACCGCTTGACAATAATAAGACAGCATTGAGGCTCATCTAAAAAATGATTTATAGCGTATCTAAAAATAAAAACAAAACAATAAATAAAAGTGGGACAGTATACAATAGCAAGAAAACAGTAGTAATAACAGCAATGACTAAAATGTAAAAATACAAAATACAAATTAAGAAATGTTTGCTATAAAGCCTGATGACCAAAAAGTCTGCCTTTTTTGATGCTTTGTATTCTTGTCAGGTGTTTAGTTGTAATAAACTTGCAGGAAACACTAGTCAGTGTGAATGTTGAACTACTCAGTACTTCTTTGATAAGTGGGACAAAGGTCATCTTATTTTCTGCCATGCACAGTCATTCAAATGGCTGTCACAGACACTTGCTCTCCTTTGGCTTCAATACTATTTATTTTATTTTTATTTATTAAATCTGCTTTCAATCGTTTGAACAAACGTACCTTCTCGTGCGTTTCTTTTTTTATTTACTCTCACACTAGCTGAGATTACCCGTGGCTTGAAGTTCAAGTTCAAGTGTGCACAAACATGTTCTTCATATCTAATCTTCATCGCAACACCTGAAAACATGAATAGTGATTACGACATGCACAAACTATGAATGAACACATGTGGAGTTATGTACTAAAAGGTGAAATAACTGAAAACATGTTTTATATTCTACAAACCCCGTTTCCATATGAGTTGGGAAACTGTGTTAGATGTAAATGTAAACGGAATACAATGATTTGCAAATCCTTTTCAACCCATATTCAGTTGAATATGCTACAAAGACAACATATTTGATGTTCAAACTCATAAACTTAATTGTTTTTTGTAAATAATAATTAACTTAGAATTTCATGGCTGCAACACGTGCCAAAGTAGTTGGGAAAGGGCATGTTCACCACTGTGTTACATCACCTTTTCTTTTAACAACACTCAATAAACGTTTGGGAACTGAGGAAACTAATTGTTGAAGCTTTGAAAGTGGAATTCTTTCCCATTCTTGTTTTATGTAGAGCTTCAGTCCTTCAACAGTCCGGGGTCTCCGCTGTCGTATTTTACGCTTCATAATGCGCCACACATTTTCCATGGGAGACAAGTCTGGACTGCAGGTGGGCCAGAAAAGTACCCGCACTCTTTTTTTTACGAAGCCACGCTGTTGTAACACGTGGCTTGGCATTTTCTTGCTGAAATAAGCAGGGGCGTCCATGATAACCTTGCTTGGATGACAACATACAGTATGTTGCTCCAAAACCTGTATGGACCTTTCAGCATTAATGGTGTCCTCACAGATGTGTACGTTACCCATGCCTTGGGCACTAATGCACCCCCATACCATCACAGATACTGGCTTTTCAACTTTGCGCCTATAACAATCCAAACAGTTATTTTCCTCTTTGTTCTGGATGACACCACGTCCTCTGTTACCAAATATAATCTGAAATGTGGACTCGTCAAACCACAAAACACTTTTCCACTTTGCATCAGTCCATCTTAGATGAACTCGGGCCCAACCAAGCCGGTGGCGTTTCAGGGTGTTGTTGATAAATGGGTTTGGCTTTGCATAGTAGAGTTTTAACTTGCACTTACAGATGTAGCGACCAACTGTAGTTACTGACAGCGGTTTTCATGAAGTGTTCCTCAGCTCATGTGGTGATATCCTTTACACACTGATGTTGGTTTTTGATGCAGTACCGCCTGAGGGATCAAAGGTCCATAATATCATCGCTTTTGTGCAGTGATTTCTCCAGATACTCTGAACCTTTTGATGATTTTACGGAGTTAGATGGTAAAATCCCTAAATTCCTTGCAGTAGCTCGTTGAGAAATGTTGTTCTAAAACTGTTTGACTATTTGCTTACAAATTGGTGACCCTCGCCCCATCCTTGTTTGTGAATTACTTAGCATTTCATGGAAGCTGCTTTTATACCCAATCATGGCACCCACCTGTTCCCAATCAGCCTGCACACCTGTGGGATGTTCCGTATAAGTGTTTGATGAGCATTCCTCAACTTTATCAGTATTTATTGCCACCATTCCCAACTTATTTGTCACGTGTTGTTGGCATCAAATTCTAAAGTTAATGATGGTTTGCAAAAAAAAAAAAATGTTTATCAGTTTGAACATCAAATATGTTGTCTTTGTAGCATATTCAACTGAATATGGGTTGAAAAGGATTTGCAAATCATTGTATTCTGTTTATATTTACATCTAACACAATTTCCCAACTCATATGGAAACGGGGTTTGTACATACATACATACATACATATATATATACATATATATACACACATATTATATATATATATATATATATATATATATATATATATATATATATATATATATATGTATATATCTCCAACCATGAGTTAATCACAAATATTCTTATCAAGGCTTAGGTTGGGCTAATTACAAAATTAATCAGTAATCAATACACTTCATAAGAAGGGACTAAAATGAATACATTTGATCTAAATTAATACTAAATAATAATATCTATGTTACCTACATAAGCCTGTCAATAAAATTAAGGTGCAAAAACAAAACAAAAATATACAGCTTCACCATTTTAGTCATATGTTTTGCGCTTAAGAAATTCTGTTTGATATTGTCGTTACTGCCACAAGTGGTGGAAAAGTGTATTGCAACTGAGTACTACACTTGTGGCCCAACAATGGGTTAAGGAACACTGCTCTAAAAGGACATAATTAGAGAGACACGCTCGCACAGAAGTTTACTCACTAAAAGTACTTTTCACTGACACGTTCTCAGACACCGTGATGTCACCTGTGACACGGTTGATAAATGGCAGTCTCTGCGGGATGATGGATGAGTCAGAATTGAGTTTGACACCTGGGTTGTGTCATGACACGCCTGCAGTCTTCCTGTAGCGCTTGTTTACATTTTAGCACACAGAAATGTTCTCTGACAAGTTTGCGTCCGCAGCATTGGGAAGCAGATATTTTGCATTGTTCTGTGATATCCATGTGGTGATTTATATCCACTCGGACTATGACGAGCGAGCACTCAAACTATTACATCACTTTTAGCAGCCTTGGCCTTTGGACGCAGTTATAAAGTCTTCCTGTAGGGGGCAGAGTTGCTTTACAACAGGGGTGTCCAAACTTTTTCCACCCAGGGCCGCACATGGAGAAATTAAAGCATGTGGGCCATTTTGATATTTTTCATTTTCAAACCATATGTGAGTGTGAATGTTGTCTGTCTATCTGTGTTGGCCCTGTGAGGAGGTGGCGACTTGTCCAGGGTGTACCCTGCCTTCCGCCCGATTGTAGCTGAGATAGGCGCCAGCGCCCCCCGCGACCCCGAAAGGGAATAAGCGGTAGAAAATGGATGGATGGATAACAAAATATATGGATTTTTAAAAATGTATTTTACCTTTAGGGGTCCCGGGTACCTTGAAGGGTCTCAGTTATTAAAATGTTAAAAATAAGTCAAATTTTTTTTTTTTTTAATTTAACGCTTGCGGTAAATCTCTATATCAGGGGTAGGGAACCTCTGGCTCTAGAGCCAGATGTGGCTCTTTTGATGACTGCATCTGGCTCTCAGATAAATCTTAGCTGACATTGCTTAACACGATAAGTAATGAATAATTCCGCTGGTAATCACGGTGTCAAAAATAACGTTCAAAATATAAAACATTCTCATGCATTTTCATCCATCCATCCGGTTTCTACGGCACCTGTTCAAGAAGTCGCATTAATGGTACGAAGTATTTTATTTATTGTTGGTAAGCTTCAGAATAACAGTGTTATTAAAAAGAATAAGAGACTTATTATGCTCTAAAAATGCATGCATTTAGTTGTATTCAGTCTTAAAAAAAATGTATATGGCTCTAATGGAAATACTTTTTTAAATATTTGGCTTGTATGGCTCTCTCAGTCAAAAAGGTTCCCGACCCCTGCTCTATATCAACTAAAAAAATAAATAAATAAAGGTTTTATGGCATTTCTGTTGGAAAAAAAAGTGTTTTTCATGGTAAAACTAAAATATGCAGTATTTAGTCATTAGATTCCTAAAAGATCAATAATGCAGGACACCATTGATTTTAATTCTTTATTATTTTTGAGTAATCACAGTGAAAAGATAATTAAAACACCACTAAATATATTTGGGATACAAAAGGTGCCGCACTCATAAAGTGATAGATTTTTTTTATTTTTTACTTTCAACACTTAAGTCAGGGGTCGGGAAGCTTTTTGTCTGAAAGAGCCAAGAAGCCAAATATTTTAAAATGTATTTCCCTAAGAGCCATATATTTTTTTTTTAACACTGAACACAACTAAACGCGTGCATTTTTAAGTAAGACCAACATTTCCAGAGTATAATAAGTCTCTTATTCTTTATAATATTGTTATTCTGAAGCTAACTGTGGAGGGGGCGTGGCCTGCGGGCCTGCAGCAAAGCAGGATGTTGCCAGGACCGGCCTCAAAATCAGCAACAGGTGCGTAGAAGGCCCACCTGGGCCTTGTTATCTAATCACCCGTCGCTCTGTTATAAGCAGCAGCCAGGAGGAGAGACAGGGTTAGAGCGCGAGTGAGAATGAAAGAGAAAAAAGACAATTCTTACCATTAATGCAATGTCTTGAACATAAAAAAGCATGAGAATGTTTTATATTTTGAACGTTATTTTTAACACTGTGATTACAAAAGAGCCACAGGTTCCCTACCCCTGACTTAAGTTATGACATGAACTTCAAATATATCTGTCAATTTTACTTTTAAACTATTATTTTGTTTGTTTTATGCTATTTTGTCAAAACTATGTCTTTATATGGCAACTAAATATGTGCAATATTTACCACATAAAACCTTTTAAAGTGAATATTTAAAGTAATAGGAGCTTTGAAAATAATTCATTATAACAGGGATTTTTTTGTCATTATTTTTTTTTAGCAATGGAAAAAAAAATAAAAAATAACTTTTATTAGTAGATTGCACAGTACAGTACATATTCCGTACAATTGACCACTAAATGGTAACACCCCAATAAGTTTTTCAACTTGTCTAAGTCAGGATTCACGTTAATTAATGCATGGTAAAGATAGTTTTTACATGGTAAAATAAAGACAAAGTTGGTTTTTACATAGTAAAATAAAGACAAAGTTGGTTTTTACATGGTAAAATAAAGACAAAGTTGGTTTTTACATGGTAAAGTAAAGACAAAGTTGGTTTTTACATAGTAAAATAAAGACAAAGTTGGTTTTTACATGGTAAAATAAAGACAAAGTTGGTTTTTACATGGTAAAGTAAAGACAAAGTTGGTTTTTACATAGTAAAATAAAGACAAAGTTGGTTTTTACATGGTAAAATAAAGACAAAGTTGGTTTTTACATGGTAAAATAAAGACAAAGTTGTTTTTTACATGGTAAAATAAAGACAAAGTTGGTTTTTACATGGTAAAATAAAGACAAAGTTGGTTTTTACATGGTAAAATAAAAACAAAGTTGGTTTTTACATGGTAAAATAAAGACAAAGTTGGTTTTTACATGGTAAAATAAAGACAAAGTTGGTTTTTACATGGTAAAATAAAAACAAAGTTGGTTTTTACATGGTAAAATAAAGACAAAGTTGGTTTTTACATGGTAAAATAAAAACAAAGTTGGTTTTTACATGGTAAAATAAAGACAAAGTTGGTTTTTACATGGTAAAGTAAAGACCAAAAAAAAACAGCCTTCATGGCAACTTTTTGTCAACATTGCAACTTTTTCTCGTTAGATTTCACCTCATTCCAATATTTTTATTTTCGCAGTAGCATTTCCAGAATGTGTGGGGGGCCGGTAAACAATTAGCTGCGGGCCCCAAATGGCCCCCGGGCCGCACTTTGGACTCCCCTGGTTTAGAACCAACCTAGGGCCATATATTATACATTTATGCATCTTTTTTGCTCCTTTTCATTCAGGATTAATTTTAATGTTAGAGTAAGGTTTTCACTTCACAAGTGTGCTTGAAGCTCATGCAGAGAATGCCAAGAGTGTGCAAAGCCGTAATCAGAGTGGCGATTTTGAAGAAACTAGAATATAAAACAAGTTCAGTTATTTCATACGCTTGCAAGTTCCAGAACGATTGGAAACTGTCAGGCTGGGGCTGAGGATCTTCGTGCTTCCTCGATGCAAGGATGATGTGGGACGAGTCAGGCATGAATGAAAGTACATGATTTATTAAATAAACAAACACTATAATCTAAAATAATCAAACTAAGGGCGCTCACAAGGAGGTATAAAACTTGGCTACAAAATACAAACCATCAATCAATCAATGTTTATTTATATAGCCCCAAATCACAAATGTCTCAAAGGACTGCACAAATCATTACGACTACAACATCCTCGGAAGAACCCACAAAAGGGCAAGGAAAACTCACACCCAGTGAGAATTCACATCCAGTGGGACGCCAGTGACAATGCTGACTATGAGAAACCTTGGAGAGGACCTCAGATGTGGGCAACCCCCCCCCCCCTCTAGGGGACCGAAAGCAATGGATGTCGAGCGGGTCTAACATGATACTGTGAAAGTTCAACCCATAGTGGCTCCAACACAGCCGCGAGAGTTCAGTTCAAGCGGATCCAAGACAGCAGCGAGAGTCCCGTCCACAGGAAACCATCTCAAGCGGAGGCGGATCATTAGCGTAGAGATGTCCCCAACCGATACACAGGCGAGCGGTCCATCCTGGGTCTCGACTCTGGGCAGCCAGTACTTCATCCATGGTCATCGGACCGGACCCCCTCCACAAGGGAGGGGGGGACATAGGAGAAAAAAGAAAAGAAGCGGCAGATCAACTGGTCTAAAAAGGAGGTCTATTTAAAGGCTAGAGTATACAGATGAGTTTTAAAGTGAGACTTAAATGCTTCTACTGAGGTAGCATCTCGAACTGTTACCGGGAGGGCATTCCAGAGTACTGGAGCCCGAACGGAAAACGCTCTATAGCCCGCAGACTTTTTTTGGGCTCTAGGAATCCCTAATAAGCCGGAGTCTTTTGAACGCAGATTTCTTGCCGGGACATATGGTACAATACAACAGGAAACAAAAACACTTGCTCGATTGGCATGAATGAACTATGAACAGACAAAACAAAAATAGCACTGTGGCATAAATACATAAACTTACTCGGCATGGAACTGTGGACAGGACGTAAAGGTTTGGACAGCATGGGTAGGGTGCGTGTGAGTGTGTGAGGATCCCAGGACGAAGAGAAGAAAAAGAATGACTTAAATAGCTGTGATGATTTGTGAAAAGAGGCGAGGCTGAGAACAGGGACGTGACAGGTGAAAACTAATGAGGTTGGCATGGAAACAAACAAAACCAGGAAGTGCAAAACGTGACTGATTGTCCAAAATCAAAAACATAACATGACTTTTAAAACCATAACTAATATTGTTTTGCTGCAAAAAAAAAAAAAGCTGTACGGCTAATAAACAAAGCAGGATATTATGACCATACCCATCCATTATTTGTTCAATCAAAACTTATGACATTTCAAGATATTGTTTATTATAAAATAACACAGATAATGTTCAAAGCAAAAATAAATACTCTTCCAGAAGGAATTCAAAAATACTTCTCTCTACAGACCAGCAAATACAATCTAAGAGATAAATCTAAGTTTATTTTACCAAAAGCAAGACTAGTTGTTAAACGTAGATGTTTATCTGTTCTCAGTGTGGAATTCTGTTGGTAAAGAAATAAAAATGACTCAGTATTTCATTTCAAAAAGAACATGTCACAATGTATTTTAAAAAGTTATGCGAACTAGAAATTTATGTTTGTTTGGTTAAATGTTGTATTTAGAACAGGGGTGCCCACACTTTTTCTGCAGGCGAGCTACTTTTCAATTGACCAACTCGAGGGGATCTACCTCATTTATATATATCATTTATATTTATTTATTTATGAAAGAGACATTTTTGTAAACAAGTTAAATGTGTTTAATGATAATACAAGCATGTGTAACACATATAGATGTCTTTCTTTCACAAAGACAAGAATATAAGTTGGTGTATTACCTGATTCTGATGACTTGCATTGATTGGAATCAGACAGTAATGATGATAACGCCCACATTTTCAAACGGAGGACAAAAAAAGTTGTCCTTTCTGTACAATACCACATGAAAGTGGTTGGTTTTTGGCATTTAATTCATCCAGCTTCCATACACTTTACAAGAAAAACATTGGCGGCAAATTCCGTAGCTTGCTTGATTGACATTCACGGCACCCGAGGGTCTTGTGAGATGACGCTGGCTGCTGCCAGTTCATTATTATGAAAAAATTACAGAGAGGAAGGCGAGAAATACTTTTTATTTCAACAGACTTTCGCGCCGTCCCTTCCGTCAAAACTCTAAAGGCCGACTGCACATTTCCTATCTTCACAATAAAAGCCCTGCTTCATGCTGACTGCGCTAACAAAATAAGAGTCTCGGAAAGCTGGCGTGCACAAGTGATGTGCACGCCAGCTTTCTGAGGGATCGCTTGTGCACGCCAGTTTTCCGAGACTCTGTATTTAGTTAGCGCAGGCAGCATGAAGCAGGGCTTTTATTGTGAAGATAGGAAATCTGCAGTCGGCCTTTAGAGTTTGGACGGAAGGTACGGCGCGAGAGTCTGTTGAAATAAAAAGTGTTTCTCGCCTTCCTCTCGGTCATATTTTGATAATAATGAACTGGCAGCAGCCAGCGTCATCTCACAAGACCCTCGGGTGCCGTGAATGTCAATCAAGCAAGCTATGGAATTTGCCGCCAATGTTTTTCTTGTAAAGTGTATGGAAGCTGGATGAATTAGATGCCAAAAACCAACCACTTTCATGTGGTATTGTACAGAAAGGACAACTTTTTTTCTCCTCCATTTGAAAATGTGGGCGTTATCATCATTACTGTCTGATTCCAATCAATGCAAGTCATCAGAATCAGGTAATACACCAACTTATATTCTTGTCTTTGTGAAAGAAAGACATCTATATGTGTTACACATGCTTGTATTATCATTAAACACATTTAACTTGTTTACAAAAATGCCTCTTTCATAAATAAATAGATATAAATGATATATATAAATGAGGTAGATCCCCTTGAGTTGGTCAATTGAAAAGTAGCTCGCCTGCAGAAAAAGTGTGGGCACCCCTGTGTTAGACTGAAAATAAACTGAAACTGAACTGAAACAAAACAAAACATGATCCATAGATGTGACAGGAAACAAGAATTTCAGTTTATCCAGGAGAGTTGAAAGGGGAAGGGGGATGTTGCCTGTACATTTTGTAGAACAGACTTCTCCATTGAACACGGCGGCCGAACGGATATACTCAGCCATGAATTGTCAGCGAAGCATGGTTCACAACCCGGTATTATGGCCCACCTTGCAAAATGGAGACCCGATGGTGTAACTCACGGGTGTCAAACTCTGGCCCGCGGGCCAAATATGGCCCGCCGTGTAATTTCATTTGGCCCTTGAGGCAATACCAAATTAGGGATGGATGGATGCATGGAAACATGGCATTTTTACAAAGCTTTTTTATCAGTCAAATACCAAATTGGGGCGGCATAGCTCGGTTGGTAGAGTGGCCGTGCCAGCAACTTGAGGGTTGCAGGTTCAATTCCCGCTTCCGCCATCCTAGTCACTGCCGTTGTGTCCTTGGGCAAGACACTTTAGCCACCTGCTCCCAGTGCCACCCACACTGCTTTAAATGTTACTTAGATATTGGGTTTCACTATGTAAAGCGCTTTGAGTCACTAGAAAAAAGCGCTATATAAATATAATTCACTTCACTTAACATTAGAGCTAGCCCGCCGGTATTATAACACCGCATTCACCGCTAATACTCATACTTGCCAACCCTCCCCATTTTCAGTGCCCCTCTCGAAAGTCTCCTGGGGCAACCATTCTCCCGAATTTCTCCCGATTTCCACCCGGACAACAATATTGGGGGCGTGCCTTAAAGGAACTGCCTCTAGCGTCCTCTACAACCAGTTGTCACGTCCGTTTTTCCTCCATTCACATGATAAATCGGGCTTCTACACACACATAAGTGAACGAACAACCCATTCCGATCACACGGAGGGCGGCCGCATAAACAACTTTACACAGTTACAAATATGCGCCACACTGTGAACCCACACCAAACAAGAATGACAAACACATTTCAGGAGAACATCCGCACCGTAACAGAACATAATCAATCAATCAATCAATCAATCAAACAATCAATCAATGTTTACTTACATAGCCCTAAATCACTAGTGTCTCAAAAGGCTGCACAAGCCACTACCACATCCTCGGTAGGCCCACATAAGGGCAAGGAAAACTCACACCCAGTGGGACGTCGGTGACAATGATGACTATGAGAACTTTGGAGAGGAGGAAAGCAATGGTTGTCGAGCGGGTCTAACATGATACTGGGAAAGTTCAATCCATAATGGATCCAACACAGTGGCGAGAGTCCAGTCCAAAGCGGATCCAACACAGCAGCGAGAGTCCCGTTCACAGCGGAGCCAGCAGGAAACCATACCAAGCGGAGGCGGATCAGCAGCGCAGAGATGTCCCCAGCCGATACACAGGCAAGCAGTACACGGCCACCCGATCGGACCGGACGCCCTCCACAAGGGGAGAGTGGGACATAGGAGAAAAAGAAAAGAAACGGCAGATCAACTGGTATAAAAACGGAGTCCATTTAAAGGCTAGAGTATACAAATGAGTTTTAAGGTGAGACTTAAATGCTTCCAAACACAACAGAACAAAGACCTAGAAACCCTTGCAGCACTAACTCTTCAGGGATGCTACAATATACACCCCTTGCTACCACCAAACCCCGCCCACCTCTTTGTTATTTTTTTTTTCAAATGTATTAGCCTGTGGAAAAAGTTAATGTTATTTACCTCAGAAGGCTGCATATAGAAAAGAGGCATTACATTTTTTATTTAGATTTTATTTAATATACCATTGATGTTTTTCATTTGTTTTGTGAAAGTTGATTTTGCACTATTACGTTATATAAACGTTGCTTGTTCCATTTTCAGTCTGAAAGCAAATCAGTGTAGCAAACTGAGCAATAATTCACTTTCTCTTGCTACTTCAAGGCTTGAATGTTTGATTCATTCATTATTGTTATTTTATTTTCAAATGTATTATTAGCCTGTGGAAAAAGTGTATTTGGATATTTACCTCAGAAGGCTGCAAATAGAAAAGAGGCATTCAATTATTATCTAAATTTTATTTGATATGCCATTGATATTTTTCAATTATTATACTAAGGGAGCTAGCACTGGGAGCTAGAAAAACGAACAGGAGCTTTAGCATGGAAGCTAGTGGATAGCAAACAGAAAAACTGGAAACAGCTTATGGCTAACAAGAACAGCTTACCGCTACGACGACCAGGACAAAATGTAGTAGCTGTAACGATGCCAGACAGCAAAGACAGAAGAACGACACGTGGCAACGACGATACAATGATCCGGCACTGACCGGAGGAACAGAGCAGGTAAAGTAGGAGCGGGCTAATTGACCACTGGTGTGGCCAGGTGCCAATAAGCTGCAGATGAGGTGACAACATCGCGCAGGGAGACAAACAGGAGGCTGAACCAAAATAAGAGCACTTGACAGGAACTAAAGACAAGAGATACTAAACACAGAGGAAACAAAGACAAATGCAGAGGAAAAAAACTAAAACATAGACAAACTGTCAGGGGAAAACCTGACACAACATCCCGTTCTCATTTGCGGATGTCTACAACAAATCCGTGAAGAATATGTTCCCGGATTTGGAGATCGCTCACCAATACGCAGATGGCAGAAGAAACGTTACTCAAATTGTGAAAGGTAAGTGTTGTTTTTTTTAGTAACCAGCAAGCACAGTACAGTTAGTGGAACAACTATGTTTTTATTACTGTGTATTTGATTTGATAGGTGCTGTCTGAAATTCAACTATTTATTTTATTTATATTAGGGCTGGGCAACGATTAAAAATGTTAATCGAAGTTAATCGCACTTTTTCTCCGATTAATCGCGATTAACTGCATTGTATACGCAAAGCCCAATAATGAATTCAAAAGTAGTGTGTAGTGCACCTTTATTGGAATATTCTCCCACATGAACAAAAGCGCCAAAACATTTGTTGTGCAAACACAATTTAAATCAGTCCTTGTTAAACAGTATCACTTAAAAAGCATATTTTATGAAAATCAACTCAAAAAATGTCAATACAAACATTTAAGCTTATTGCCACTGCCAGGGTATTTAAGTTATCCTGTTTGTTATGGAAAATAAATATAATCTACATACAAATCTCTGAGCCACAATCATAACATCTGAACAGGCAATTTCTGAGGTAACAGCAGAAACATTTTTTTTATCAGGGATCTTATGTTTAAAAAAGCTATATTATAGGTAGTGGGCTGTTTTAGGGGATTTTTGATCAAATTATCCGTAGTAGCAATATTAATAATGTTGTGTTTATTCTGCGTAGTGCACTTAAAATAATTATGACCATATCTAGGAATTGATATGATGGGAATTTTCCGATTGTTTGCTTGGTGCTTTGATAAACTGAACGCATCATATACATGGTACTATATTGTGATGTTATGAGCCAGGGAATAAAAGAACTACCCTACCCAGCATGCAACAGGAGTGAGGAGCATGCGCGGTAGCCCGGTATAGGTTGTGTGTCGCCATGACGGCATCTTGTATGTTGTGATATGCACGCTCTGAAAGCAAACGTTAAGAACTCAGCCAACACTCCTGGTCTGCATTATTGATAAATAGACAGACAACACATATACTCCGCTGCTTCACAGGCCGCTGGATGTAGACGGCAAAGTATTCCCATGCTAGCTAGCCGCTCTAGCAAGCACGCGTCATTCAGTCCATGAAATTTGCAGAATTGTCCGGTATTTTTGCCAAATGTTCCATCTTTACCAAGAGCCCCTCCACGTCGAAGTACATCCGGGAGATGCCATCTTGTTAAGAAAAGGCGTTAACAAAATAAAAGCATGTAAACAACATACGCAAATACGCGATAAAATAATTGTCGGCGTTAATAGATTGATGAGTTAACTCGTCATTAACGCATTAATTTGCCCACCCCCAATTTATATATATAATAAAATAAATATATATAGCTAGAATTCGCTGAAAGTCAAGTATTTCATACATATATATATTTATATATATATGTAAGAAATATATGTATATGTATGAAATATATATGAAATACTCGAGTTGGTGAATTATACGCCACCCCTCTTAACCACGCCCCCCGCCCCAGCCACGCCCCTCCCCGCCCCGGCCACGCCCCCCCGCCCCGGCCACGCCCCCAATCACACTTTGTATTTTTAATTGTGCAAACCACCACACATGATCTCTTTTTCATGTTTTCAGACTGTTTTACACATTTTATACATTTGACCAACATTGAAATGTGAACATTAGTTTAAACAACAATAGATATACAAATGTCGAAACTGTTGGATGTAGATATTTCTAGAAATTTATCTGTTACTGTGCTTGATGTCTTTAGCTACAGTATATGGTGACGTCTGTTCATACCTTTAAGACAGGGGTGTCCAAAGTGTGGCCCGGGGGCCATTTGGGGCCCGCAGCTAATTGTTAACCGGCCCCCCACACATTCTGGAAATTCTATTGCAAAAATAGAAAAGAACATTAAAAATATTGGAATGAGGTGAAATCTATCGAGAAAAAGTTGCAATGTTGACACAAAGCTGCCATGCAGGCTGTTTTTTCTTTCTTTTGTCTTTATTTTACCATGTAAAATGTTGCGAACTCGCATGGCTGCAGTTGTGTGTCCCCGGTGATGCAAAAATCCAGGAGAGTTGAGTGAAGGATAAGAGGAATTTAATTCAGAACTCATAAGAAAACAAATAAACATAAAGCAGTCTTGCATAGTAAGTTCACCAAACATAGATTTTATCTTTGAGCACTGAGGAGTGCTCGAGTGAAATATAAATAGGCAGTAGTTTGATTGACAGCAGGTGTGAACCGCTGCCAATCAACGAAAAGAGAAAAACAGTGCTCTTGAATAAAACAGGAAATACAACAAAGTAAGAGCACTGAACAGGAAGTAAATACAAAAACACGAAAATGAACAGAAATAAAGTGACAGATTGTCACATAAAAAACATCTTTACCATGAATTGATTAACGTGGACCCCGACTTAAACGAGTTAAAAAACTTATAGTGGTCAATTGTACGGAATATGTACTGTACTGTGCAATCTACTAATTACAAGTTTCAATCAATCAATTATTTTTTTTTTTTTTTTTTGCCATTGCTAAAAAAAAAAAAATAATGACAAAAAAATCCATAATGAATTATTTTCAAAGCTCCAATTAGTTCAAATATCCATCCATTTTTCTACCGCTTATTCTCTTTCGGGGTCGCGGGGGGCGCTGGCGCCTATCCCAGCTGCAATCGGGCGGAAGGCGGGGTACACCCTGGACAAGTCGCCACCTCATCGCAGGGCCAACACAGAAAGACAGACAACTTTCACACTCAAATATTTCACTTTAAAATGTTTTATGTGGTAAACATTGCACATATTGTAAAGTTGCCATACAAAAACAAAGTTTTCTTTGACAAAATAGCATAAAACCAACAATGTAATAGTTTGAAGGTAACATTGACAGATATATCTGAATTTCATCTTGTAATGTAAGTGTTGAAAGTAAAAAATAAAAATAAAAAAACAATTAAAAATGTATCACTTTCTGGGGGGGGCACCTTTTGGCTCTCAAATATATTTAGTGGTATTTTAATTATCTTTTCACTGTGATTACTCAGAAATAATAAAGAATTAAAATCAATGCTGTCCTGCATTATTGATATTTTAGGGCTCTTATTACTAAATACTGCATATTTCAGTTTTACGATAAAAAACAAAAACAAAGTTGTTTTTGACAGAAAAGCCATAAAACATTTTTTTTTTTTAAGTTGATATTGAGATTTACTGTAAGCGTTAAATAAAAAATAACAAAAACAATTTGAGTTATGTTTAACATTGTAATAACTGAGACCCTTTATGGTCCCTGGAAACCCCATTGGTAAAATATTTTTTTTTTAAATCCATATATTTTGTTAAGGTTTGAAAATGAAAAAAATCAAAATAGCCCCCGCATGCTTTAAGTCAGGGGTCAGCAACCTTTTTGAAAGCAAGAACTACTTCTTGGGTACTGATTAATGCAAAGGGATACCAGTTTGATACACACTTAAATAAATTGCCAGAAATAGCCAATTTGCTCAATTTACCTTTAATAAATAAATCTATATATATAAAAAAAATGGGTATTTGTGTCTGTCATTCCGTCGTACATTTTTTTTCCTTTTACGGAAGGTTTTTTGTAGGGAATAAATGATGAATTGAACGGTTTAAAAGAGGGGAAAACATGAAAAAAATGAAAATAAAATTTTGAAACGGTTTATCTTCAATTTCGACTCTTTAAAATTCTAAATTCAACTGAAAAAAAGAAGAGAAAAACTAACTAATTCGAATATTTTTGAAAAATTAAAAAACACAGAATTTACGGAACATCATTAGTAATTTTTCCTGATTAAGATTAATTTTAGAATTTTGATGACATGTTTTAAATAGGTTAAAATCCAATCTGCATTTTGTTAGAATATATAACAAATTGGACCAAGCTATATTTCTAACAAAGACAAATCATTATTTCTTCTACATTTTCCAGACCAAAAATGTTAAAAGAAATTCAAAAAACTTTGAAATAAGATTTCAATTTGATTGTAAAGATTTTCTAAATATGCCAGAATAATATTTTTGAATTTTAATCATAATAAGTTTGAAGAAATATTTCACAAATATTCTTCGTCGAAAAAACAGAAGCTAAAATGAAGAATTCAATAAAATGTATTTATTATTTTTTCCAATAAATAAAAATATACATACTTGAACATTGATTTAAATTGTCAGGAAAGAAGAGGAAGGAATTTAAAAGGTAAAAAGGTATATGTGTCTAAAAATCCTAAAATCGTATTTAAAGTTGTATTTTTTCTCTAAAATTGTGTTTCTGAAAGTTATAAGAAGCAAAGTAAGAAAAAAATTAATGAATTTATTTAAACAAGTGAAGACCAAGTCTTTCAAATATTTTCTTGGATTTTCAAATTTTATTTGAGTTTTGTCTCTCTTAGAATTAAAAATGTCCAGCAAAGCGAGACCAGTTTGCTAGTATATAAATACAATTTCAAAAATAGAGGCAGCTCACTGGTAAGTGCTGCTATTTGGGCTATTTTTAGAACAGGCCAGCGGGCACCACGTTGGTGACCCCTGATCTACACAAATTTCCGTACTTTGTAGCATAAGTACATTTAAACATTAAAAAACAAAAAGGTACATGCAATTATCAGTGATTTACCAGCAAAAGTAACATAATAGTCTGGACGTTTATACACTATGCCATTTGAACAACATTATTTACCAAAGTTACTCAAAGCAGAATTGGACACAAGTTAAATCGGGGCAAACATTTACCAATCGTGGTTTAAATATTGTTTTTCTTCCAACTAACCTTGTTAGCAAGTAGGTGTTCCACACAACCAAGTGATGTATTTTAGCATTGATAATATCAATCAATCAATCAATCAATGTTTACTTATATAGCCCTAAATCACTAGTGTCTCAAAGGGCTGCACAAACCACCACGACATCCTCGGTAGGCCCACATAAGGGCAAGGAAAACTCACACCCAGTGGGACGTCGGTGACAATGATGACTATGAGAACCTTGGAGAGGAGGAAAGCAATGGATGTTGAGCGGATCTAACATGATGCTGTGAAAGTTCAATCCACAATGGATCCAACACAGTCGCGAGAGTCCAGTCCAAAGAGGATCCAAGACACAGCAGCGAGAGTCCCGTTCACAGCGGAGCCAGCAGGAAACCATCCCAAGCGTAGGCAGACCAGCAGCGCAGAGATGTCCCCAGCCGATACACAGGCGAGCAGTACATGGCCACCGGATCGGACCGGACCCCCTCCACACGGGAGAGTGGGACATAGAAGAAAAAGAAAAGAAACGGCAGATCAACTGGTCTAAAAAGGGAGTCTATTTAAAAGCTAGAGTATACAAATGAGTTTTAAGGTGAGACTTAAATGCTTCTACTGAGGTGGCATCGCGAACTGTTACCGGGAGGGCATTCCAGAGTACTGGAGCCCGAACGGAAAACGCTCTATAGCCCGCAGACTTTTTTTGGGCTTTGGGAATCACTAATAAGCCGGAGTCCTTTGAAGGCAGATTTCTTGCCGGGACATATGGTACAATACAATCGGCAAGATAGGATGGAGCTAGACCGTGTAGTATTTTATACGTAAGTAGTAAAACCTTAAAGTCACATCTTAAGTGCACAGGAAGCCAGTGCAGGTGAGCCAGTATATGTATATATGTATGTATATATGTATATAAAGTATATACAGTATAGGTATATATGTATGTATATATGTATATAAAGGTATATACAGTATAGGTATATATGTATGTATATATGTATATAAAGGTATATACAGTATAGGTATATATGTATGTATATATGTATATAAAGGTATATACAGTATAGGTATATACGTATGTATATATGTATATAAAGGTATATACAGTATAGCTATATATATATGTATGTATATATGTATATAAAGGTATATACAGTATAGGTATATATGTATGTATATATGTATATAAAGGTATATACAGTATAGGTATATACGTATGTATATGTGTATATAAAGGTATATACAGTATAGCTATATATATATATATGTATATAAAGGTATATACAGTATAGGTATATACGTATGTATATGTGTATATAAAGGTATATACAGTATAGCTATATATATATATGTATGTATATATGTATATAAAGGTACATACAGTATAGGTATATATGTATGTATATATGTATATAATGGTATATACAGTATAGGTATATATGTATGTATATATGTATATAAAGGTACATACAGTATAGGTATATATGTATGTATATATGTATATAAAGGTATATACAGTATAGGTATATATGTATGTATATATGTATATAAAGGTATATACAGTATAGGTATATATGTATGTATATATGTATATAAAGGTATATACAGTATAGGTATATATGTATGTATATATGTATATAAAGGTATATACAGTACAGGCGTAATGTGATCAAACTTTCTTGTTCTTGTCAAAAGTCTAGCAGCCGCATTTTGTACCAACTGTAATCTTTTAATGCTAGACATGGGGAGACCCGAAAATAATACGTTACAGTAGTCGAGGCGAGACGTAACAAACGCATGGATAATGATCTCATCGTCTTTAGTGTACAGAATGGAGCGAATTTTAGCGATATTACGGAGATGAAAGAAGGCCGTTTTAGTAACGCTTTTAATGTGTGCCTCAAAGGAGAGAGTTGGGTCGAAGATAATACCCAGATTCTTTACCGTGTCGTCTTGTTTAATTGTTTGGTTGTCAAATGTTAGAGTTGTATTATTAAATAGAGTCGCTTAAAAATAGCAACGTCAAATCAATACTTTTGTATCGGTTTTGAACATAAAACATATCAAAATGGCTCCAACATGCTTTGATTTATTTTTAATGTGCGCTCCTCCGTGGAAAAAGTTTGGACACCCCTGTTAAGTACTTTTATTGGCCTTTACAGTTGTGTTTAATAAATTCTCCAAATGTGTGATATGACATCCGTTATAAAAAAAAGGTATTAAATCAAATTTGACATCACACTGTGTCCAATGGTAAGTAATCACTATATGTACTATCGTCATTAAGCATTAATTCTCAGGGATTGTAGATTTAATTACAATATGATAGAACTAAGTTTTGAATGAAGGGTGCATTTCCCACTGCGGACACTAGATGTCACTGTTGGATTTCTTTTCAGCCTGCATCATTGTGCTCTGTTTGAACACTTTAATATTATTATTACTATCCTATTGTTCTTATTATGTTCGACAGGGTTAATAATTTATTTATAATCCCTAGTTTTATTATTATCCGGGCTCTCAATCTTTGAGCACCACATGATTCGATTCAATTCAGATCCATTTATTTTAATAACATTGGCTGCCAAATTCCTCCATAAAATAGATCAACAGCTGTGATCAATTTATACTTCTTAAAAGAAAACTGTTTTTTAAAAATAAAATTGTACCCCAAAAATTTGATAAAGTCAAATACAAATAATACTGGTCCGGTCCGATCCGGGGGCCATGTACTGCTTGCCTGTGTATCGGCTGGGGACATCTCTGCGCTGCTGATCCGCCTCCGCTTGGGATGGTTTCCTGCTGGCTCCGCTGTGAACGGGACTCTCGCTGCTGTGTTGGATCCGCTTTGGACTGGACTCTCGCGACTGTGTTGGATCCATTGTGGATTGAACTTTACCAGTATCATGTTAGACCCGCTCGACATCCATTGCTTTCCTCCTCTCCAAGGTTCTCATAGTATTATTGTCACCGACGTCCCACTGGGTGTGAGATTTCCTTGCCCTTATGTGGGCCTACCGAGGATGTCGTAGTGGTTTGTGCAGCCCTTTGAGACACTAGTGATTTAGGGCTATATAAGTAAACATTGATTGATTGATTTTCTAAAATAAATATGATCATTTTCATCAACAATATGATCTACAACAGTGGTCCCCAACCTTTTTGTATCCGCGGACCGGTCAACGCTTAATAATTTGTCCCGCGGCCCGGGGGGGTGTCCTTTTTTTTTCTTTTTTTTTCTTCTTTGTCATGAAAAAGCGAGTTTTATGTGGTTGGTGCACTATTTGTAAGTGTGTATTGTGTTTTTTATGTTGATTTAATAAAAATAAAAAATAAAAACATTTATTTATTTTAAAAAAAAAACATTTTTTATAAAAAATTATTCTGCGGCCCGGTACCAATCGGGCCACGGCCCGGTGGTTTGGGGACCACTGATCTACAGGACTGATTAAAAAACTAATAAAAAAAAAAAAGTATATATATGATTATTTTGTATTTATTTATTAAGAATCGTTAAAAAAGCAATAACGATTCATTTTTTTTGACACCATTAATTATTATAGTACATTATTATCATAATTTGTATATTTACTACCATTCTCATTAAAACTATTATGGTTAAAACTTAATTTCCATCCATCCATCATCTTCCGCTTATCCGAGGTCGGGTCGCGGGGGCAACAGCCTAAGAAGGGAAACCCAGACTTCCCTCTCCCCAGCCACTTCGTCTAGCTCTTCCCGGGGGATCCCGAGGCGTTCCCAGGCCAGCCGGGAGACATAGTCTTCCCAACGTGTCCTGGGTCTTCCCCGTGGCCTCCTACCGGTTGGACGTGCCCTAAACACCTCCCTAGGGAGGCGTTCGGGTGGCATCCTGACCAGATGCCCGAACCACCTCATCTGGCTCCTCTCCATGTGGAGGAGCAGCGGCTTTACTTTGAGTTCCTCCCGGATGGCAGAGCTTCTCACCCTATCTCTAAGGGAGAGACCCAAACTCATTTGGGCCGCTTGTACCCGTGATCTTATCCTTTCGGTCATGACCCAAAGCTCATGACCATAGGTGAGGATGGGAACGTAGATCGACCGGTAAATTGAGAGCTTTGCCTTCCGGCTCAGCTCCTTCTTCACCACAACGGATCGGTACAACGTCCGCATTACTGAAGACGCCGCACCGATCCGCCTGTCGATCTCACGATCCACTCTTCCCCCACTCGTGAAAAAGACTCCTAGGTACTTGAACTCCTCCACTTGGGGCAGGGTCTCCTCCCCAACCCGGAGATGGCATTCCACCCTTTTCCGGGCGAGAACCATGGACTCGGACTTGGAGGTGCTGATTCTCATTCCGGGCGCTTCACACTCGGCTGCGAACCGATCCAGTGAACTTAATTTGTATAATGAAAATAAACATGATTCTTAAAATATTGATATTATAACTATTATAGCTAAAATTATCATATTGTGTGTTGGCAGATGTTCATACTGATGTTAAATGTAATGTGGTCATACACACACACACACACACACACACACACACACACACACACACACACACACACACACACACACACACACACTCACACACACACACACACACACACACACACACACACACACTCTTGTATTTGTTACCTTCTTGAGCCCTGAGAAACATGCCTCCCTCTTTAGGAGCCACACACACACACACACACACACACACACACACACACACACACACACACACACACACACACACACACACACACACACACACACACACACACACACTCACACACTCTTGTATTTGTTACCTTCTTGAGCCCTGAGAAACATGCCTCCCTCTTTAGGAGCCACACACACACACACACACACACACACACACACACACACACACACACACACACACACACACACACACACACACACACACACACACACACACACTCACACACTCTTGTATTTGTTACCTTCTTGAGCCCTGAGAAACATGCCTCCCTCTTTAGGAGCCACACACACACACACACACACACACACACACACACACACACACACACACACACACTCACACACTCTTGTATTTGTTACCTTCTTGAGCCCTGAGAAACATGCCTCCCTCTTTAGGAGCCACACACACACACACACACACACACACACACACACACACACACACACACACACACACACACACACACACACACACACACACACTCTTGTATTTGTTACCTTCTTGAGCCCTGAGAAACATGCCTCCCTCTTTAGGAGCCACACACACACACACACACACACACACACACACACTCACACACTCTTGTATTTGTTACCTTCTTGAGCCCTGAGAAACATGCCTCCCTCTTTAGGAGCCACACACACACACACACACACACACACACACACACACACACACACACACACACACACACACACACACACACACACACGGTTGATGATGTCAGTGCAACAGCAGAGCTCTAATATTGGAAGTGATTAATGAGATGAACAGAAGTGTCAGAAGAAGCAGCCCCCCCTCATCCTCCACGGACCACCCACCCCATTCCACGCCGTGGAGAAGTGTGTGTGTACGTGTAAATGTGTGTGTGTGTGTGTGTGTGTGTGTGAATCATCTGACACATGGCGAGAGAGGCCCCTTTCTGCCTCCGCCAGCAATATTGTGGCGCTCAGCATGGAGGCCGCAGGTGTTGGGGGCGTGGTGTTGCTCTATCATGACCTGAAGTGACAAGATGGCAGGTCACATGACACGCAGGAGGGGCGTGGCCTCCTTGTCATTAAATGGAAATGGTAGATGTGTGACGGTGAGTGACAGCTGGCCTGCCGCTCATTTTGTACACATAAAACCTAGTGTGTGTGTGTGTGGTCTTGTATTTGTACCCTCCTTGAGACATGAGGAAGGAAAAGTATCTTCCATATGAGGAGGTGTGATGACATAAATGATGGTCCCAATAACATTGCATCTAATAGACAATGTCTCATTTCTGTGTGTCGCTTTTAAAAGTGCTCCCACTCTGGTCAACATATGAAATAACAAGTGTGTGTAAACATTTGAGGTGCTCCCCCTCTGGTCAGCATATGAAATAACAAGTGTGGGGGGGGCACTTCGAATGTTTACACGCACTTGTTATTTCATATGTTGACCAAAGGAGGAGCACTTCGAATGTTTACACGCACTTGTTATTTCATATGTTGACCAAAGGAGGAGCACTTCGAATGTTTACACGCACTTGTTATTTCATATGTTGACCAAAGGAGGAGCACTTCGAATGTTTACACGCACTTGTTATTTCATATGTTGACCAAAGGAGGAGCACTTCGAATGTTTACACGCACTTGTTATTTCATATGTTGACCAAAGGAGGAGCACTTCAAATGTTTACACACACTTGTGTAAACTGGTCAACATGGGAGCAACCCAGGAAGGAAGGAAGGAAGGAAGGAAGGTAGGAGCACCCCAGGAAGGAAGTAAGGAAGGAAGGAAGAAAGGAAGAAAGGAAGGAAGGAGCAGCCCAGAAAGAAAGAAAGAAGCAGCCCAGGAACAGCAAAAAGTCCAGTGCTGAATTAACTCTCACAAAGTTGATTTTGACACTTTTTCAGAGTTTATATAGCTCCACACTCTCGAGAGTTAAATTAACACTTTCAAAATAGTTGAACATTTTACACTCGGCCAGAGTTTTTCCTTTAACTCACAAAACAGAGTTAAAATAACACTGAATGATTAGACAAATAACACTGCTCTGAGTTACTTTCTTTTCTATACTTAGGTAGTGTTAGTTTAACTCCTCTTCCTCTTTCTCTTTCTCTCTCTTTATCTCCTCTCTCTTTTCGGGCACGTCCAACCGGTACGAGGCCACGGGGAAGACCCAGGACACGTTGGGAAGACTATGTCTCCCGGCTGGCCTGGGAACGCCTCGGGATCCCCCGGGAAGAGCTAGACGAAGTGGCTGGGGAGAGGGAAGTCTGGGCTTCCCTGCTTAGGCTGCTGCCCCCGCGACCCGACCTCGGATAAGCGGAAGATGATGGATGGATGGATGGATGGATGGATGGATAGTTTAACTCCATGAAGTGTCATTCATTGACATTAATATAATGTTAAAATAAATTATGCAAATGAATTCCAATGAACATTATCATTTTCAACAATCATTTATTTTTGCCACACAGTCATTAAAACAGTTATAAATAAATAAATGGGTTGTACTTGTATAGCGCTTTTCTACCTTCAAGGTACTCAAAGCGCTTTGACACTACTTCCACATTTACCCATTCACACACACATTCACACACTGACGGAGGGAGCTGCCATGCAAGGCGCCAACCAGCACCCATCAGGAGCAAGGGTGAAGTGTCTTGCTCAGGACACAACGGACGTGACGAAGTTGGTACTAGGTGGGAATTGAACCAGGGACACTCGGGTTGCGCAGAACCACTCTTCCACTGCGCCACGCATATAATAAAGTATAATAAAGTAGTATGCTTGAACTTAAAATACTGGTTTAAAATAGTCTAAAGATGTACTGCACCAATAAATGTAAGGATTTTTGCATCATTTTATAAAACTGTATTTATTCCAAAAACCACTCTATGGTGGTAAAATACTCCTGTTTGGACATCGAAATATGAAGATAAAAGAGCTGTGTATGTTCAAAAAACTAAACTAAACAAGACAATACGTGCAAATGTAAAAATCTAATTTGGAGGGCCAAAAAAGGAATTAGTAAAAACATTTTTAAAACAATTAATTATAATATATTTCAACGGCCCTACATATTGTTTGCGTTCAACTCTGGTCTCTCCGGTCGATCATTCAAATGTGGCCGTGTGCAACAAACTAAATTCCTAGTTCCTATTGTTACACAACAGAGAAGAAGTCCATAGGAGAGACCCAAAAATGTTGGTTCCCAAAGGTAAATGCTTATGAATGATTACATTATTTCATAAAACCACTTTCATTGCTTGTTTTACAGGCTATTAAAACGTTTTTCAAACTATATTTATCCATCCATCCATTTCCTACCGCTTATTCCCTGTGGGGTCGCGGGTGGCGCTGGTGCCTATATTATTATTATAATAAAAACAGTTTTTTTCTTGTTAAAAGGCATGTTACATGTTAAAACTGTGGTGTTTTGGGTGGGACAAGCACAGACTAAATTGATTTCAGTGGACGGGGCTGATTGGAAATACGAGTGTTTTGAGTTATGAGCTCGGTTGTGGCACGTTAATTGAGATACCACTGTCCATCCATCCATCCATCCATCATCTTCCGCTTATCCGAGGTCGGGTCGCGGGGGCAGCAGCCTAAGCAGGGAAGCCCAGACTTCCCTATCTCCAGCCACTTCGTCTAGCTCTTCCCGGGGGATCCCGAGGCGTTCCCAGGCCAGCCGGGAGACATAGTCTTCCCAACGTGTCCTGGGTCTTCCCCGTGGCCTCCTACCAGCTGGACGTGCCCTAAACACCTCCCTAGGGAGGCGTTCGGGTGGCATCCTGACCAGATGCCCGAACCACCTCATCTGGCTCCTCTCGATGTGGAGGAGCAGCGGCTTTACGTTGAGCTCCTCCCGGATGGCAGAGCTTCTCACCCTATCTCTAAGGGAGAGACCCTAACTCATTTGGGCCGCTTGTACCCGTGATCTTATCCTTTCGGTCATGACCCAAAGCTCATGACCATAGGTGAGGATGGGAACGTAGATCGACCGGTAAATTGAGAGCTTTGCCTTCCGGCTCAGCTCCTTCTTCACCACAACGGATCGATACAACGTCCGCATTACTGAAGACGCCGCACCGATCCGCCTGTCGATCTCACCATCCACTCTTCCCCCACTCGTGAACAAGACTCCCAGGTACTTGAACTCCTCCACTTGGGGCAGGGTCTCCTCCCCAACCCGGAGATGGCACTCCACCCTGTATTTACCACTGTATTTACCTTTATTGAACATCAAATAGTCTGCATGTACACTGTGAACAGTGGCAAATAATTGAAATATGAAATATTACATTCTGTTTATTTGACCTGGATTATCTCAAAATACTTTTGTCGAAAGACACGGTTATTGAATTGGGTTTTAGACTTACTTACAGTTGACCTAAAACATAATGAATGAAGGTAAAATGTACAAACTTTCGTCTGAAACATTGTATGAGCTTTGGATATCAAATGGTTTGTGACATTTAAGCTCAGACATTTTTATTATAAACCTTTGCTCACTTTGTGATCAATCAATCAATCAATGTTTATTTATATAGCCCCAAATCACAAATGTCTCAAAGGACTGCACAAATCATTACGACTACAACATCCTCGGAAGAACCCACAAAAGGGCAAGGAAAACTCACACCCAGTGGGCAGGGAGAATTCACATCCAGTGGGACGCCAGTGACAATGCTGACTATGAGAAACCTTGGAGAGGACCTCAGATGTGGGCAACCCCCCCCCCCTCTAGGGGACCGAAAGCAATGGATGTCGAGCGGGTCTAACCTGATACTGTGAAAGTTCAATCCATAGTGGCTCCAAGACAGCAGTGAGAGTCCCGTCCACAGGAAACCATCTCAAGCGGATCAGCAGCGTAGAGATGTCCCCAACCGATACAGGCGAGCGGTCCATCCTGGGTCCCGACGAGCGGTCCATCCTGGGTCTCGACTCTGGACAGTCAGTATTTCATCCATGGTCATGAGTGTTAAGACTTCATTTAAGTTTCATTCACTTTTTAACTGCCTTCATTTTCACATGTGGCTAAGAACGTGACAAGTAGTTATCACTTTCATAAAATTACCTTATGAAAGACAACAAGTCTCTCAATGGCATCACATGCAATGATTTTTGGAGACTTCGGTCCTCCTGGTGGTGGTGGAAGGAGATGTATGAGCAACAACAGGGAGGCCATTTCATGGTCGTAAGCTGAGGACAAAGATTCACAAGAATTAACTCAAGAATTTTCCAATTTCTTCCATCTACTGTTCATATTTATTCCAAATATCAGATACATTTTCAGAGATACAGGAGATACTTTAAAACAAGAAAAACAAATAAAACTCACATGTTGCCTCCTTCATATGTTGACCAAAGGACATGTTGTCCTTAAGGCTCTGGATGCTGTGGGGCTGTCTTGGTTGACAAGACTCTGCAGCATCGCGTGGACATCGGGGGCGGTACTTCTGGATTGGCAGACCGGGGTGGTGGTTCCTCTCTTTAAGAAGGGGGACCGGAGGGTGTGTTCCAACTATCGTGGGATCACACTCCTCAGCCTTCCCGGTAAGGTTTATTCAGGTGTACTGGAGAGGAGGCTACGCCGGATAGTCCAACCTCGGATTCAGGAGGAACAGTGTGGTTTTCGTCCTGGTCGTGGAACTGTGGACCAGCTCTATACTCTGGGCAGGGTTCTTGAGGGTGCATGGGAGTTTGCCCAACCAGTCTACATGTGCTTTGTGGACTTGGAGAAGGCATTCGACCGTGTCCCTCGGGAAGTCCTGTGGGGAGTGCTCAGAGAGTATGGGGTATCGGACTGTCTGATTGTGGCGGTCCGCTCCCTGTATGATCAGTGTCAGAGCTTGGTCCGCATTGCCGGCAGTAAGTCGAACACGTTTCCAGTGAGGGTTGGACTCCGCCAAGGCTGTCTTTTGTCACCCATTCTGTTCATAACTTTTATGGACAGAATTTCTAGGCGCAGTCTAGTTGAGGGGTTCCGGTTTGGTGACCGCAGGATTAGGTCTCTGCTTTTTGCAGATGATGTGGTCCTGATGGCTTCATCTGACCGGGATCTTCAGCTCTCACTGGATCGGTTCGCAGCCGAGTGTGAAGCGACCGGAATGAGAATCAGCACCTCCAAGTCCGAGTCCATGGTTCTCGCCCGGAAAAGGGTGGAGTGCCATCTCCGGGTTGGGGAGGAGACCCTGCCCCAAGTGGAGGAGTTCAAGTACCTAGGAGTCTTGTTCACGAGTGAGGGAAGAGTGGATCGTGAGATCGACAGGCGGATCGGTGCGGCGTCTTCAGTAATGCGGACGTTGTACCGATCCGTTGTGGTGAAGAAGGAGCTGAGCCGGAAGTCAAAGCTCTCAATTTACCGGTCGATCTACGTTCCCATCCTCACCTATGGTCATGAGCTTTGGGTCATGACCGAAAGGATAAGATCACGGGTACAAGCGGCCGAAATGAGTTTCCTCCGCCGGGTGGCGGGTCTCTCCCTTAGAGATAGGGTGAGAAGCTCTGCCATCCGGGAGGAACTCAAAGTAAAGCCGCTGCTCCTTCACATGGAGAGGAGCCAGATGAGGTGGTTCGGGCATCTGGTCAGGATGCCACCCGAACGCCTCCCTAGGGAGGTGTTTAGGGCACGTCCAACCGGTAGGAGGCCACGGGGAAGACCCAGGACACGTTGGGAAGACTATGTCTCCCGGCTGGCCTGGGAACGCCTCGGGATCCCCCGGGAAGAGCTAGACGAAGTGGCTGGGGAGAGGGAAGTCTGGGTTTCCCTGCTTAGGCTGTTGCCCCCGCGACCCGACCTCGGATAAGCGGAAGATGATGGATGGATGGATGGATGTTGCCTCATCACTTCCAAAGGAACATTCTGCTGACTGTAACAAGCGCCGCAACTCTGGTGTTGAAGTAAGTCGCTTAGCCTCTTTTATGATGTTTGGTTTGAAGAACACATCCCACTTCTGAAGCAGCCTGGAGGATGTCTCATCATCAAATAGGAGAATGCTCCACCTTTAAGAAAGAAGATATTTAACTACCACCGAAGGAAATACTTTCAAATGTCAGGCTGCTCCAAACATCTCATTCCAAACTTACCAATCCTTTTGTATCCAGGAATCTTGGGAAGGTGGAGAGGATATCACCACTTGTACCTGGGTCATTCAATCAATCAATCAATCAATGTTTACTTATATAGCCCTAAATCACTAGTGTCTCAAAGGGCTGCACAAACCACTACGACATCCTCGGTGTGTGTTGTTGACATAAACAAAATACACATATGTGTAATGTGTGTTATCGACATAAACAACATACATATATGTGTGTTGTTGACATAAACAACATACACTTGTGTGTGTGTGTGTTGTCAACATTAGCAACATACCAAAATGTGTAACATGTGTGCGTTGTCGACAAAAACAACGTACAAATATATGTAATGTGTGTGTTGTCACCATAAACAACATACACATGTCTATGTACATGTTGTCGACATTATCAACATACACATATGCGTAATATGTGTGTGTTGTCAACATAAACAACATACAAATATGTGTAATGTGTGTGTGTTATCGACATAAACGACATACAAAGAGGTGTGTGTTGTCGACATAAACAACATACAAATATGTGTAGTGTGTGTGTTATCGACATAAACAACATACAAATAGGTGTGTGTTGTTGACATAAACAAAATACAAATATGTGTAGTGTGTGTGTGTTATTGACATAAACAACATAGAAATAGGTGTGTGTTGTCGACATAAACAACATACAAATATGTGTAGTGTGTGTGTTATCGACATAAACAACATACAAATAGGTGTGTGTTGTTGACATAAACAAAATACACTTATGTGTAATGTGTGTTATCGACATAAACAACATACACATATGTGTAATGGGTTTTAGTCAACAAAAAACAACATACAAATATGTGTAATGTGTGTGTGTTATCGACATAAACAACATACAAATAGGTGTGTGTTGTCGACATAAACAACATACAAATATGTGAAATGTGTGTGTGTTATCGACATAAACAACATACAAATAAGTGTGTGTTGTTGACACAAACAACATACACATATATGTAATGTGTGTTATCGACATAAACAACATACATATATGTGTGTTGTTGACATAAACAACATACAAATATGTGAAATGTGTGTGTGTTATCGACATAAACAACATACACATAGGTGTGTGTTGTCGACATAAACAACATACAAATATGTGTAGTGTGTGTGTTATCGACATAAACAACATACAAATAAGTGTGTGTTGTTGACACAAACAACATACACATATGTGTAATGTGTGTTATCGACATAAACAACATACACATATGTGTAATGTGTTTTAGTCAACAAAAAACAACATACAAATATGTGTAATGTGTGTGTGTTATCGACATAAACAACATACAAATAGGTGTGTGTTGTCGACATAAACAACATACAAATATGTGTAGTGTGTGTGTTATCGACATAAACAACATACATATATGTGTGTTGTTGACATAAACAACATACAAATATGTGAAATGTGTGTGTGTTATCGACATAAACAACATACAAATAGGTGTGTGTTGTCGACATAAACAACATTCAAATATGTGTAGTGTGTGTGTTATCGACATAAACAACATACAAATAAGTGTGTGTTGTTGACACAAACAACATACACATATATGTAATGTGTGTTATCGACATAAACAACATACATATATGTGTGTTGTTGACATAAACAACATACAAATATGTGAAATGTGTGTGTGTTATCGACATAAACAACATACACATAGGTGTGTGTTGTCGACATAAACAACATACAAATATGTGTAGTGTGTGTGTTATCGACATAAACATCATACAAATAAGTGTGTGTTGTTGACATAAACAAGATACACATATGTGTAATGTGTGTTATCGACATAAACAACACACATATATGTGTGTTGTCGACATAAACAATATACACATATGTGTAATGCGTGTTATCGACATAAACAACACACATATAGTTGTGTGTTGTTGACATAAACAACATACACATATGTGTAATGTGTGTTATCGACATAAACAACACACATATATGTGTGTTGTAGACATGAACAACATACACATATGTGTAATGTGTGTTAGTCAACATAAACAACATACATATATGTGTGTTGTTGACATAAACAACATACTCATATGTGTAATGTGTGTTATCGACATAAACAACATACAAATAGGTGTGTGTTGTTGACATAAACAACATACACATATGTGTAATGTGTGTTAGTCGACATAAACAACATACATATATGTGTGTTGTTGACCTAAACAACATACTCATATGTGCAATGTGTGTTATCGACATAAACAACATACATATATGTGTGTTGTTGACATAAACAAGATACTCATATGTGTAATGTGTGTTATCGACATAAACAACATACAAATAGGTGTGTGTTGTTGACATAAACAACATACACATATGTGTAATGTGTGTTAGTCAACATAAACAACATACATATATGTGTGTTGTTGACCTAAACAACATTCTCATATGTGTAATGTGTGTTATCGACATAAACAACATACAAATAAGTGTGTGTTGTTGACATAAACAACATACACATATGTGTAATGTGTGTTAGTCAACATAAACAACATACATATATGTGTGTTGTTGACATAAACAACATACTCATATGTGTAATGTGTGTTATCGACATAAACAACATACAAATAGGTGTGTGTTGTTGACATAAACAACATACTCATATGTGTAATGTGTGTTATCGACATAAACAACATACATATATGTGTGTTGTTGACATAAACAAGATACTCATATGTGTAATGTGTGTTAGTCAACATAAACAACATACAAATAGGTGTGTGTTGTTGACATAAACAACATACACATATGTGTAATGTGTGTTAGTCAACATAAACAACATACATATATGTGTGTTGTTGACCTAAACAACATACTCATATGTGCAATGTGTGTTATCGACATAAACAACATACATATATGTGTGTTGTTGACATAAACAAGATACTCATATGTGTAATATGTGTTATCGACATAAACAACATACAAATAGGTGTGTGTTGTTGACATAAACAACATACACATATGTGTAATGTGTGTTAGTCAACATAAACAACATACATATATGTGTGTTGTTGACCTAAACAACATTCTCATATGTGTAATGTGTGTTATCGACATAAACAACATACAAATAAGTGTGTGTTGTTGACATAAACAACATACACATATGTGTAATGTGTGTTAGTCAACATAAACAACATACATATATGTGTGTTGTTGACATAAACAACATACTCATATGTGTAATGTGTGTTATCGACATAAACAACATACAAATAGGTGTGTGTTGTTGACATAAACATACACATATGTGTAATGTGTGTTACTCAACATAAACAACATACATATATGTGTGTTGTTGACCTAAACAACATACTCATATGTGTAATGTGTGTTATCGACATAAACAACATACAAATAGGTGTGTGTTGTTGACATAAACAACATACACATATGTGTAATGTGTGTTAGTCAACATAAACAACATACATATATGTGTGTTGTTGACATAAACAACATACTCATATCTCTAATGTGTGTTATCGACATAAACAACATACAAATAGGTGTGTGTTGTCGACATAAACAACATACACATATGTGTAATGTGTGTTAGTCAACATAAACAACATACATATATGTGTGTTGTTGACCTAAACAACATACTCATATGTGTAATGTGTGTTATCGACATAAACAACATACAAATAGGTGTGTGTTGTTGACATAAACAACATACACATATGTGTAATGTGTGTTAGTCAACATAAACAACATACACATATGTGTGTTGTTGACATAAACAACTTACTCATATGTGTAATGTGTGTTATCGACATAAACAACATACATATATGTGTGTTGTTGACATAAACAAGATACTCATATGTGTAATGTGTGTTAGTCAACATAAACAACATACAAATAGGTGTGTGTTGTTGACATAAACAACATACACATATGTGTAATGTGTGTTAGTCAACATAAACAACATACACATATGTGTGTTGTTGACATAAACAACATACTCATATGTGTAATGTGTGTTATCGACATAAACAACATACAAATATGTGTGTTGTTGACATAAACAAGATACTCATATGTGTAATGTGTGTTAGTCAACATAAACAACATACAAATAGGTGTGTGTTGTTGACATAAACAACATACACATATGTGTAATGTGTGTTAGTCAACATAAACAACATACACATATGTGTGTTGTTGACATTAACAACATACTCATATGTGTAATGTGTGTTATCGACATAAACAATATACAAATAGGTGTGTGTTGTTGACATAAACAACATACACATGTGTGTAATGTGTGTTAGTCAACATAAACAACATACATATATGTGTGTTTAGTCGTAATTACCAGGAATTTCCCCCTTTTGCTAATGAATGGGCAATAAACAATATACAAACCTCTCCATATCCTACATTTCTCAACCGATTCGAACTCTTCCAAGTGCTTTGAAGACAACTTCAAAGACGTGTTGTCCGCTATTCTTCCTATTTTAGTCGACAAAACCTGCTGTGATTTTACTTGACTAAAACTGATTTAATACAGATGACTAAGATAAGACTAAAACCAAGATATATTCTGGTTAAAAGACTACAAACCTAAGTTTAAAAACAGCTGTCAAAATTAACACAGTTATGAACATTGTAAGTAATATTTGCGGGAACTTTCCTGCCAAAACACTCATATTTTTTTAAAAAAAGAAAAAAAATCTTGCATTTTTTGTGAGATTGCGGATGTTGTCTTTGACTTTTCAGACAAAGTATCGTTTTGTTCCTCCTCGACGTGAACTGCTTGTTAGCGTGCTTATGGCGTGTTTGCAGCTAATTAACAAATTAAAAATAGCTCAGGTGATAAATGAGGTGTCGGAGTGACTCAGAAGGGACGTGTGTGTGTGTGTGTGTGTGTGTGTGTGTGTGTGTGTGTGTGTGTGTGTTCTTGTATTTTTACCCTTCTTGAGACATCAACAAGGAAAAGTAGCGTCCATATTGTCAGGCGTGTCCCTGACAGTTTTGGTCTATGTCTCAGTTTTTTCCTCTGCATTTGTCTTTAGTTCCTGTCAGCACTCTTATTTTGGTTCTGTTTCTTGTAACCCTCAGCTGTGGCTGATTGGCACCTGGCCACACCTGGGATCAATCAGCCAGCCACTATTTCAGACCTGTTTTCTCCTCCTGTCCGGGCTGGATTATGGTCGTGTCGTTTTGTTACAGCTACTACCTGCCATGCTACATTTTGTCCTGATCGTCGTAGCGGTAAGCTGTTTCTGTTAGCATTAGTTATTTCCAGTTTTTCTGTTTGCTATCCACTAGCTTCCATGCTAAAGTTCCTTTTTGTTTTCTAGCTTTTAGTGCTAGCTCACTTAGTTTGTTATTCCACCCACGTGTGTGCTTTTTGTTTATTCTTGTTTAGTTTTAATTAAATCATGTTTTCATATTCTATGCCTGCCTCCGCCTCTTCATCTTGGGGTTCTTCAACAACAAGTACCTCTGACACATATAAGGACTGGTGAACAAGTTAGGACCAAAATCATGGTCCCATTAGGATATTGAGTAACATTTGATCATAACATTGCACAAATGTTCAGTTTTTCTTGTAAAATTTTGAATTGCATCAAGCAAATTTTTTTGTTGTTCTTGTAAAATAGTAAAAATTTTTGAGTACAAGTATGACTTATGTCATCATTTTCCTAAGTAAAATTCCGACTATTATTATAATATTACCAAAACTTTAAGTTTTCCTATAAAATTGGGACTTTTGTTGAGTAAAATGACGACTCTTCATAAAATTGCCAACATTTTATGCTTTTCTTGTAAAATTGCGACTGATATTGAGTAAAATTGCAAGTTTGATCATAACATTGCACAAATGTTCAGTTTTTCTTGTAAAATTTTGAATTGCATCGAGCAAATTTTTTTGTTGTTCTTGTAAAATAGTACAATTTTTGGAGTACAAGTATGACTTTTGTCATCATTTTCCTAAGTAAAGTTCAGATTATTTTATAATATTACCAAAACTTTAAGTTTTCCTATAAAATTGGGACTTTTGTTGAGTAAAATGACGACTCTTTTCATAAAATTGCCAACATTTTATGCTTTTCTTGTAAAATTGCGACTGATATTGAGTAAAATTTGATCATAACATTGCACAAATGTTCAGTTTTTCTTGTAAAATTGTGAATTGCGTCGAGTAATTTTTTTTGTTGTTCTTGTAAAATAGTGAAATTTTTGGAGTGCAAGTATGACTTTTGTTGTCATTTTCCTAAGTAAAATTCCGAATATTTTTATAATATTACCAAAACTTTAAGTTTTCCTATAAAATTGGGACTTTTGGTGAGTAAAATGACTCTTTTCAAAAAATTGCCAACATTTTAAGCTTTTCTTGTAAAATTGCGACTGATATTGAGTAAAATTGCAGGTTTGATCATAACATTGCACAAATGTTCAGTTTTTCTTGTAAAATTGTCAATTGCGTCGAGTAATTTTTTTGTTGTTCTTGTAAAATAGTGAAATTTTTGGAGTACAAGTATGACTTTTGTCATCATTTTCCTAAGTAAAATTCCGATTATTGTTATAATATTGCCAAAACTTTAAGTTTTCTTATAAAATTGGGACTTTTGTTGAGTATAATGACGACTCTTTTCATAAAATTGCCAACATTTTAAGTTTTTCTTGTAAAATTGCGACTGATATTGAGTAAAATTGCAAGTTTGATCATAACATTGCACAAATGTTCAGTTTTTCTTGTAAAATTCTGAATTGCATCGAGCAAATGTTTTTGTTGTTCTTGTAAAATAGTGAAATTTTTTGAGTACAAGTATGACTTGTGTCATCATTTTCCCAAGTAAAATTCCGATTATTATTATAATATTACCAAAACTTTAAGTTTTCCTATAAAATTGGGACTTTTGTTGAGTAAAATGACGACTCTTTTCATAAAATTGCCAACATTTTATGCTTTTCTTGTAAAATTGCGACTGATATTGAGTAAAATTGCAAGTTTGATCATAATATTGCACAAATGTTCAGTTTTTCTTGTAAAATTTTGAATTGCATCGAGCAAATTTTTTTGTTGTTCTTGTAAAATAGTGAAATTTTTTGGAGTACAAGTATGACTTTTGTCATAATTTTCCTAAGTAAAATTCCGATTATTATTATAATATTGCCAAAACTTTAAGTTTTCTTATAAAATTGGGACTTTTGTTGAGTAAAATGACGACTCTTTTCAAAAAATTGCCAACATTTTAAGCTTTTCTTGTAAAATTGCGACTGATACTGAGTAAAATGGCAAGTTTGATCATATTGCACAAATGTTCAGTTTTTCTTGTAAAATTGTGAATTGCGTCGAGTAATTTTTTGTTGTTCTTGTAAAATAGTGAAATTTTTGGAGTACAAGTATGACTTGTGTCATCATTTTCCCAAGTAAAATTCCGATTATTATTATAATATTACCAAAACTTTAAGTTTTCCTATAAAATTGGGACTTTTGTTGAGTAAAATGACGACTCTTTTCATAAAATTGCCAACATTTTATGCTTTTCTTGTAAAATTGCGACTGATATTGAGTAAAATTGCAAGTTTGATCATAATATTGCACAAATGTTCAGTTTTTCTTGTAAAATTTTGAATTGCATCGAGCAAATTTTTTTGTTGTGCTTGTAAAATAGTGAAATTTTTTGGAGTACAAGTATGACTTTTGTATCATTTTCCTAAGTAAAATTCCGATTATTATTATAATATTGCCAAAACTTTAAGTTTTCTTATAAAATTGGGACTTTTGTTGAGTAAAATGACGACTCTTTTCAAAAAATTGCCAACATTTTAAGCTTTTCTTGTAAAATTGCGACTGATACTGAGTAAAATGGCAAGTTTGATCATATTGCACAAATGTTCAGTTTTTCTTGTAAAATTGTGAATTGCGTCGAGTAATTTTTTGTTGTTCTTGTAAAATAGTGAAATTTTTGGAGTACAAGTATGACTTTTGTCATCATTTTCCTAAGCAAAATTCCGATTATTGTTATAATATTGCTAAAACTTTAAGTTTTCTTATAAAATTGGGACTTTTGTTGAGTAAAATGACGACCCTTTAATAAAATTGCCAATATTTCAAGCTTTTCTTGTAAAGTTGCTACTGATATTGAGTCAAATTGCAAGTTTGATCATAACATTGCACAAATGTTCAGTTTTTCTTGTAAAATTTTGAATTGCATCAAGTAATTTTTTGGGTTGTTCTTGTAAAATAGTGAAATTTTTGGAGTACAAGTATGACTTTTGTCATAATTTTCCTAAGTTAAATTCCGATTATTATTATAATATTGATAAAACTTTAAGTTTTCTTATAAAATTGGGACTTTTGTTGAGTATAATGACGACTCTTTTCAAAAAATTGCCAACATTTTAAGCGTTTTTTGTAAAATTGCGATTGATATTGAGTCAAATTGCAAGTTTGATCATAATATTGCACAAATGTTCAGTTTTTCTTGTAAAATTCTGAATTGCGTCGAGTAATTTTTTTGTTGTTCTTGTAAAATAGTGAAATTTTTGGAGTACAAGTATGACTTTTGTCATAATTTTGCCAAGTAAAATTCCGGTTACTATTATAATATTGCCAAAACTTTAAGTTTTCTTATAAAATTGGGACTTTTGTTGAGTATAATGACGACTCTTTAATAAAATTGCCAACATTTTCAGCTTTTCTTGTAAAATTGCGACTGATACTGAGTAAAATTGCAAGTTTGATCATAATATTGCACAAATGTTCAGTTTTTCTTGTAAAATTTTGATTTGCGTTGAGGAAAATGACGACTTTTATTATAAATCTGCCGAAATTCCAAGTTTTTCTTGTGAAATTGTGACATTTTTCGTGTGAAATTCCAACTCATTTTTCACAAGAATTTTTTTTAAATATTTGCATAGTATGTATATATTATTAATGTTGTAAATACACATCTTTATATATCTAGAAAGGCTGCTCCTAAAGACGTAGGCATTTTTCTGAGGTCTCAAGAAGGTAAAATACAAGAATGTGTGTGTGTGTGTGTGTGTGTGTGTGTGTGTGTGTGCGTGTGTGTGTGTGTGTGTGTTCTTGTACTTCTGCCCTTCTTGAGTCATCAACAAGGAAAAGTACCGTCCTTATGAGGACCGGTGAACAAGTTAGGACCGAACGAAACCAAGGTCCCAATATACGGTAAAACATTGCATCTAATAGAGAGCCAAATAATATAGTCCGTGAACATTGCTCCAAAGTCAGGATTTTCCTCCTCGACATCCATTGCTATCGGGTCCCTAGGGGGTTGGCCACATATGCGGTCCTCTCCAAGGTTTCTCATAGTCATCATTGTCACTGTCACCGACGTCCCATGGGATGTGAGTTTTTCCTTGCCCTTATGTGGGCTCTACCGAGGATGTCGTTGTGGTTTGTGCAGCCCTTTGAGACACTTGTGATTCAGGGCTATATAAATAAACATTGATTGATGGATTTTTTTGTTGTTGATTTAATGTGATTTAAAACATTTGAAGTGCTCCCCCTCTGGTTAACATATGAAATAACAAGTGTGTGTAAGAAAATTAAATGCGCTCCCTCTGGCCAAAATGTATTTAAAATAAATAAATATTTAGAGACATACTGTAATAACCGGAAGTAAATAATGAAGATTAAAAACCAATTGCAGACAAAAAATTCCCCCAAAAATAAATGAACTAAAAGCAGTCTTTTTCTCACAATGTGCCGACTTTTTTCTGACAAAATTGGGAGCAATTTCTAAAAAAAATTCTGTTTCTGTAATATTGTAATATTTTCTCGTAAAATTATTCCTTTTTTTTTTTAAATGTAAAATTAAATACAAGAACGTGTGTGTGTGTGTGTGTGTGTTCTTCTATTTCTGCCCTTCTTGAGACATCAACAAGGAAAAGTACCATCCTCATGAGGACCGGTGAACAAGTTAGGACCGAACGAAACCAAGGTCCCAATATACGGTAAAACATTGCATCTAATAGAGAGCCAAATAATATAGTCCGTGAACATTGCTCCAAAGTCAGGATTTTTCCCCTCGACATCCATTGCTTTCGGGTCCCTAGGGGGTGGGCTACATATGCGGTCCTCTCCAAGGTTTCTCATAGTCATCATTTTCACTGTCACCGACGTCCCATGGGGTGTGAGTTTTTCCTTGCCCTTATGTGGGCTCTACCGAGGATGTCGTTGTGGTTTGTGCAGCCCTTTGAGACACTTGTGATTCAGGACTATATAAATAAACATTGATTGATGGATTTTTTTGTTGTTGATTTAATGTGATTTAAAACATTTTAAGTGCTCCCCCTCTGGTTAACATATGAAATAACAAGTGTGTGTAAGAAAATTAAATGCGCTCCCTCTGGCCAAAATGTATTTAAAATAAATAGATAAATAAATATTTAGAGACATACTGTAATAACCGGAAGTAGATAATGAAGATTAAAAACCAATTGCAGACAAAAAATTCCCCCCAAAAATAAATGAACTAAAAGCAGTCTTTTTCTCACAATGTGTCGACTTTTTTCTGATAAAATTGGGAGCAATTTCTAAAAAAAATTCTGTTTCTGTAATATTGTAATATTTTCTCGTAAAATTATTCCTTTTTTTTTTTAAATGTAAAATTAAATACAAGAACGTGTGTGTGTGTGTGTGTGTGTGTGTGTTCTTCTATTTCTGCCCTTCTTGAGACATCAACAAGGAAAAGTACCATCCTCATGAGGACCGGTGAACAAGTTAGGACCGAACGAAACCAAGGTCCCAATATACGGTAAAACATTGCATCTAATAGAGAGCCAAATAATATAGTCCGTGAACATTGCTCCAAAGTCAGGATTTTTCCCCTCGACATCCATTGCTTTCGGTCCCCTAGGGGGTGGGCTACATATGCGGTCCTCTCCAAGGTTTCTCATAGTCATCATTTTCACTGTCACCGACGTCCCATGGGGTGTGAGTTTTTCCTTGCCCTTATGTGGGCTCTACCGAGGATGTCGTTGTGGTTTGTGCAGCCCTTTGAGACACTTGTGATTCAGGGCTATATAAATAAACATTGATTGATGGATTTTTTTGTTGTTGATTTAATGTGATTTAAAACATTTTAAGTGCTCCCCCTCTGGTTAACATATGAAATAACAAGTGTGTGTAAGAAAATTAAATGCGCTCCCTCTGGCCAAAATGCATTTAAAATAAATAGATAAATAAATATTTAGAGACATACTGTAATAACCGGAAGTAAATAATGAAGATTAAAAACCAATTGCAGACAAAAAATTCCCCCCAAAAATAAATGAACTAAAAGCAGTCTTTTTCTCACAATGTGTCGACTTTTTTCTGATAAAATTGGGAGCAATTTCTAAAAAAAATTCTGTTTCTGTAATATTGTAATATTTTCTCGTAAAATTATTCCTTTTTTTTTAAAATGTAAAATTAAATACAAGAACGTGTGTGTGTGTGTGTGTGTGTGTGTGTGTAAGGATGGCATGTGTTTGATGCGATGGGAGTAATAATTGTGAGGAGAGGCTGGATCAGGTGTTCCACATCCTCTGATTGCGTCGGTGCAGCAGCTACAAGACATTTTTATGGGCCTAATGGCCGTAAAGCGGGGAGGCGTGAGAAAACCGCTGCTCAAATGATCTCTTGGCGCGTGGCGTCCGCGGAAGGACAAAAGGAGGCTGTAATGAAAGCTTGTGTTGGTGGCGACCAGGGCCTCCATTAGAGGCGGCGTGCATCGTTAGACGCAAAGATGGCGGGGCAGGAGCAGCAATTTAACTCGCCAAATGACTGGCGAGTGGGTGACGGCCGGTAGGAAGGAAGCGTTGTGTGTCTGCTTGGCGTTATTATGAGCGTGACCAGACCCCGGTTACAGTCCACGTGGAAGCCATGCTTGGTTTCACTTTCACTTACGTCCATTACTGTGTGTGTGTCCGTCTCACTCAGCCGGACCGAGCAGCACTGACATAAAGCGACGTGTGCATCGATAACGCCAACGCCAGATCTTTATACGCTCATATCGACCCTCAAATCAAGATATCCATACTTTACTTCAGGGGTGTTTTATTTTTGTTTTTTTAAAGTTAATAACAGATGTGGTGTCAGCTTTACTGCGATGAGGTGGTGACTTGTCATCAACATCATCAATGTATTTTTTTTTTTTTATTTCGGCAATCTTCACATAAAACAAAGAACAACAACAAGAAAAGAAAAACAAAAAACAAAAAAAAAAAACACTCATTTGAGCAATGATTGAGCCGAAAGGGTGTAGGTTGAAGCAACGCTTATATAAACCTACCCCATCACAACAAGAACAAGCTTCAAAATATATAAAATCTAAAACATGCTTCACTTATATTACTTTTTTTTTTTTTTTAAACAATATATAAGCAACATATATGTAGCACACGTCTCATATACATAGTTTAACATTTAAATCAAACATATACATTTGTACACTTATATATATATATACATACATATACATACACACACATATATATATATACATATACACATACATACATACACACACATATATATATATATATACATATACATACACATATACACACATACATACATACATTATACATACACAATTCATTTAAATTCCATATAAAGTGGTAATATATACATTTTAATATAACCTATATGTATAATTATGAAATCATACATTGTATTTATATACATATATATTATTGTCTTTCTAAAACAATGTTTGCTCTTCTTTCTTATATTTACTAATGATAAATGATTTAAAAAGCTTTTTAAACTGGTTTATGTCCAGGGTGTACCCCGCCTTCCGCCCGATTGTAGCTGAGATAGGCGCCAGTGCCCCCCCGCAACCCCAAAAGGGAATAAGCGGTAGAAAATGGATGGATGGAGGGTGTCAGCTTTAGGTTACTATGTGAGTTATTAATAATTATTTGTTAGAACATTTCAGCTTTTTCTCATTACATACACATTTTTTTGCTCTTTTTTCGAAAAAATTTTTTACTGTTGTTTTTCCCCAAGTAAGAATAAAATAAAAATAATAATACAATATTAATGTTCAGTTACACATTTAAGTGTTGGCTATTATTGTTGTAATTTTTCAACATAATTCATAAGTTAGCATTATTTATGGGGGCGGTATAGCTCGGTTGGTAGAGCGGCCGTGCCAGCAACTTGAGGGTTGCGGGTTCGATTCCCGCTTCCGCCATCCTAGTCACTGCCGTTGTGTCCTTGGGCAAGACACTTTACCCACCTGCTCCCAGTGCCACCCACACTGGTTCAAAAATGTGACTTAGATATTGGGTTTCACTATGTAAAGCGCTTTGAGTCGCTAGAGAAAAGCGCTATATAAATATAATTAGCTTCACAATTCACATTTTATTTTGTAATTAAATAACTAAACTTTGTGGATATTGTATGTATATTTTATGTTTGTTTTCTAATACTTTGGTTCAGGGGTGTCCAGACTTTTTCAAAAAGCAAATGTTATGCTGTTTTAACATTTTTTTTTATTTTTTTACATTTTTACTGTTTTTTTCCCCCCCTGTAAGAATGGAATAAAAATATTATTAGTACAATTGTGTACATAAATATTAATGTTCAGTTACACATTTAAGTGTTGGCTATTATTGTTGTAATTTTTCAACATAATTCATAAGTTAGCATTATTTATGGGGGCGGCATAGCTCGGTTGGTAGAGCGGCCGTGTCAGCAACTTGAGGGTTGCAGGTTCGATTCCCGCTTCCGCCATCCTAGTCACTGCCGTTGTGTCCTTGGGCAAGACACTTTACCCACCTGCTCCCAGTGCCACCCACACTGCTTTAAATGTAACTTAGATATTGGGTTTCACAATGTAAAGCGCTTTGAGTCGCTAGAGAAAAGCGCTATATAAATATAATTAGCTTCACAATTCACATATTATTTTGTAATTAAATAACTAAACTTTGTGGATATTGTATGTATATTTTATGTTTGTTTTCTAATACTTTGGTTCAGGGGTGTCCAGACTTTTTCAAAAAGCAAATGTTATGCTGTTTTAACATTTTTTTTTTTTTTTTACATTTTTACTGTTTTTTTCCCCCCTGTAAGAATGGAATAAAAATATTATTAATACAATTGTGTACATAAATATTAATGTTCAGTTACACATTTAAGTGTTGGCTATTATTGTTGTAATTGTTCAACATAATTCATAAGTTAGCATTATTTATGGGGGCGGCATAGCTCGGTTGGTAGAGCGGCCGTGTCAGCAACTTGAGGGTTGCAGGTTCGATTCCCGCTTCCGCCATCCTAGTCACTGCCGTTGTGTCCTTGGGCAAGACACTTTACCCACCTGCTCCCAGTGCCACCCACACTGCTTTAAATGTAACTTAGATATTGGGTTTCACAATGTAAAGCGCTTTGAGTCGCTAGAGAAAAGCGCTATATAAATATAATTAGCTTCACAATTCACATATTATTTTGTAATTAAATAACTAAACTTTGTGGATATTGTATGTATATTTTATGTTTGTTTTCTAATAATTTGGTTCAGGGGTGTCCAGACTTTTTCAAAAAGCAAATGTTATGCTGTTTTAACATTTTTTTATTTTTTTACATTTTTACTGTTTTTTTCCCCCCCTGTAAGAATGGAATAAAAATATTATTAATACAATTGTGTACATAAATATTAATGTTCAGTTGCACATTTAAGTGTTGACTATTATTGTTGTAATTGTTCAACATAGTTAGCATTTTTTTATTTTGTAATTAAATAACTAAACTTTGTGGCTATTGTATGTATATTTTATGTTTGTTTTCTAATACTTTGGTTCAGGGGTGTCCAAACTTTTTCCACCAACGGTCATTTAGATTTTTTTTTTAATTAAAAAAAAGCTAATACCAGATTTGGTTTCAGCGCTCGGTGATTACGTGCATTATTATTAATTATTTCTTTGAACATTTCAGCTTTTTATCATCATGTATCAATTGTTATGCTTTATTAACATTTTTCAATTTTTTTACTGTTTTTCCCCCCCTGTAAGAATAAAATAAAAATAATAATACAATTGTGTACATAAATATTAATGTTCAGTTACACATTTAAGTGTTGGCTATTATTGTTGTAATTTTTCAACATAATTCATAAGTTAGCATTATTTATGGGGGCGGTATAGCTCGGTTGGTGGAGCGGCCGTGCCAGCAACTTCAGGGTTGCGGGTTCAATTCCCGCTTCCACCATCCTAGTCACTGCCGTTGTGTCCTTGGGCAAGACACTTTACCCACCTGCTCCCAGTGCCACCCACACTGGTTTAAAAATGTAACTTAGATATTGGGTTTCACTATGTAAAGCGCTTTGAGTCGCTAGAGAAAAGCGCTATATAAATATAATTAGCTTCACAATTCACATTTTATTTTGTAATTAAATAACTAAACTTTGTATGTATATTTTATGTTTGTTTTCTAATACTTTGGTTCAGGGGTGTCCAAACTTTTTCAAAAAGCAAATGTTATGCTGTTTTAACATTTTTTTATTTTTTTACATTTTTACTGTTTTTTTCCCCCCTGTAAGAATGGAATAAAAATATTATTAATACAATTGTGTACATAAATATTAATGTTCAGTTACACATTTAAGTGTTGGCTATTATTGTTGTAATTTTTCAACATAATTCATAAGTTAGCATTATTTATGGGGGCGGCATAGCTCGGTTGGTAGAGCGGCCGTGTCAGCAACTTGAGGGTTGCGGGTTCGATTCCCGCTTCCGCCATCCTAGTCACTGCCGTTGTGTCCTTGGGCAAGACACTTTACCCACCTGCTCCCAGTGCCACCCACACTGCTTTAAATGTGACTTAGATATTGGGTTTCACGATGTAAAGCGCTTTGAGTCGCTAGAGAAAAGCGCTATATAAATATAATTAGCTTCACAATTCACATATTATTTTGTAATTAAATAACTAAACTTTGTATGTATATTTTATGTTTGTTTTCTAATACTTTGGTTCAGGGGTGTCCAAACTTTTTCAAAAAGCAAATGTTATGCTGTTTTAACATTTTTTTATTTTTTTACATTTTTACTGTTTTTTCCCCCCTGTAAGAATGGAATAAAAATATTATTAATACAATTGTGTACATAAATATTAATGTTCAGTTACACATTTAAGTGTTGACTATTATTGTTGTAATTGTTCAACATAGTTAGCATTTTTTCATTTTGTAATTAAATAACTAAACTTTGTGGCTATTGTATGTATATTTTATGTTTGTTTTCTAATACTTTGGTTCAGGGGTGTCCAAACTTTTTCCACCAAGGGTCATTTAGATTTTTTTTTTAATTCAAAAAAAGCTAATACCAGATTTGGTGTCAGCGCTCTGTGATTACGTGCATTATTATTAATTATTTGTTTGAACATTTCAGCTTTTTATCATCATGTATCAATTGTTATGCTTTATTAACATTTTTCAATTTTTTTACATTTTTACTGTTTTTTCCCCCCCTGTAAGAATAAAATAAAAATAATAATCCAGATGTGTACATAAATATTAATGTTCAGTTACACATTTAAGTGTTGACTATTATTGTTGTAATTGTTGAACATAAGTCATAAGTTAGTATTATTTTATTTTGTAATTAAATAGCTAAACTTTGTTGATATTGTATGTATATTTAAGGTTTATTTTCTATTTCTTCAAATCAGAGGTGTCCAAACTTTTTCCACCAAGGGTCATTTTGATGTTTTTTTAATTAAAAAAAATGCTAATAACAGATATGGTGTCAGCTTTAGGTTACTATGTGCATTATTATTAATTATTTGTTAGAACATTTCAGATTTTTATCATTACATACACATTTTTTGGCTCTTTAAAAAAAAAAAAATTTTTTTTTACTGTTGTTTTTCCCCCTCTAAGAATAAAGTAAAATTGTGTACATAAATATTAATGTTCAGTTACACATTGAAGTGTTGACTATTATTGTTGTAATTTTTCAACATAATTCATAAGTTAGCATTATTTTATTTTGTAATTAAATAACTAAACTTTGTGGATATTGTATGTATATTTTATGTTTGTTTTCTAATACTTTGGTTCAGGGGTGTCCAAACTTTTTCCACCACGGGTCATTTTGATGTTTTTTTTATTTAAAAAAAGCTAATACCAGATTTGGTGTCAGCTCTTGGGGACTACGTGCATTATTATTAATTATTTGTTAGAACATTTCAGCTATTTATCATTACATACACATTTTTTTGCTCTTTTTAAAAAAATATATATTTTTATTGTTTTTCCCCCTGTAAGAATGAAATAAAAATAATAATACAATTGTGTACATAAATATTTATGTTCAGTTACACATTTAAGTGTTGACTATTATTGTTGTCATTTTTCAACATAATTTATAAGTCAGAATTATTTTATTTTGTAAATAAATTACTAAACTTTGTGGATATTGTATTTATATTTTATGTTTGTTTTCTAATACTTTGGTTCAGGGGTGTCCAAACTTTTTCCACCACGGGTCATTTTGATGTTTTTTTTTTATTTAAAAAAAGCTATTACCAGATTTGGTGTCAGTTCTAGGTGACTATGTGCATTATTATTAATTATTTGTTAGAACATTTCAGCTTTTTATCATCACGTATCAATTGTTATGGTTTTTAACATTTTTTTTTTTTTTTTTTAACATTTTTACTGTTTTTTCCCGTGTAAGAATGGAATGAAAATATCATTAATACAATTGTGTACATGAATATTAATGTTCAGTTACGCATTGAAGTGTTTACTATTGTTGTTGTGATAGTTCATCCATCCATCCATTTTCTACCGCTTATTCCCTTTTGGGGTCGCGGGGGGCGCTGGCTCCTATCTCAGCTACAATCGGGCAGAAGGCGGGGTACATAGTTCAATATAATTCAAAAGTTAGTATGATTTAATTTTGTAATTAAATAACTAAACCTTGTGGATGTTGTATTTATATTTTATGTTTGTTTTCTAATACTTTAGTTCAGGTGTGTCCAAACTTTTTCCACCAAGGGTCATTTTGATGTTTTTTTTTTATTTAAAAAAGTTATAACAGATATGGTGTCAGCTCTAAGTTACTATGTGCATTATTATTAATTATTTGTTAGAATATTTCAGCTTTTTATCATTACATATCAATTGTTTCCCTTATTTATTTTATTTTATTTTTTCCGGTGTTTTTCCCCCTGTAAGAATAAAATAAAAAATATTAATACAATTGTGTACATAAATATTAATGTTCAGTTACACATTTAAGTGTTTACTATTGTTGTTGTAATTTTTCAATAAAATTCATAAGTTAGTATGATTTAATTTTGTAATTAAATAACTAAACCTTGTGGATATTGTATTTATATTTTATGTTTATTTTCTAATACTTTAGTTCAGGGGTGTCCAAACTTTTTCCACCAAGGGTCATTTTGATGTTTTTTTTATTTAAAAAAAGCTAAAAACAGATATGGTGTCAGCTCTAGGTGACTATGTGCATTATTATTAATTATTTGTTAGAACATTTCAGCTTTCTCGCATTACATACGCATTTTTTTGCTCTTTTTTTCCCTGTAAGAATAAAATAACAATATTATTAATACAATTTTGTACATACATATTAATGTTCGGTTACGCATTTAAGTGTTTAATATTGTTGTAGTAATTTTTCATTGTAACTCACAAGTTAGTATTATTTTATTTTGTATTTTGTACCAAAGTTTGTTGATATTTTCAGTTTTTTTCCCCTGATACTTTAAAGCAGAGGTATCTAAATTTTTTCTGAAAAGTCGTATATATAAGGGACATTTTTATTTATTTTTTTATTTTTAAAAAATCCTAAAAAGAGACATTATACATGTTGAAAGACAAAACTTAATGTTATAGGTGACTGACTATATTATTTTTGATTTAAAATTTGCAGCTTTTTGTCATTAGATTCCAATGCCTTGCTCTTTTTTTCCCTACATTTCCACTGTTGTTGTTTTTTAGATGGATATATTAATATTTGAAAATACACACCTCTATACATTTAAGCAGACAAGGTAGATATATTTGCACAAAGTATCGGTTTTAGATCGATATCGCCCAAACTATTTAGTTTTTGGGTGATTTTCCTTTTTTTTTTTGTCTTCACTTCCTGTTTTATGCTTTTTTTTTGGTTCCACTTCCTGTTTTCAGTATCTTTACTCATTTTGTGAGCGCTTGTTTTTTCATGCGTTGCTTGTTTTGTGCATATCCTATTGCACTCCACCTTGGATTTTGGATTTTTGGACATTAAACACTCCTGTCTTCTGTCTTTTGCGGCCAAGACCTCCACTAAGAAGATCATTCCAGACAGAATGATCCCCCCCAACCAACAAAGAAGGCAGACTACTTCAAATAACCATCGATAACCAGGTGAGATCATTAATGCAAACAAGCCGCAGGTAAAAAGGAAAGCGCTCAGGAAGAGAGTGAAGCTCCTGGAAATGGAATACAATTAAAACCGGAAGCCAAACCAAAATAAGAGCGCAAGACCGGAAGTGAAGCCAAAAACGAGGGAAAAAGACCCAAAAACTTGACAAAGAATGGGTCGTGACAACCAGCCTGATTTTTACTTGGTATCGACTTGGAAAGTAGATCAGTGGTATCGCACGTCACCAATAAACAGGTTGATTTTTTTTTTTTTTGCCATTTTTACAAAATCTAATCGATTTGTAACCTCCTATTAAATCATCGTCAGATTGGCATGATTGGCCATGGATACCGAATCTGGTACGGACCGAATCCCTCCGCTCCTATTGGGGACCGATTTTTTCATAAAATGTACCTGACGTCACATGCGGTTATTGCACTTAGGCGATCACTCCAGCAGCACTGAGAGCGGACTTAGCCGAACCACCTCCAGGTAATGTTGCAAATGTTCTCTTCCAAAAGTGACTCAGACGCTCCAATGTAAAATAAAGTAGGGCTCCACTTTTCCTTAAATGCGCGAGCTTGATGCTAACAAACATTGGATTTGCAAATGACATGCTACTGATTAGCATTAGCGATTTTATATGGCGATTTAAACACTTTCGCATTTGTCAATGAAACTACAACTAAGATGGATGTTATGAATAAACAGCCGGTGTGTAATAAGTACTATATTTACAGAATTAACACTTTTCAGGGCGTAACAATAACAACAAAAAACACTATCAACTATACACTACTGCTATACACTATACACTAAAACTACACACTATAAATTATACACTATAAACCTGTGATAGTAAAACAGCTCGTTTTTAAATGTTGCAGCAAAACAATAAAACAACATTTATTAATGCACACAAAAGTATCGAAAATTGGTACCGTTGAGTATCGGTCTAAATGTGAATGGTGCCCTTGGAAGAGACAAAAAATGAGCACAAAACTCAAAAATCAAAACATTTTTTTTATAAACACAATGAAAACTTTTGTTTATTTTTCTGTAAGTGCTTTGAGACTGGAAGGCGGTCTGGGGCACAACACGACTATTTTCATGTTAGTCTCCAAAGAGACCTGAAAAGGTCGCTACATTGGTAGATAGTTGTTTTGTTTTGTTTTCAAAAGAAAAACTTAACACTTGCGAAATATAGCTACAATGTTGCTAAGTTGGCAACACCGGTCCCTCCTGCTACGTCTTCTTACAATGTCTTAGACCATAGGGAGTCGTATCCACATGCTAGGTTCACAGACAGTCCCGTTATAAAGTGTTTATGAGCGACAGGTGTTGCTAAACCTATTTCGAATGTGTCTTGAGTCCAAGACCAGATCTAACCAATTTTCACTGAGCCAAAGCCTAGATCTGACCAATTTAAGTATTAGATCTGGTCTTGGAATTAAAGTAGAATGGTCAGATCTAGTCTTGGATGTAATCTACTTTAAATCCAAGACTAGATCTAACCCAGCTAAGTCAAACACTAGATCGGACTGATCTGAGTCTAAGTCTTAGATCAGACCAATCTACTTAAATGGACCTCTGGACCGGATTTCTAGGCAGAGTCGTGACCATGGCGGAGAGGGTATACGTTTCGGGGGGCTAAAGGTTGCGTTGCGTCACTGCTTTTTGCAGACGATGTGGTCCTGATGGCACCTTCGGTTCTTGACCTTCAGCTCTCACTGGATCGGTTCGCAGCCGAGTTTTCAGCGGCTGGAATGAGGATCAGCATCTCCAAATCTGAGGCCATGGTTCTCAGCAGGAAACCGATGGTTTGTACAGTCCAGGTAGAGAACGAGACTCTGTCCCAGGTGGAGGGGTTTAAGTATCTTGGGGTCTTGTTCACGAGTGAGGGAAAGGTGGAGAAGGAAATCAGCCGTAGAATCGGAGCAGCTGGGGCAGTATTCCAGTCTCTCTGCCGCACTGGTGTGATGAAACCAGAGCTGAGCCAGAGGGCAAAGCTCTTGGTCTTCCGAGCTATCTGCATTCCCACTCTCACCCATGGTCATGAAGTGAGGGTCATGACCGAAAGAAAAAGATTGCGGGTACAAGCGTCCGAAATGAGTTTCCTCAGAAGGGTGGCTGGCATCTCCCTTAGAGATAGGGCGAGAAGTTCAGTCACCCGAGAGAGACTCGGAGTAGAGCAGCTGCTCCTTCGCTTGGAAAGGAACCAGCTTAGGTGGTTCAGGCATCTCATTCGGATGCCTCACGAGCGTCTCCCGAGTGAGGTCCTTGTTGCACGTCCCACTGGGAGGAGACCCCGCGGCAGGCCAAGGACCAGATGGGGGGGATTACAGCTCCTCTCTGGCCTGGGAACGCTTCAGGATCCCCCAGGAGGAAGTTGCTAATGTTGCTCTGGAGAGGGAAGTCTGGGGGGTCTCTGCTGGAGCTGTTGTCCCCGCGACCCGATTCCGGATAAGCGGTTGAAGATGGATGAATCTACCTAAAACGTAAGACTAGATCCGACTAGTCGAAGTCTTAGATCTGATCAATCCACTTAAAATCTAAGACTAGATCTGACCAGTCGAAGTCTTAGGTCTGACCACCCATCCATCCATTTCCTACTGCTTATTCCCTTTGGGGTCGCAGGGGGCACTGGTGCCCATCTCAGCTACAATCGGGCGGAAGGCGGGGTACACCCTGGACAAGTCACCACCTCATCGCAGGGCCAACACAGATAGACAGACAACATTCACACTCACATTCACACACTAGGGACCATTTAGTGTTGCCAATCAACCTATCCCCAGGTGCATGTCTTTGGAGGTGGGAGGGGCCTATCCCCAGGTGCATGTCTTTGGAGGTGGGAGGGGCCTATCCCCAGGTGCATGTCTTTGGAGGTGGGAGGGGCCTATCCCCAGGTGCATGTCTTTGGAGGTGGGAGGGTCCTATCCCCAGGTGCATGTCTTTGGAGGTGGGAGGGGCCTATCCCCAGGTGCATGTCTTTGGAGGTGGGAGGGGCCTATCCCCAGGTGCATGTTTTTGGAGGTGGGAGGGGCCTATCCCCAGGTGCATGTCTTTGGAGGTGGGAGGGTCCTATCCCCAGGTGCATGTCTTTGGAGGTGGGAGGGGCCTATCCCCAGGTGCATGTCTTTGGAGGTGGGAGGGGCCTATCCCCAGGTGCATGTCTTTGGAGGTGGGAGGGGCCTATCCCCAGGTGCATGTCTTTGGAGGTGGGAGGGGCCTATCCACAGGTGCATGTTTTTGGAGGTGGGAGGGTCCTATCCCCAGGTGCATGTCTTTGGAGGTGGGAGGAAGCCGGAGTACCCAGAGGGAACCCAGAGGGAACCCACGCAGTCACGGGGAGGACATGCAAACTCCACACAGAAAGATCCCGGGCCCGGTATGGAACCCAGGACTACTCAGGACCTTTGTATTGTGAGGCAGACGCACTAACCCCCTCTTCCACCATGCTGCCCTAGATCTGACCAATACACTTTAAATCTAAGACTACATATGACCAATCCAAGTCTAAATCTTAGATCCGACTAACCTAAGTATAAACCTTAGATCTGAACAATCTACTTGAAATCTTGATCCAATTACCATGAATTGATTAACGTGGACCCCGACTTAAACAAGTTGAAAAACTTATTGGGGTGTTACCATTTAGTGGTCAATTGTACGGAATATGTACTGTACTGTGCAATCTACTAATAAAAGTATCAATCAATCAATCAATCGATCTAAGACTAGATCTGACCAATCCATTTTAAATCTAAGACTAGATTGGACCAATCTAAGTCTAAAGCTTAGATCCGACGAACCTAAGTATAAACCTTGGATCTGACCGATCTACTTTAAATCTTCAATCAATCAATCAATCAATGTTTATTTAAATAGCCCCAACTCACAAATGTTTCAAAGGACTGTAAAAACCATTACGACTACAACATCCTCGGAAGAACCCACAAAAGGGCAAGGAAAACTCACACCCAGTGGGCAGGGAGAATTCCCATCCAGTGGGACGCCAGTGACAATGCTGACTATGAGAAACCTTGGAGAGGACCTCAGATGTGGGCAACCCCCCCCCCCTCTAGGGGACCGAAAGCAATGGATGTCGAGCGGGTCTAACATGATACTGTGAAAGTTCAACCCATAGTGGCTCCAACACAGCCGCGAGAGTTCAGTTCAAAGCGGATCCAAGACAGCAGCGAGAGTCCCGTCCACAGGAAACCATCTCAAGCGGAGGCGGATCTGCAGCGTAGAGATGTCCCCAACCGATACACAGGCGAGCGGTCCATCCTGGGTCCCGACTCAGGACAGCCAGTACTTCATCCATGGTCATCGGACCAGACCCCCTCCCTTGTAGGGGGGGGGACATAGGAGAAAAAAGGAAAGAAGCGGCAGATCAACTAGTCTAAAAAGGAGGTCTATTTAAAGGCTAGAGTATACAGATGAGTTTTAAGGTGAGACTTAAATGCTTCTACTGAGGTAGCATCTCGAACTGTTACCGGGAGGGCATTCCAGAGTACTGCAGCCCGAACGGAAAACGCTCTATAGCCCGCAGACTTTTTTTGGGCTCTAGGAATCACTAATAAGCCGGAGTCTTTTGAACGCAGATTAATCCAATTACCATGAATTGTTGAAAAACTTATTGGGGTGTTACCATTTAGTGGTCAATTGTACGGAATATGTACTGTGCTGTGCAATCTACTAATACAAGTATCAATCAATCAATCAATCGATCTAAGACTAGATCTGACCAATCCATTTTAAATCTAAGACTAGATTGGACCAATCTAAGTCTAAAGCTTGGATCCGACTAACCTAAGTATAAACCTTGGATCTGACCGATCTACTTTAAATCTTCAATCAATCAATCAATCAATGTTTATTTATATAGCCCCAACTCACAAATGTCTCAAAGGACTGCACAAACCATTACGACTACAACATCCTCGGAAGAACTCACAAAAGAGCAAGGAAAACTCACACCCAGTGGGCAGGGAGAATTCACATCCAGTGGGACGCCAGTGACAATGCTGACTATGAGAAACCTTGGAGAGGACCTCCGATGTGGGCAACCCCCCTCCCCTCTAGGGGACCGAAAGCAATGGATGTCGAGCGGGTCTAACATGATACTGTGGAAGTTCAATCCATAGTGGCTCCAACACAGCCGCGAGAGTTCAGTTCAAAGCGGATCCAAGACAGCAGCGAGAGTCCCGTCCACAGGAAACCATCTCAAGCGGAGGCGGATCAGCAGCGTAGAGATGTCCCCCAACCGATAAACAGGCGAGCGGTCCATCCTGGGTCTCGACTCTGGACAGCCAGTACTTCATCCATGGTCATCGGACCAGACCCCCTCCCTTGTAGGGGGGGGGGCATAGGAGAAAAAAGGAAAGAAGCGGCAGATCAACTAGTCTAAAAAGGAGGTCTATTTAAAGGCTAAAGTATACAGATGAGTTTTAAGGTGAGACTTAAATGCTTCTACTGAGGTGGCATCTCGAACTGTTACCGGGAGGGCATTCCAGAGTACTGGAGCCCGAACGGAAAACGCTCTATAGCCCGCAGACTTTTTTTGGGCTCTAGGAATCACTAATAAGCCGGAGTCTTTTGAACGCAGATTAATCCAATTACCATGAATTGTTGAAAAACTTATTGGGGTGTTACCATTTAGTGGTCAATTGTACGGAATATGTACTGTACTGTGCAATCTACTAATAAAAGTCTCAATCAATCGATCTAAGACTAGATCTGACCAATCTACTCTAAGACTAAGCCTAGATTGAAGCAACACATTTGGATGTCCAATGAAGACATGAAAGAGGTTTAAAAATAATAGAAGTTGCTGCAAAGTGAAGAACAATCAGCCATCCGCAGCACGTAGATACGGAGCAGATAGATCGGCAATTTCTAGCCCGCCGACAGAATACTAACCGAGTGCAGAAAAGAAAAAAGAGATTTATTGTCTCTCCTGACCCGGCGTTCTTGATCCCCTGCGATGCAGCGGCGGCGTTCCGCTTGAATTCACCAGGAGATTAATTCACACGCTCTGGAGTCGGCTCTTAAAAGCCGAAATATGAAAGCAAGTAAATACTCGTTTGTCACAGCCGTCGGCCATTTTTTTTATTTGCTATAATACAAAAACCAGGTGGAATATTTTTTGCACCGATGCAAAATGTAGATATTCCATGGCAGCCGGACTGTGTCACGGTAAAAATCCTATTTGAGCCATTTTATGATTGTAGTCTAAGTGTTTGTGTAGTTGTTTCTTTGTCCGAACTACCTGTCCTGTTGGTTGCTCTTCAGAGATGATACATTTTTATGGAGCCCGTTCCGGAAGTTTCCAAACTTCAACTCTCTCCGAGGACTAAGACTGCCGTGATGTTGGTTGATCACTAAATGTTGTGTTTGTCGGTCAAAGGTTTCAGGTTTACTTCGTGATCAGTGTTCTGAAAATGACTTCAAGAAAGTAATAATCATAGTTACTCCTTAATTTACCAAAAAAGTAATTGAATTACCAACAGAATTAGTCTTTATTAAATGTAATTAATTACGAGGGAAAATAAATTATACATTACTTAAAAGAAAAAAAAAGACCAGACCAGATCCGACCAAACTAAGTCCAAGACCAGATCTGACCAATCTAAATCCAAGATTAGATCTGACCAATCTTAGTCCAAGATTAGATCCAACCAATCGAAGTTCAAGACCAGATCTGACCATCCTATTTTGGGCAGCTCTAGTCTTTGACTTAGAGTAGATTGGTCAGATCTGGTCTTGGACTTAGATTGGTCAGATCTGATCTTGGATTTAAAGTATATTGGTCTGATCTAGGCTTTGACTCAGAGGAGATTGGTCAGATCTGGTCTTGGACTTAGATTGGTCAGATCTGGTCTTGGATTTAAAGTAGATTGGTCAGATGTAGGCTTTGACTTAGATTGGTCAGCTCTGGTCTTGGAATTAGATTGGTCAGATCTGGTTTTGGACTTAGATCGGTCAGATCTGGTCTTGGATTAAAATTGGATTGGTCAGATCTAGGCATTGATTTAGATTGATCAAATCTGGTCTTGGATTTAAAGTAGATTGGTCAGATCTAGGCTTGGATTCAATCTACTTTAAATCCAAGACTAGATCTGACCAAGTAAAGTCCAAGACCAGATTTGACCAGTCTTTTCTAAGCCAAAGCATAGATCTGACCAATTTAAGTCTTAGATTTGACCAATTTACTATAAGTCAGATCTGGTCTTGGATTTAAAGTAGATTGGTCAGATCTGGTATTGGATGCAATCGACTTTAAATCCAAGACTAGATCTGACCCAGCTAAGTCAAACACCAGATCTGACCAATCTGAGTCTAAGTATTAGATCTGACCAATCTACTTAAAATCTAAGACTACATCTGACCAGTCTAAGTCTTAAATCTGACCAATCCACTTTAAATCTGAGACTAGATCTAACCAATCTACTGTAAGTCTAAGACTAGTTTTGACCATCCATCCATTTCTACCGCTCTTCCCTTAGGCTCCAGACCCACCCCTATCTCAGCTACAATGGGACGGAAGGCGGTGTACACACTGGACAAGTCTCTTGACCTGACCAATCAACTTTAAAACTAATACTAAATCTGACTAATCTACTGTAAGTCTAAGACTACATTTAACCAATGTAAGTGTAAACCTTAGATATGACCAATCCACTTTAAATCTAAGACTAGATCCGCGCAATCTACTGTAAGTCTAATACTAGATCTGACCAACCTAAATATAAGCCTTAGATGCGACCAATCTACTTTAAAGCTAGGACTAGATCTGACCAATCAAAGTCTAAGAGCAGGAAGTGATGAAGCCTACTTGGATGAGAGGTTGAACGTCTTCTGAGACCGACCAAAGAGTCCAGTTGCTATGGACTGAATGCTCTGAGCATGCACGTTTTTTTAACCAGTTTGGTTAAAAAAGTATAAAAAATATTTTACATAGAAATGTTAGAACATCTCCAGTGCGACATACTTTTATTAAATAGATCAAATCTGGTCAGACCGACCCCTGGACGGGGGGGAAGGTGTTTAGGGCACGTACGACCGGCAGGAGGCCACGAGGAAGACCCGGGACAGGTTGGAGAGACCATGACTATCAGCCGGACGAAGTGGTTGGAGAGAGGGAAGTCTGGGCTTCTCTGCCTAGGCTGCTGCCCCCGCAACCCCACCTCGGATAAGCCAAAGAAGAAGATGGATAGTTCCACAGGAGAAAATGTCCGTTCGAGACTTGTCATGTTAATTAGACCTCCAGCTGCACCTGATCTGGGTCTCCTATTCAGCGGGTCAGAACCGAGTGACGTTCAAACCTTCAGATGTTCACTCCATTACGTCGCTAATTAGCTTAGTGTCAGGCGTGGAGTTAACGAAGCGGAATGAAATTGCTATTGATCGGCGATTCCATCAAGACGTGGGAGTCGGCGTGTGCGCTGAGGCGAGTCAAACGTTTACTCGCCGGGCCTCCAACACTCAGCACTTTCTTCACCCGCGACACACAATTAAACTGAGATCGCCGTTGTGCCGCTTGAAAAAACTTCAATGTTTTTTTTCAAGCCTTCCGTTCAATCCAAACTTGAAGCGGCCAGTTTGATATTTTTCATTTTCAAAACCAATACAATATATAGATATTTATTTTTTACCGTTAAGTTTGAATTGCTAACGGAATTACTCTCTATTAAATGTAATCAACTACTCGGGAAAATTAATTAAACATTACTTAAGAGAATACAAGTCCAAGAGCAGATCTGGCCAATCTAAGTTCAAGACCAGATCTGACCAATCAAAGTCCAAGACCAGATCTGACCAATCTAAACTCAAGACCAGATCTGACCAATCTATATCCAAGACCAGATCTCAGCAATCTACATCCAAGACCAGATCCGACAAATCTACGTCCAAGACCAGATCTGACCAATCTACGTCCAAGACCAGATCTGACCAATCTAAGTTCAAGACCAGATCTGACCAATCAAAGTCCAAGACCAGATCTGACCAATCTAAACTCAAGACCAGATCTGACCAATCTATATCCAAGACCAGATCTCAGCAATCTACATCCAAGACCAGATCCGACAAATCTACGTCCAAGACCAGATCTGACCAATCTACGTCCAAGACCAGATCTGACCAATCTAAGTTCAAGACCAGATCTGACCAATCAAAGTCCAAGACCAGATCCGACCAATCTAAACTCAAGACCAGATCAAACCAATCTATGTCCAAGACCAGATCTCAGCAATCTACATCCAAGACCAGATCCGACAAATCTACGTCCAAGACCAGATCAGACCAATTTGTTGTTTAATACCAGATCTGACTAATCCAAGTACAAGACCAGATCTGACCAATCTAAACTCAAGCCCAGATCTGACCAATCCAAGTCCAAGACCAGATCTGAGCAATCTACATCCAAGTACAGATCCGACAAATCTACGTCCAAGACCAGATCTGACCAATTTATTGTTTAATACCAGATCTGACTAATCCAAGTACAAGACCAGATCTGACCAATCTACATCCAATACCAGATTTTACCAATCTACGTCCAAGACCAGCTCTGACCAATCCAAGTTCAAGACCAGATTTGACCAATCTACATCCAAGACAAGATCTGACCAATCTATTTTGGTCAGATCTGACCAATTTATTGTTTAATACCAGATCTGACTAATCCAAGTACAAGACCAGATCTGACCAATCTACATCCAATACCAGATCTTACCAATCTACGTCCAAGACCAGATCTGACCAATCCAAGTCCAAGACCAGATCTGACCAATCAAAGTCCAAGACCAGATCCGACCAATCTAAACTCAAGACCAGATCAAACCAATCTATGTCCAAGACCAGATCTCAGCAATCTACATCCAAGACCAGATCCGACAAATCTACGTCCAAGACCAGATCAGACCAATTTGTTGTTTAATACCAGATCTGACTAATCCAAGTACAAGACCAGATCTGACCAATCTAAACTCAAGCCCAGATCTGACCAATCTATGTCCAAGACCAGATCTGAGCAATCTACATCCAAGAACAGATCCGACAAATCTACGTCCAAGACCAGATCTGACCAATTTATTGTTTAATACCAGATCTGACTAATCCAAGTACAAGACCAGATCTGACCAATCTACATCCAATACCAGATTTTACCAATCTACGTCCAAGACCAGCTCTGACCAATTCAAGTTCAAGACCAGATTTGACCAATCTACATCCAAGACAAGATCTGACCAATTTATTGTTTAATACCAGATCTGACTAATCCAAGTACAAGACCAGATCTGACCAATCTACATCCAATACCAGATCTTACCAATCTACGTCCAAGACCAGATCTGACCAATCCAAGTCCAAGAGCAGATCTGGCCAATATAAGTTCAAGACCAGATCTGGCCAATCAAAGTCCAAGACCAGATCTGACCAATCTGAACTCAAGCCCAGATCTGACCAATCTAAACTCAAGCCCAGATCTGACCAATCTATGTCCAAGACCAGATCTCAGCAATCTACATCCAAGACCAGATCCGACAAATCTGAGCCCAAGACCAGATCTGACCAATTTGTTGTTTAATACCAGATCTGACTAATCCAAGTACAAGACCAGATCTGACCAATCTAAACTCAAGCCCAGATCTGACCAATCTATGTCCAAGACCAGATCTGAGCCATCTACATCCAAGACCAGATCCGACAAATCTACGTCCAAGACCAGATCTGACCAATTTATTGTTTAATACCAGATCTGACTAATCCAAGTACAAGACCAGATCTGACCAATCTACATCCAATACCAGATTTTACCAATCTACGTCCAAGACCAGCTTTGACCAATCCAAGTTCAAGACCAGATCCGACAAATCTACGTCCAAGTCCAGATCTGACCAATTTATTGTTTAATACCAGATCTGACTAATCCAAGTACAAGACCAGATCTGACCAATCTACATCCAATACCAGATTTTACCAATCTACGTCCAAGACCAGATCTGACCAATTTGTTGTTTAATACCAGATTTGACTAATCCAAGTACAAGACCAGATCTGACCAATTTAAACACAAGACCAGATCTAACCAATCTATGTCCAAGACCAGATCTGACCAATTTATTGCTTAATACCAGATCTGACTAATCTACGTCCAAGACCAGATTTGACTAATTTATTGTTTAATACCAAATCTGACTAATCCAAGTACAAGACCAGATCTGACCAATCTACATCCAAGACCACATCTGACCAATCCAAGTTCAAGACCACATCTGATCAATCCAAGTTCAAGACCAGATTTGACCAATCTACATCCAAGACTAGATCTGACCAATCTATTTTGGTCAGATCTAGTCTTCAACTTTAAGTACATGGATCAGATTAAAGACTTAAATTGGTCAGATCTAGGCTTTGGCTTAGATTGGTCAGATCTGGTATTGGATTTAAAGGGGATTGGTGAGATTGAGGCTTTGACTTAGAGCCGTATGCTAACGCTACTGTAGTGTAAACCACATGTGTTTTCATGTGGTATAAACCTTTTACTGTAGTGTAAACCACATGTGTTTTCATGTGGTATAAACCTTCTACTGTAGTGTAAACCACATGTGTTTTCATGTGGTATAAACCTTTTATCCATCCATCCATCCATCCATCCATCTTCTTCCGCTTATCCGAGGTCGGGTCGCGGGGGCAGCAGCCTAAGCAGGGAAGCCCAAACTTCCCTCGGCCCAGCCACTTCGTCTAGCTCTTTCCGGGGGATCCCGAGGCGTTCCCAGGCCAGCCGGGAGACATAGTCCTCCCAACGTGTCCTGGGTCTTCCCCGTGGCCTCTTACCGGTTGGACGTGCCCTAAACACCTCCCTCGGGAGGCGTTCGGGTGGCATCCTGAGCAGATGCCCGAACCACCTCATCTGGCTCCTCTCCATGTGGAGGAGCAGCGGCTTTACTTTGAGTTCCTCCCGGATGGCAGAGCTTCTCACCCTATCTCTAAGGGAGAGACCCGCCACACGGCGGAGGAAACTCATTTGGGCCGCTTGTACCCGTGATCTTATCCTTTCGGTCATGACCCAAAGCTCATGACCATAGGTGAGGATGGGAACGTAGATCGACCGGTAAATTGAGAGCTTTGCCTTCCGGCTCAGCTCCTTCTTCACCACAACGGATCGGTACAACATCCGCATTACTGAAGACGCCGCACCGATCCGCCTGTCGATCTCACGATCCACTCTTCCCCCACTCGTGAACAAGACTCCTAGGTACTTGAACTCCTCCACTTGGGGCAGGGTCTCCTCCCCAACCCGGAGATGGCACTCCACCCTTTTCCGGGAGAGAACCATGGACTCGGACTTGGAGGTGCTGATTCTCATTCCGGCCGCTTCACACTCGGCTGCGAACCGATCCAGTGAGAGCTGAAGATCCCGGTCAGATGAAGCCATCAGGACCACATCATCTGCAAAAAGGAGAGACCTAATCCTGCGGTCACCAAACCGGAACCCCTCAACGCCTTGACTGCGCCTCGAAATTCTGTCCATAAAAGTTATGAACAGAATCGGTGACAAAGGACAGCCTTGGCGGAGTCCAACCCTCACTGGAAACGTGTCCGACTTACTGCCGGCAATGCGGACCAAGCTCTGGCACTGATCGTACAGGGAACGGACTGCCACAATAAGACAGTCCGATACCCGGCAGTGAGAGGCGACGGGCTGGGGTGGCAATTCTCGTTTCCCCCCGGCTCAAAGCCTGCACGTTGGAGTTCAACCCAGTGGACGAAAGGGTAGCCTCCCTCTGCATTCGGGTGGGGGGACGGGTCCTGACTGTTGTTTGCGCTTATGCACCAAACAACAGTTCAGAGTACCCAACCTTTTTGGGTACACTCGAGGGAGTACTGGAAAGTGCTCCCCCGGGTGATTCCCTTGTTCTGCTGGGGGACTTCAACGCTCATGTTGGCAACGACTGAAACCTGGAGAGGCGTGATTGGGAAGAATGGCCGCCAGGATCTGAACCAGAGTGGTGTTTTGTTATTGGACTTCTGTGCTCGTCACAGTTTGTCCATAACAAACACCATGTTCAAGCATAAGGGTGTCCATATGTGCACTTGGCACCAGGACACCCTAGGCCGCAGTTCCATGATCGACTTTGTAGTTGTGTCGTCGGATTTGCGGCCTCATGTTTTGGACACTCGGGTGAAGAGAGGGGCGGAGCTTTCTACCGATCACCACCTGGTGGTGAGTTGGCTGCGATGGTGGGGGAGGATGCCGGACAGACCTGGCAGGCCCAAGCGCATTGTAAGGGTCTGCTGGGAACGTCTGGCAGAGTCTCCTGTCAGACAAAGTTTCAATTCGCACCTCCGGAAGAACTTTGAACATGTCACGAGGGAGGTGCGGGACATTGAGTCCGAGTGGACCATGTTCTACACCTCTATTGTCAAGGCGGCTGATCGGAGCTGTGGCCGCAAGGTAGTTGGTGCTTGTCGTGGCGGTAATCCTAGAACCCGGTGGTGGACACCAGCGGTCAGGGATGCCGTCAAGCTGAAGAAAGAGTCCTATCGGGTTCTTTTGGCTCATAGGACTCCAGAGGCAGTGGACAGGTACCGACAGGCCAAGCGGTGTGCAGCTTCAGCGGTCGCAGAGGCAAAAACTCGGACATGGGAAGAGTTTGGGGAAGCCATGGAAAATGACTTCCGGACGGCTTCGAAGCGATTCTGGACCACCGTCCGCCGCCTCAGGAAGGGGAAGCAGTGCACTATCAACACCGTGTATGGTGCGGATGGTGTTCTGCTGACCTCAACTGCGGATGTTGTGGATAGGTGGAAGGAATACTTCGAAGACCTCCTCAATCCCACCAACATTTCTTCCTATGAGGAAGTAATGCCTGGGGAATCTGTGGTGGACTCTCCTATTTCTGGGGCTGAAGTTGCTGAGGTAGTTAAAAAGCTCCTCGGTGGCAAGGCCCCGGGGGTGGATGAGATCCGCCCGGAGTTCCTTAAGGCTCTGGATGCTGTAGGGCTGTCTTGGTTGACAAGACTCTGCAGCATCGCGTGGACATCGGCGGCGGTACCTCTGGATTGGCAGACCAGGGTGGTAGGCCCTCTCTTTAAGAAGGGGGACCGGAGGGTGTGTTCCAACTATTATGGGATCACACTCCTCAGCCTTCCCGGTAAGGTTTATTCAGGTGTACTGGAGAGGAGGCTACGCCGGATAGTTGAACTTCGGATCCAGGAGGAACAGTGTGGTTTTCGTCCTGGTCGTGGAACTGTGGACCAGCTCTATACTCTCGGCAGGGTTCTTGAGGGTGCATGGGCATTTGCCCAACCAGTCTACATGTGCTTTGTGGACTTGGAGAAGGCATTCGACCGTGTCCCTCGGGAAGTCCTGTGGGGAGTGCTCAGAGAGCACAGTAAACCTTTTACTGTAGTGTAAACTACATTTGTTTCATGTGGTATAAACCTTCTACTGTAGTGTAAACCACATGTGTTTTCATATGGTATAAAAATCCTACTGTAGAGTAAACCACATGTGTTTTCATGTGGTATAAACATCCTACTGTAGTGTAAACCACATGTGTTTTCATGTGGTATAAACATCCTACTGTAGTGTAAACTACATTTGTTTCATGTGGTATAAACCTTCTATTGTAGTGTAAACCACATGTGTTTTCATGTGGTATAAACCTTCTACTGTAGTGTAAACAACATGTGTTTTCATGTGGTATAAAACCTTCTACTGTAGTGTAAACCACATGTGTTTTCATGTGGTATAAGCATCCTACTGTAGTGTAAACTACATTTGTTTCATGTGGTATAAACCTTCTACTGTAGTGTAAACCACATGTGTTTTCATGTGGTATAGACCTTCTACTGTAGTGTAAACCACATGTGTATTCATATGGTATAAAAATCCTACTGTAGTGTAAACCACATGTGTTTTCATGTGGTAAAAACCTTCTACTGTAGTGTAAACCACATGTGTTTTCATGTGGTATAAACCTTCTACTGTAGTGTAAACCACATGTGTTTTCATGTGGTATAAACCTTCTACTGTAGTGTAAACCACATGTGTTTTCATGTGGTATAAACCTTCTACTGTAGTGTAAACCACATGTGTATTCATATGGTATAACAATCCTACTGTAGTGTAAACCACATGTGTTTTCATGTGGTAAAAACCTTCTACTGTAGTGTAAACCACATGTGTTTTCATGTGGTATAAACCTTCTACTGTAGTGTAAACCACATGTGTTTTCATGTGGTATAAACCTTCTACTGTAGTGTAAACCAAATGTGTTTTCATGTGGTATAAACCTTCTACTGTAGTGTAAACCACATTTGTTTCATGTGGTATAAACCTTCTACTGTAGTGTAAACCACATGTGTTTTCATGTGGTATAAACCTTCTACTGTAGTGTAAACTACATGTGTTTTCATATGGTATAAAAATTCTACTGTAGTGTAAACCAAATTTGTTTCATGTGGTATAAACCTTCTACTGTAGTGTAAACCACATGTGTTTTCATGTGGTATAAACCTTCTACTGTAGTGTAAACTACATGTGTTTTCATATGGTATAAAAATCTTACTGTAGTGTAAACCACATTTGTTTCATGTGGTATAAACCTTCTACTGTAGTGTAAACCACACGTGTTTTCATGTGGTATAAACCTTCTACTGTAGTGTAAACCACATGTGTTTTCATGTGGTATAAACTTTCCACTATAGTGTAAACCACCTGTGTTTTCATGTGGTATAAACGGTCTACCGTAGTGTAAACCACAATTGTTTCATGTGGTATAAACCTTCTACTGTAGTGTAAACCACATGTGTTTTCATGTGGTATAAACCTTCTACTGTAGTGTAAACTACATGTGTTTTCATATGGTATAAAAATCCTACTGTAGTGTAAACCACATTTGTTTTCATTTGGTATAAACGGTCTACCGTAGTGTAAACCACATTTGTTTCATGTGGTATAAACCTTCTACTGTAGTGAAACCACACGTGTTTTCATATGGTATAAAAATCCTACTGTAGTGTAAACCACATGTGTTTTCATGTGGTATAAACCTTCTACTGTAGTGTAAACCACATTTGTTTTCATGTGGTATAAACCTTCTACTGTAGTGTAAACCACATGTGTTTTCATGTGGTATAAACCTTCTACTGTAGTGTAAACCACATGTGTTTTCATGTGGTATAAACCTTCTACTGTAGTGTAAACCACATGTTTTTTCATGTGGTATAAACCTTCTACTGTAGTGTAAACTACATGTGTTTTCATATGGTATAAAAATCTTACTGTAGTGTAAACCACATTTGTTTCATGTGGTATAAACCTTTTATTGTAGTGTAAACCACATGTGTTTTCATGTGGTATAAACCTTCCACTATAGTGTAAACCACATGTGTTTTCTTGTGGTATAAACGGTCTACCGTAGTGTAAACCACATGTGTTTTCATGTGGTATAAACCTTCTAGTGTAGTGTAAACTACATTTGCTTCATGTGGTATAAACCTTCTACTGTAGTGTAAACCACATGTGTTTTCATGTGGTATAAACTTTCTACTGTAGTGTAAACCACATGTGTTTTCATGTGGTATAAACCTTCTACTGTAGTGAAACCATATGTGTTTTCATATGGTATAAAAATCCTACTGTAGTGTAAACCACATTTGTTTCATGTGGTATAAACCTTTTACTGTAGTGTAAACCACAGTTCATGTGGTATAAACCTTCTACTGCAGTGAAACCACATGTGTTTTCATATGGTATAAAAATCCTACTGTAGTGTAAGCCACATGTGTTTTCATGTGGTATAAACCTTCTACATCGCTAGCAATGTTTTGTCGAGGCTGGAGCAAATATTTGTATTCATATTGTTAATTATGGAGACATTTTCTTCGGTATATTTACCCTTTTTGATTTACGAACCCTGTTCAAGAACCAATGAAGTTTGTAAACCGAGGCACGGTTATTTCAGCCTGCGCCGCATCATTTATTCTCAGCAGAGAAACCAGAGTACTGCGTGTGTGCATGTTGACACTGTAAGACAATCCAGCACATACATAATGTATTCACTGCATCTATCAGCATGAATCAATAACATGTGGAAGTCTTGTCATGTGACAGCACAAACTCTTCAAATATGTATGAGCGGGCTGAAAGCTGAGAGCGAGAGTTGAAAAAAAGGAGAGCAACATTCTTTTTTTTTTTCCCCGCGTCCTCGCAGTCGCTCTTTGAGGACTTCCTGTGATTTAAAATTCCGTCATTAGCTCCGGTTGCCTCGTTTTTTAGGAGGTTCTTTAGCTGCAGCCTGATGATGAGCTTGTTGCCGAGACTTCTTCCCCATCTCAAGCTGCTGATGCTCGCATGTGCTCAGAGCTGTCAATCAACTGAAAAGTGAAACCACGGGAGGACTTTAACGCGTGAAGTTCACCTTGTCGGTGATACCGGCGTGGACAAGACACTAGGGGGCGTCCACTGTGCGATAGAGCGTGAATTTAATAAGGAATCTGGCAGCTGGGAGAATTCAATTCGTTTTAAAAAGTCGACATATATGCTGCTTCTTTGTCGCCATCTTCTGGTCAACATGAGTAATTCAGGCCTTTGACCAAGCATTCACATATGTAAGCCAATGCGAACAACCTTCCCTAGTCATGCTGCAAAGAAAAAAATAAATACATCAAACATGGTCAAACATAACACAATTTGTGGTTATTATATAAAACGTCCATGCACCATAAAAAAAATAAAACACCCATTTGAATAAATGACAAAGCATGATGGGAAAAATGTAAACCACTATCTTCACACTTATCCATGTTTGGTGCATTTTAGCTGCTTGATATTTGTATGCTGCTGCTGCTTCGTCGCCATCTTCTGGACAACATGAGTAATTCAGGCCTTTGACCAAGCAGTCACATATATAACCCAATGCGAACAACCTTCCCGAGTCATGCTGCAAAGAAAATAAAAATACATCAAACATGTTCAAACATAACACAATTTGTGGTTATTATATAAAACGTCCATGCAATATAAAAAAATAAAACACCCATTTAAATAAATGACAAAGCATGATGGGAAAAATGCAAACCAGTATCTTCACACTTATCCATGTTTGGTGCATTTTAGCTGCTTGATATTTATATGCGGCTGCTGCTTCGTCGCCATCTTCTGGACAACATGAGTAATTCAGGCCTTTGACCAAGCATTCACATTTTTAACCCAATGCGAACAACCTTCCCTAGTCATGCTGCAAAGAAAAAAATAAATACATCAAACATAACACAATTTGTGGTTATTATATAAAACGTCCATGCACCATAAAAAAAATAAAACACCCATTTAAATAAATGACAAAGCATGATGGGAAAAATGCAAACCAGTATCTTCACACTTATCCATGTTTGGTGCATTTTAGCTGCTTGATATTTATATGCTACTGCTGCTTCGTCGCCATCTTCTGGACATTATGAGTAATTCAAGCCTTTGACCAAGCATTCACATATATAACCCAATGCGAACAACCTTCCCGAGTCATGCTGCAAAGAAAATAAAAATACATCAAACATGTTCAAACATAACACAATTTGTGGTTATTATATAAAACGTCCATGCACCATAAAAAAATAAAACACCCATTTAAATAAATGACAAAGCATGATGGGAAAAATGTAAACCACTATCTTCACACTTATCTATGTTTGGTGCATTTTAGCGGCTTGATATTTATATGCTGCTGCTGCTTCGTCGCCATCTTCTGGACAACATGAGTAATTCAGGCCTTTGACCAAGCATTCACATATATAAGCCAATGCGAACAACCTTCCCTAGTCATGCTGCAAAGAAAATAAAAATACATCAAACATGTTCAAACATAACACAATTTGTGGTTATTATATAAAACGTCCATGCAATATAAAAAAATAAAACACCCATTTAAATAAATGACAAAGCATGATGGGAAAAATGCAAACCAGTATCTTCACACTTATCCATGTTTGGTGCATTTTAGCTGCTTGATATTTATATGCTGCTGCTGCTTCGTCGCCATCTTCTGGACAACATGAGTAATTCAGGCCTTTGACCAAGTATTCACATATATAACCCAATGCGAACAACCTTCCCGAGTCATGCTGCAAAGAAAAAAATAAATACATCAAACATAACACAATTTGTGGTTATTATATAAAACGTCCATGCACCATAAAAAAATAAAACACCCATTTAAATAAATGACAAAGCATGATGGGAAAAATGCAAACCAGTATCTTCACACTTATCCATGTTTGGTGCATTTTAGCTGCTTGATATTTATATGCTGCTGCTGCTTCGTCGCCATCTTCTGGACAACATGAGTAATTCAGGCCTTTGACCAAGCATTCACATATATAACCCAATGCGAACAACCTTCCCTAGTCATGCTGCAAAGAAAAAAATAAACACATCAAACATGGTCAAACATAACACAATTTGTGGTTATTATATAAAACGTCCATGCACCATAAAAAAAAATAAAACACCCATTTAAATAAATGACAAAGCATGATGGGAAAAATGTAAACCACTATCTTCACACTTATCCATGTTTGGTGCATTTTAGCTGCTTGATATTTATATGCTGCTGCTGCTTCGTCGCCATCTTCTGGACAACATGAGTAATTCAGGCCTTTGACCAAGCATTCACATATATAAGCCAATGCGAACAACCTTCCCTAGTCATGCTGCAAAGAAAAAAATAAATACATCAAACATAACACAATTTGTGGTTATTATATAAAACGTCCATGCACCATAAAAAAATAAAACACCCATTTAAATAAATGACAAAGCATGATGGGAAAAATGCAAACCAGTATCTTCACACTTATCCATGTTTGGTGCATTTTAGCTGCTTGATATTTATATGCTGCTGCTGCTTCGTCGCCATCTTCTGGACAACATGAGTAATTCAGGCCTTTGACCAAGCATTCACATATATAAGCCAATGCGAACAACCTTCCCTAGTCATGTTGCAAAGAAAATAAAAATACATCAAACATGTTCAAACATAACACAATTTGTGGTTATTATATAAAACGTCCATGCAATATAAAAAAATAAAACACCCATTTAAATAAATGACAAAGCATGATGGGAAAAATGCAAACCAGTATCTTCACACTTATCCATGTTGGTGCATTTTAGCGGCTTGATATTTATATGCTGCTGCTGCTTCGTCGCCATCTTCTGGACAACATGAGTAATTCAGGCCTTTGACCAAGCATTCACATATATAAGCCAATGCGAACAACCTTCCCTAGTCATGCTGCAAAGAAAAAAATAAATACATCAAACATGGTCAAACATAACACAATTTGTGGTTATTATATAAAACGTCCATGCAATATAAAAAAATAAAACACCCATTTAAATAAATGACAAAGCATGATGGGAAAAATGCAAACCAGTATCTTCACACTTATCCATGTTTGGTGCATTTTAGCGGCTTGATATTTATATGCTGCTGCTGCTTCGTCGCCATCTTTTGGACAACATGAGTAATTCAGGCCTTTGACCAAGCATTCACATATATAACCCAATGCGAACAACCTTCCCTAGTCATGCTGCAAAGAAAAAAATAAATACATCAAACATAACACAATTTGTGGTTATTATATAAAACGTCCATGCACCATAAAAAAATAAAACATCCATTTAAATAAATGACAAAGCATGATGGGAAAAATGCAAACCACTATCTTCACATTTATCCATGTCTGGTGCATTTTAGCTGCTTGATATTTATATGCTGCTGCTGCTTCGTCGCCATCTTCTGGACAACATGAGTAATTCAGGCCTTTGACCAAGCATTCACATATATAAGCCAATGCGAACAACCTTCCCTAGTCATGCTGCAAAGAAAAAAATAAATACATCAAACATAACACAATTTGTGGTTATTATATAAAACGTCCATGCACCATAAAAAAATAAAACACCCATTTAAATAAATGACAAAGCATGATGGGAAAAATGTAAACCACTATCTTCACACTTATCTTTGTTTGGTGCATTTTAGCGGCTTGATATTTATATGCTGCTGCTGCTTCGTCGCCATCTTCTGGACAACATGAGTAATTCAGGCCTTTGACCAAGCATTCACATATATAAGCCAATGCGAACAACCTTCCCTAGTCATGCTGCAAAGAAAATAAAAATACATCAAACATGTTCAAACATAACACAATTTGTGGTTATTATATAAAACGTCCATGCACCATAAAAAAAATAAAACACCCATTTAAATAAATGACAAAGCATGATGGGAAAAATGCAAACCAGTATCTTCACACTTATCCATGTTTGGTGCATTTTAGCGGCTTGATATTTATATGCTGCTGCTGCTTCGTCGCCATCTTCTGGACAACATGAGTAATTCAGGCCTTTGACCAAGCATTCACATATATAACCCAATGCGAACAACCTTCCCTAGTCATGCTGCAAAGAAAAAAATAAACACATCAAACATGGTCAAACATAACACAATTTGTGGTTATTATATAAAACGTCCATGCACCATAAAAAAAATAAAACACCCATTTAAATAAATGACAAAGCATGATGGGAAAAATGCAAACCAGTATCTTCACACTTATCCATGTTTGGTGCATTTTAGCTGCTTGATATTTATGATGAACAAGGTACGAGTCAAACTTTTCACATACTCCTAATATCCAATTATATTAATTATTGATTATATCCATTATATTATTATACTATGTACAAACCCAGTTTCCATATGAATTGGGAAATTGTGTTAGATGTAAATATAAACAGAATACAATGATTTCAAAATCATTTTCAACCCATATTCAGTTGAATATGCTACAATTTTTGATGTTCAAACTGATAAACATTTTTTTTTCTGCAAATAATCATTAACTTTAGAATTTGATGCCAGCAACACGTGACAAAGAAGTTGGGAAAGGTGGCAATAAATACTGATTAAGTTGAGGAATGCTCATCAAACACTTATATGGAACATCCCACAGGTGCGCAGGCTAATTGGGAACAGGTGGGTGCCATGATTGGGTATAAAAGCAGCTTCCCAAAAAATGCTCAGTCTTTCACAAACAAGGATGGGGTGAGGTCACCAATTTGTAAGCAAATAGTCGAACAGTTTTAGAACAACATTTCTCAACGAGCTATTGCAAGGAATTTAGGGATTTTACCATCTACGGTCCGTAAAATCATCAAAAAGTTCAGAGAATCTGGAGAAATCACTGCACGTAAGCGATGATATTACGGACTTTTGATCCCTCAGGCGGTACTGCATCAAAAAACCGACATCAGCGTGTAAAGGATATCACCACATGGGCTGAGGAACACTTCATAAAACCACTGTCAGTAACTACAGTTGGTCACTACATCTGTAAGTGCAAGTTAAAACGGTGCTCTGCAAAGCCAAACCCATTTATCAACAACACCCAGGAACGCCCCCGGCTTGGCTGGGCCCGAGCTCACCTAAGATGGACTGATGCAAAGTGGGAAGGTGTTCTGTGGTCTGACGAATCAACACTTCAAATTATATTTTGATAACAGAGGACGTGGTGTCGTCCGGAACAAAGAGGAAAATAACCATTCGGATTTCTATAGGCGCAAAGTTCAAAAGCCAGCGTCTGTGATGGTATGGGGGTGTATTAGTGCCCAAGGCATGGGTAACTTACACATCTGTGAAGGCACCATTAATGCTGAAAGGTCCTTTCAGGTTTTGGAGCAACATATGTTGTCTTCCAAGCAACATTATCATGGACGCCCCTGCTTATTTCAGCAAAATAAGTGTTAAAACAGCGTGGCTTTGTAAAAAAAAGAGTGCGGGTACTTTCCTGGCCCGCCTGCAGTCCAGACCTGTCTCCCATAGAAAATGTGTGGCGCATTATGAAGCGTAAAATACGACAGCGGAGACCCCGGACTGTTGAACCACTGAAGCTCTACATAAAACAAGAATGGGAAATAATTCCACTTTCAAAGCTTCAACAATTAGTTTCCTCAGTTCCCAAACGTTTATTGAGTGTTGTTAAAAGAAAAGGTGATGTAACACAGTGGTGAACATGCCCTTTCCCAACTACTTTGGCACGTGTTGCAGCCATGAAATTCTAAGTTGATTATTATTTTAAGAAGGGGGACCGGAGGGTGTGTTCCAACTATCGTGGGATCACACTCCTCAGCCTTCCCGGTAAGGTTTATTCAGGTGTACTGGAGAGGAGGCTACGTCGGATAGTCCAACCTCGGATTCAGGAGGAACAGTGTGGTTTTCGTCCTGGTCGTGGAACTGTGGACCAGCTCTATACTCTGGGCAGGGTTCTTGAGGGTGCATGGGAGTTTGCCCAACCAGTCTACATGTACTTTGTGGACTTGGAGAAGGCATTGGACCGTGTCCCTCGGGAAGTCCTGTGGGGAGTGCTCAGAGAGTATGGGGTATCGGACTGTCTTATTGTGGCGGTCCGCTCCCTGTATGATCAGTGCCAGAGCTTGGTCCGCATTGCTGGCAGTAAGTCGGACACATTTCCAGTGAGGGTTGGACTCCGCCAAGGCTGTCCTTTGTCACCGATTCTGTTCATAACTTTTATGGACAGAATTTCTAGGCGCAGTCAAGGCGTTGAGGGGTTCCGGTTTGGTGACCGAAGGATTAGGTCTCTGCTTTTTGCAGATGATGTGGTCCTGATGGCTTCATCTGACCGGGATCTTCAGCTCTCACTGGATTGGTTCGCAGCCGAGTGTGAAGCGACCGGAATGAGAATCAGCACCTCCAAGTCCGAGTCCATGGTTCTCGCCCGGAAAAGGGTGGAGTGCCATCTCCGGGTTGGGGAGGAGACCCTGCCCCAAGTGGAGGAGTTCAAGTACCTAGGAGTCTTGTTCACGAGTGGGGGAAGAGTGGATCGTGAGATCGACAGGCGGATCGGTGCGGCGTCTTCAGTAATGCGGACGTTGTACCGATCCGTTGTGGTGAAGAAGGAGCTGAGCCGGAAGGCAAAACTCTCAATTTACCGGTCGATCTACGTTCCCATCCTCACCTATGGTCATGAGCTTTGGGTCATGACCGAAAGGATAAGATCACGGGTACAAGCGGCCCAAATGAGTTTGGGTCTCTCCCTTAGAGATAGGGTGAGAAGCTCTGCCATCCGGGAGGAACTCAAAGTAAAGCCGCTGCTCCTCCACATGGAGAGGAGCCAGATGAGGTGGTTCGGGCATCTGGTCAGGATGCCAGCCGAACGCCTCCCTAGGGAGGTGTTTAGGGCACGTCCAACCGGTAGGAGGCCACGGGGAAGACCCAGGACACGTTGGGAAGACTATGTCTCCCGGCTGGCCTGGGAACGCCTCGGGATCCCCCGGGAAGAGCTAGACGAAGTGGCTGGGGAGAGGGAAGTCTGGGTTTCCCTGCTTAGGCTGTTGCCCCCGCGACCCGACCTCGGATAAGCGGAAGAAGATGGATGGATGGATGGATGGATGGATCAGTCGCAATTTTACAAGAAAAGCTTAAAATGTTGGCAATTTTATGAAAAGAGTCGTCATTTTACTCAACAAAAGTCCCAATTTTATAAGAAAACTTAAAGTTTTGGCAATATTTTACTTGGCAAAATTATGACAAAAGTCATACTTGTACTCCAAAAATTTCACTATTTTACAAGAACAACAAAAAAAATTACTCGACGCAATTCAAAATTTTACAAGAAAAACTGAACATTTGTGCAAGTGGCTGGGGAAAGGGAAGTCTGGGTTTCCCTGCTTAGGCTGTTGCCCCCGTGACCCGACCTCGGATAAGCGGAAGAAGATGGATGGATGGATGGATCAGTCGCAATTTTACAAGAAAAGCTTAAAATGTTGGCAATTTTATGAAAAGAGTTGTCATTTTACTCAACAAAAGTCCCAATTTTATAAGAAAACTTAAAGTTTTGGCAATATTATAATAATAACCGGAATCTTACTTGGCAAAATTATGACAAAAGTCATACTTGTACTCCAAAAATTTCACTATTTTACAAGAACAACAAAAAAAAATTACTCGACGCAATTCAAAATTTTACAAGAAAAACTGAACATTTGTGCAAGTGGCTGGGGAAATGGAAGTCTGGGTTTCCCTGTTTAGGCTGTTGCCCCCGCGACCCGACCTCGGATATGCGGAAGAAGATGGATGGATGGATGGATGGATCAGTCGCAATTTTACAAGAAAAGCTTAAAATGTTGGCAATTTTATGAAAAGAGTCGTCATTTTACTCAACAATAGTCCCAATTTTATAAGAAAACTTAAAGTTTTGGCAATATTATAATAATAACCGGAATCTTACTTGGCAAAATGATGACAAAAGTCATACTTGTACTCCAAAAATTTCACTATTTTACAAGAACAACAAAAAAAATTACTCGACGCAATTCAAAATTTTACAAGAAAAACTGAACATTTGTGCAAGTGGCTGGGGAAATGGAAGTCTGGGTTTCCCTGTTTAGGTTGTTGCCCCCCGCGACCCGACCTCGGATAAGTGGAAGAAGATGGATGGATGGATCAGTCGCAATTTTACAAGAAAAGCTTAAAATGTTGGCAATTTTATGAAAAGAGTCGTCATTTTACTCAACAATAGTCCCAATTTTATAAGAAAACTTAAAGTTTTGGCAATATTATAATAATAACCGGAATCTTACTTGGCAAAATTATGACAAAAGTCATACTTGTACTCCAAAAATTTCACTATTTTACAAGAACAACAAAAAAAATTACTCGACACAATTCAAAATTTTACAAGAAAAACTGAACATTTGTGCAAGTGGCTGGGGAAAGGGAAGTCTGGGTTTCCCTGCTTAGGCTGTTGCCCCCGCGACCCGACCTGATGGATGGATGATTATTTAAAAAAAAAAAAAAAAAGTTTATGAGTTTGAACATCAAATATGTTGTCTTTGTAGCAGATTCAACTGAATATGGGTTGAAAAGGATTTGCCCGTTTATATTTACATCTAACACAGTTTCCCTAGTCATATGGAAACGGGTTTGTAGACTAAAAATGTACCATAGTAGCAATTTAAATTGGCTCTTGACTTAATTTTTGAGCCCCCAGGCCGAAAAGTTTGAACATCCCTGAGTTAAAGTGTCATGGAGGCCAAGTTGTTGTTTCTGATCCTCTCATGAACGTGGACTCCTTGTGTGCCTCCTTCCACCGGAACAATGAGACTTTATTTAAGACTTCTTTTCAACCTTTTTCTTCTCACTTCCTCATTGGAACGTCCTCATCCTAAAGCTCCCAGTCGACGCCATTGAAAGCTGCGACTTGGACTACTTTTGGACTTAAAGTCCTTCTATACAACGAGTGCCAGCCAGACATCCGCGTCCTGGATTGTCTTTCTTTCTGCAGCTCCCGCTTTGGAGAAAGAGTCAGGAAAGAAAAGGGACACTGCAAATAAAATTGTACTGACTTGCAGACCTATTGTTGTGGACTATTTGACGTGTACCGGGAGGACAACCTTTTGTCTTAATCAAACCGATTAGTCGAGACAAAACACATTTTTCATGCAAAAAAAAAAAAAAAAGTTTCAATGTTATCTTGACTGAAGACAGCACTGAGTGCAAAGAGAAAGTACTTTTGTCACTCACAACTTTCTTTGGCCCCATGGTGGATTGTTTTGTGGTCAGTGCAGACACTGAGTCACGGGCGTAGTGTTGTGCCGATACCAATATTGTTGGGAACAAAATTATTTCCATACTTTGCGTTACTTTTCTAAATAAAGGGGACCACAAAAAATGTAATTATTTGCTTTATTGTAACAAAAACATGTTAGTGTACATGAAACATATGTTTATTATTGTCATTTAGTCCTTCAATAAAATGTTGAACATACTAGACAACTTGTCTTTTAGTAGTAAGTAAACAAACAAAGACTCCTAATTAGTCTGCAGTAACATATTGTGTCATTTATACACCTATTATTTTCTACACATTATGAGGGACAAACTGTAAAAGTTATTTATTAATCTACTTGTTCATTTACTGTTAATATCTGCCTATTTTCTGTTTTAACATTATTATGTTAAATAATTATTCTCTTCTTTGATACTTTACATTAGTTTTGGATGATACCACACGTTTAGGTATCGATCCGATACACCCGTATCTTCTATGCTTATACACCTGTATCGTCTATGCTGATCCACCTGTGTCTTCTATGCTGATACACCTGTATCTAGAAGATACACCTGTATTTTCTATCCTGATACACCTGGATTTTCTATGCAGATACACCTGTATCTTCTATGCTGATACACCTGTATATTATATGCTAATACACCTGTATCTTCTATGCTGATACACCTGCACCTTCTATGCTTATACACCTGTATCGTCTCTGCTGATACATCTGTACCTTCTATGCTTATACACCTGCACCTTCTATGTTTATGCACCTGTATCTTCTATGCTGATACACCTGTATCTTCTATGCTTATACACCTGTATCTTCTATGTTGATACACCTGTATCTTCTATGCTGATACACCTGTATCTTCTTTGCTGATACTCCTGTATCTTCTATGCTGATACACCTGTATCTAGAAGATACACCTGTATCTTCTATGTTGATACACCTGTATCTTCTTTGCTGATACACCTGTATCTTCTATGCTGATACACCTGTATCTTCTATGCTGATACACCTGTATCTTCTATGCTTATACACCTGCATCTTCTATACTGAAAAACCTGTATCTTCTATGCTGATACACCTGTATCTTCTATGCTGATACACCTGTATCTTCTATGCTGATACACCTGTATCTTCTATGCTGATACACCTGTATCTTCTTTGCTGATACACCTGTATCTTCTATGCTGATACACCTGTATCTTCTATGCTGATACACCTGTATCTTCTTTGCTGATACACCTGTATCTTCTATGCTGATACACCTGTATCTTCTATGCTGATACACCTGTATATTCTATGCTTATACACCTGCATCTTCTATACTGAAAAACCTGTATCTTATATGCTGATACACCTGTATCTTCTATGCTTATACACCTGTATCTTCTATGTTTATACACCTGTATCTTCTATGCTGATATACCTGTATTGTCTATGCTGATCCACCTGTATCTTCTATGCTGATACACCTGTATCTTCTATGCTTATACACCTGTATCTTCTATGTTGATACACCTGTATCTTCTATGCTGATACACCTGTATCTTCTTTGCTGATACTCCTGTATCTTCTATGCTGATACACCTGTATCTAGAAGATACACCTGTATCTTCTATGCTGATACACCTGTATCTTCTATGCTTATACACCTGTATCTTCTATGTTGATACACCTGTATCTTCTATGCTGATACACCTGTATCTTCTTTGCTGATACTCCTGTATCTTCTATGCTGATACACCTGTATCTAGAAGATACACCTGTATCTAAAAGATACACCTGTATCTTCTATGTTGATACACCTGTATCTTCTTTGCTGATACACCTGTATCTTCTATGCTGATACACCTGTATCTTCTATGCTGATACACCTGTATCTTCTATGCTTATACACCTGCATCTTCTATACTGAAAAACCTGTATCTTCTATGCTGATACACCTGTATCTTCTATGCTGATACACCTGTATCTTCTATGCTGATACACCTGTATCTTCTATGCTGATACACCTGTATCTTCTTTGCTGATACACCTGTATCTTCTATGCTGATACACCTGTATCTTCTATGCTGATACACCTGTATCTTCTTTGCTGATACACCTGTATCTTCTATGCTGATACACCTGTATCTTCTATGCTGATACACCTGTATATTCTATGCTTATACACCTGCATCTTCTATACTGAAAAACCTGTATCTTATATGCTGATACACCTGTATCTTCTATGCTTATACACCTGTATCTTCTATGTTTATACACCTGTATCTTCTATGCTGATATACCTGTATTGTCTATGCTGATCCACCTGTATCTTCTATGCTGATACACCTGTATCTTCTATGCTTATACACCTGTATCTTCTATGTTGATACACCTGTATCTTCTATGCTGATACACCTGTATCTTCTTTGCTGATACTCCTGTATCTTCTATGCTGATACACCTGTATCTAGAAGATACACCTGTATCTTCTATGCTGATACACCTGTATCTTCTTTGCTGATACACCTGTATCTTCTATGCTGATACACCTGTATCTTCTATGCTGATACACCTGTATCTTCTATGCTTATACACCTGCATCTTCTATACTGAAAAACCTGTATCTTCTATGCTGATACACCTGTATCTTCTATGCTTATACACCTGTATCTTCTATGTTTATACACCTGTATCTTCTATGCTGATATACCTGTATCGTCTATGCTGATCCACCTGTATTTTCTATGCTGATACACCTGTATCTAGAAGATACACCTGTATCTTCTATGCTGATGCACCTGCATCTTCTATGCTGATACATCTGTATCTTCTATGCTGATACACCTGTATCTAGAAGATACACCTGTATCTTCTATGCTGATACACCTGTATCTTCTTTGCTGATACACCTGTATCTTCTATGCTGATACACCTGTATCTTCTATGCTGATACACCTGTATCTTCTATGCTTATACACCTGCATCTTCTATACTGAAAAACCTGTATCTTCTATGCTGATACACCTGTATCTTCTATGCTGATACACCTGTATCTTCTATGCTGATACACCTGTATCTTCTATGCTGATACACCTGTATCTTCTTTGCTGATACACCTGTATCTTCTATGCTGATACACCTGTATCTTCTATGCTGATACACCTGTATCTTCTTTGCTGATACACCTGTATCTTCTATGCTGATACACCTGTATCTTCTATGCTGATACACCTGTATATTCTATGCTTATACACCTGCATCTTCTATACTGAAAAACCTGTATCTTATATGCTGATACACCTGTATCTTCTATGCTTATACACCTGTATCTTCTATGTTTATACACCTGTATCTTCTATGCTGATATACCTGTATTGTCTATGCTGATCCACCTGTATCTTCTATGCTGATACACCTGTATCTTCTATGCTTATACACCTGTATCTTCTATGTTGATACACCTGTATCTTCTATGCTGATACACCTGTATCTTCTTTGCTGATACTCCTGTATCTTCTATGCTGATACACCTGTATCTAGAAGATACACCTGTATCTTCTATGCTGATACACCTGTATCTTCTATGCTTATACACCTGTATCTTCTATGTTGATACACCTGTATCTTCTATGCTGATACACCTGTATCTTCTTTGCTGATACTCCTGTATCTTCTATGCTGATACACCTGTATCTAGAAGATACACCTGTATCTAAAAGATACACCTGTATCTTCTATGTTGATACACCTGTATCTTCTTTGCTGATACACCTGTATCTTCTATGCTGATACACCTGTATCTTCTATGCTGATACACCTGTATCTTCTATGCTTATACACCTGCATCTTCTATACTGAAAAACCTGTATCTTCTATGCTGATACACCTGTATCTTCTATGCTGATACACCTGTATCTTCTATGCTGATACACCTGTATCTTCTATGCTGATACACCTGTATCTTCTTTGCTGATACACCTGTATCTTCTATGCTGATACACCTGTATCTTCTATGCTGATACACCTGTATCTTCTTTGCTGATACACCTGTATCTTCTATGCTGATACACCTGTATCTTCTATGCTGATACACCTGTATATTCTATGCTTATACACCTGCATCTTCTATACTGAAAAACCTGTATCTTATATGCTGATACACCTGTATCTTCTATGCTTATACACCTGTATCTTCTATGTTTATACACCTGTATCTTCTATGCTGATATACCTGTATTGTCTATGCTGATCCACCTGTATCTTCTATGCTGATACACCTGTATCTTCTATGCTTATACACCTGTATCTTCTATGTTGATACACCTGTATCTTCTATGCTGATACACCTGTATCTTCTTTGCTGATACTCCTGTATCTTCTATGCTGATACACCTGTATCTAGAAGATACACCTGTATCTTCTATGCTGATACACCTGTATCTTCTTTGCTGATACACCTGTATCTTCTATGCTGATACACCTGTATCTTCTATGCTGATACACCTGTATCTTCTATGCTTATACACCTGCATCTTCTATACTGAAAAACCTGTATCTTCTATGCTGATACACCTGTATCTTCTATGCTTATACACCTGTATCTTCTATGTTTATACACCTGTATCTTCTATGCTGATATACCTGTATCGTCTATGCTGATCCACCTGTATTTTCTATGCTGATACACCTGTATCTAGAAGATACACCTGTATCTTCTATGCTGATGCACCTGCATCTTCTATGCTGATGCACCTGCATCTTCTATGCTGATACATCTGTATCTTCTATGCTGATACACCTGTATCTAGAAGATACACCTGTATCTTCTATGCTGATACACCTGTATCTTCTTTGCTGATACACCTGTATCTTCTATGCTGATACACCTGTATCTTCTATGCTGATACACCTGTATCTTCTATGCTTATACACCTGCATCTTCTATACTGAAAAACCTGTATCTTATATGCTGATACACCTGTATCTTCTATGCTTATACACCTGTATCTTCTATGTTTATACACCTGTATCTTCTATGCTGATATACCTGTATCGTCTATGCTGATCCACCTGTATCTTCTATGCTGATACACCTGTATCTAGAAGATACACCTGTATCTTCTATGCTGATGCACCTGTATCTAGAAGATACACCTGTATCTTCTATGCTGATACACCTGTATCTTCTTTGCTGATACACCTGTATCTTCTATGCTGATACACCTGTATCTAGAAGATACACCTGTATCTTCTATGCTGATACACCTGTATCTAGAAGATACACCTGTATCTTCTATGCTGATACACCTGTATCTTCTTTGCTGATACACCTGTATCTTCTATGCTGATACACCTGTATCTTCTATGCTGATACACCTGTATCTTTTATGCTTATACACCTGCATCTTCTATACTGAAAAACCTGTATCTTATATGCTGATACACCTGTATCTTCTATGCTTATACACCTGTATCTTCTATGTTGATACACCTGTATCTTCTATGCTGATACACCTGTATCTTCTTTGCTGATACTCCTGTATCTTCTATGCTGATACACCTGTATCTTCTATGCTGATACACCTGTATCTTCTATGCTTATACACCTGTATCGTCTCTGCTTATACACCTGTATCTTCTATGCTGATACACCTGTATCTTCTATGCTTATACACCTGCATCTTCTATACTGAAAAACCTGTATCTTATATGCTGATACACCTGTGTCTTCTATGCTTATACACCTGTATCTTCTATGTTTATACACCTGTATCTTCTATGCTGATACACCTGTACCTTCTATGCTGATACACCTGTATCGTCTCTGCTGATACACCTGTACCTTCTATGCTGATACACCTGTATCTTCTATGCTGATACACCTGTATCTTCTATGCTGATACACCTGTACCTTCTATGCTGATACACCTGTATCGTCTCTGCTGATACACCTGTACCTTCTATGCTGATACACCCGTATCTTTTATGCCAAGTTGTATTGGTGCACTCATGCAACATGATCTCCTAGCCTCTAGTGTCTCATGCACCATGTTCTCAGACGGTCATGTTTTCAGCACTTTACACACTCATGCATGTATTCTCATGTACTTAAACTCTCATACCCTCATTTCCTCATGTTCCCATCAACTCATGATTTTACACGTTTCGCGGTCCTCTCCAAGGTTTCTCATAGTCATTGTCATCAACGTAGCACTGGGGTGAGTTTTTCCTTGCTCTTATGTGGGCTTTGTACCGCAGATGTGGTTGTGGCTTGTGCAGCCCTTTGAGACACTGGTGATTTAGGGTTATATGAATAAATATTGATTGATTGATTGATTGATTGATTGATGGCTGCCGTCGGGTGACATTTAGCAGGAAGGTGAAGTACTTTAAAAACGGCGCCGTCACTAATCTTTTTGTGGCGTCCGTTAGCTAATTATGGCCGACGTCCTTCACCTGCCGCACTCGGCGCACCTCACCCCGGCATCCCGTCCACACCACCACCCCGGCGTGGGCCCGGCATCTCAATTACAGGGCCGGCGTAATGCAATCAGGCCGGGGCGTAATGAGCAATATTGCTTGAATAACTCACTCGTAACTCATTTGCAGAATTAATCGGCGCATTAGACGGCGGGCGTCCCCAGTGGCACGTCGGCGCCGCTGATGAGAGATTTCATTAAGTCCTCTTGTTTACAGCGCACTCCATCAGCGGCGTTGTCGTTTTGTCTGCGGGAAGGAGGACGCCGCCTGCCCTCGCCGTGGAAATGAAGACAATTCAAGGCTTCCCGTGACGCGTTAAGACAGGGGCGTCCAAACTTTTTCCACTGAGGGCCGCACACGGAAAAATTAAAGCATGCGGGGCCATTTTGAGATTTTTTTTATTTTCAAACCTTAACAAAATATATGGATTAAAATAGGTTGATTGGCAACACTAAATGGGCCCTAGTGTGTGAATATGAGTGTGAATGTTGTCTGTCTATCTGTGTTGGCCCTGTGAGGAGGTGGCGACTTGTCCAGGGTGTACCCCGCCTTCCGCCCGATTGTAGCTGAGATAGGCGCCAGCGTCCCCCGCGACCCCAAAAGGGAATATGCGGTAGAAAATGGGGAAAAAAATGGGTTTCCAGGGACCATAAAGGGTCTCCGTTATTAAAATGATTGTTACGCTTGTGTGGCATTGTAATGCCGGATTCGGTCCTCCGTGGATGCGTCAGCAAGAACACAGCAAAAAGGTAAGAACTAAGGGATTTATTAAACAAAAGGCGCTTTGAACAAAAACACTGATACAAATAGAAAAGGCAAATAAAAGCACTAGCATGGAAAGCTAGGACAAACAAACCGAAGCACAAAGGCACACAAAAGGAAACACAAAACAACTAGCGTGAAAGCTAGGAATAAAAATAAAGCTTAGCATGAGAGCTAGCGAAGACGAGAGTGAGAGACAAGTCGTAAACAGATGTATGTGAACAAACTAAGATCCGGCAATCAGTGAACAGAAAACGCTGGCTTATAAACAGGTGGTGATAAGTAAAGACAGGTGTGCTGGAAAAGGTAGTAGCAGCTGAAACTAATGAGTGACCATGGAAACGAACAAAACAGGAACTAAGTATGTCAAACCGCAGAGTGATATAAAAATGGAACAAAAATAACAATATGGTGATGATCCGACCATCGGATCACAACAATGATAAACATAAGTCAAATCTTTATTATTTTTTATTTAACGCTTACAGTAAATCTCAATATCAACTTTTAAAAAAAAAAAGTTTTTATAGCTTTTCTGTCAAAAAAAACGTTGTTTTTTCATAGTAAAACTGCAGTATTTAGTAATTAGAGCCCTAAAAGATCAATAATGCAGGACACCATTGATTTTCAATCAATCAATCAATCAATGTTTACTTATATAGCCCTAAATCACTAGTGTCTCAAAGGGCTGCACAAACCACCACGACATCCTCGGTAGGCCCACATAAGGGCAAGGAAAACTCACACCCAGTGGGACATTGGTGACAATAATGACTATGAGAACCTTGGAGAGGAGGAAAGCAATGGATGTCGAGCGGATCTAACGTGATACTGTGAAAGTTCAATCCACAATGGATACAACACAGTCGCGAGAGTCCAGTCCAAAGCAGATCCAACACAGCAGCGAGAGTCCCGTTCACAGCGGAGCCAGCAGGAAACCATCCCAAGCGGAGGCGGATCAGCAGCGCAGAGATGTCCCCAGCCGATACACAGGCAAGCAGTACATGGCCACCGGATCGGACCGGACCCCCTCCACACGGGAGAGTGGGACATAGAAGAAAACGAAAAGAAACGGCAGATCAACTGGTCTAAAAAGGGAGTCTATTTAAAGGCTAGAGTATACAAATGAGTTTTAAGGTGAGACTTAAATGCTTCTACTGAGGTGGCATCTCGAACTGTTACCGGGAGGGCATTCCAGAGTACTGGAGCCCGAACGGAAAATGCTCTATAGCCCGCAGACTTTTTTTGGGCTTTGGGAATCACTAATAAGCCGGAATCCTTTGAACGCAGATTTCTTGCCGGGACATATGGTACAATACAATCGGCAAGATAAGATGGAGCTAGACCATTCTTTAATAATTTTGAGTAATCACAGTGAAAAGATAATTAAAATACCACTAAATATATTTGAGAGCCAAAAGGTGCCCCACTCAGAAAGTGATACATTTTTATTATTATTTTTTTTTAAACTTTCAACACTTAAAAGGGAACATTATCACAATTTCAAAAGGGTTAAAAACAATAAAAATCAGTTCCCAGTGGCTTGTTGTATTTTTTGAAGTTTTTTTCAAAATTTTACCGGTCTCGGAATATCCCTAAATAAAGCTTTAAAGTGCCTTATTTTCGGCTCTCTGCGAAGACACTTGCCATTTCCCTGTGACGTCACACAGTGCTGCCAATGTAAACAAACAATGGGAATAGCACAGCAAGATATAGCGACATTAGCTCGGATTCAAACTCGGATTTCAGCGACTTAAGCGATTCAACAGATTACGCATGTATTGAAACAGATGGTTGGAGTATGAAAGTATTGAAGAAGAAACTGAAGCTATTGAGCGAATAGCTATTGACGCTATTCATAGCCATAGCATGGCCGAATAGCTGCGTTAGCATCGCCGCTAAAAAGTGCGGACCAAACAATCAGGACTTTCGCATCTTCTGACACTGGAGCAACTTAAATCCGTCGATTGGTAAGTGTTTGTTTCGCATTAAATGTGGGTGGAAGGAAACGTAATATAGTTGCAAATGCATCTACAGGTTATCCATACATCTTTGTACCATGTCTGCTTAAGCACCGCCGGTAAATAGCATGTTAGCATCGATTAGCGTAGCATGTTAGCATCGATTAGCTGGCAGTCAACATCAACAAAACTCACCTTTGTGATTTCGTTGACTATCGTTGCAAATGCATCTGCAGGTTATCCATACATCTCTGTGCCATGTCTGCCTTAGCATCGCCGGTCAAATGTGGAGACACTCTGGCACATTCAATGGGGGTCTGGCGGCAGACACTTTGGCATCTTGGGGCCAGTGGTGCAACTTGAATCCCTCCCTGTTAGTGTTGTTACACCCTCCGACAACACACCGTCGAGGCATGATGTCTCCAAGGTTCCAAAAAATAGTCAAAAAAACGGAAAATAACCGAGCTGAGACCCGGTGTTTGTAATGTGTTGAAAATGAAAATGGTGGGTGTGTTACCTCGGCTACGTCACATTCTGATGTCATCGCCTCCAGCGCGATAAACAGAAAGGCGTTTAATTCGCCAAAATTCACCCATTTAGAGTTCGGAAATCGGTTAAAAAAATAGATGGTCTTTTTTTCTGCACCATCAAGGTATATATTGACACTTACATAGGTCTGCTGATAATGTTCCCCTTTAAGTTACGAGATAAACTTCCGATATATCTGTCAATGTTACGTTTAAACTATTATTTTGTTTGTTTTATGCTATTTTGTCAAAGAAAACTTTGTTTTTAAATGGAAACTACACAATATGTGCAATATTTACCACATAAAACATTTTAAAGGGGCGGTATAGCTCGGTTGGTAGAGTGGCCGTGCCAGCAACTTGAGGGTTGCAGGTTCGATTCCCGCTTCCGCCATCCTAGTCACTGCCGTTGTGTCCTTGGGCAAGACACTTTACCCACCTGCTCCCAGTGCCACCCACACTGGTTTAAATGTAACTTAGATATTGGGTTTCGCTATGTAAAGCGCTTTGAGTCACTAGAGAAAAAGCGCTATATAAATATAATTCACTTCACTAAAGTGAAATCCATCCATCCATTTCCTACCGCTTATTCCCTTTGAGGTCGCGAGGGGCGCTGGTGCCAATCTCAGCTACAATTGGGCGGAAGGCGGGGTACACCCTGGACAAGTCACTGAGTGAAATATTTGAACGAATTGGAGCTTTGAAAATAATTCATTATAACATGGATTTTTTTGTCATTATTAGGGACGGCGTGGCGCAGTGGAAGAGTGGCCGTGCGCAACCCGAGGGTCCCTGGTTCAATCCCCACCTAGTACCAACCTCGTCACGTCCGTTGTGTCCTGAGCAAGACACTTCACCCTTGCTCCTGATGGGTGCTGGTTGGCGCCTTGCATGGCAGCTCCCTCCATCAGTGTGTGAATGTGTGTGTGAATGGGTAAATGTGGAAGTAGTGTCAAAGCGCTTTGAGTACCTTGAAGGTAGAAAAGCGCTATACAAGTACAACCCATTTATCATTTATTTATTATTTATTTTTGGGGAGCAATGGCAAAAAATTAAAAATAAATAATTGATTGATTGAAACTTTTATTAGTAGATAACACAGTACAGTACATATTCCGTACAATTGACCACTAAATGGTAACACCTCAATAAGTTTTTCAACTTGTTTAAGTCGGGGTCCACGTTAATCAATTCATGGTAGTGAAGTGAAGTGAAGCGAATTATATTTATATAGCGCTTTTCTCGAGTGACTCAAAGCGCTTTACATAGTGAAACCCAATATCTAAGTTACATTTAAACCAGTGTAGGTGGCACTGGGAGCAGGTGGGTAAAGTGTCTTGCCCAAGGACACAACGGCAGTGACTAGGATGGCGGAAGCGGGAATCGAACCTGCAACCCTCGAGTTGCTGAGACGGCCGCTCTACCAACCGATCTATGCCGCCCCCATGGTACAAATATATACTATCAGCATAAGGGGCGGTATAACTCGGTTGGTAGAGCGGCCGTGTCAGCAACTTGAGGGTTGCTGGTCCGATCCCCGCTTCCGCCATCCTAGTCACTGCCGTTGTGTCCTTGGGCAAGACACTTTACCCACCTGCTCCCAGTGCCACCCACACTGGTTTGAATGTAAAATTTACATATTGGGTTTCACTATGTAAAGCGCTTTGAGTCGCTAGAGAAAAGCGCTATATAAATATAATTCACTTCACTTCATAATACAGTCATCACACAAGTTAATCATCAGAGTATATACATTGAATTATTTACATTATTTACAATCTGGGGGTTGAAGTGTGGCGGGGGGGTTGGTTTGGTTGCTATTAGCATTTCAGTCATCATCAATTATATCATCTGAGAAATGGACATTATAACCGTGTTGGTCTGACTTCGTAGGATGTTTACAGCGAGCGGTGACCATGGTGAGCTCAGAAAGCAAAAGAACAAGTATATACATTTGATTATTTGCAATCCGGGAAGGTGGGATGTGGTGGAGGGGAGGGTATTCGTCCAGGGTTGTAGCCTCACACACACGCACATACACACTCTTGGGTTTTGTCAGACACTCCATTCTATAGTTTTAGTTAGTATTGTTTATGATCATTATATATATATAGTCTATATATATAATAAATTCTAGAGCTTTACTTCGCCCTTGTGTCTGTGCCGTCAACTCCCTCCAGTAACATAACACCATAGCCCCTTTTTAGACCAGTTGATATGCCGCTTTTTTTCTCTGCTCTGCAGAAATATTGTATATAATGTATATAGCCTCCTGCGTGGAGACTATATAAATAAACTTTTGATTGATTGGTTGATTTTCCTCCCCCCACCCCCTCCCCCAAGTGCAAAATGTTTGGCTGTAATTTCGCCCCTATAAGAGTCCACCTGGTGTTGTTGCGTAAGTTTCGGTCGGTGCGGTGCCGTGCGAGTCGGGAAGCACTCGAATGTTTCAGCAGCAGAGCTCGGGGGACTTTTTTTTTATCATGGAGGAGGACGGTTGCGTGCGTGAGGATGAAATAATAACAATGATGCTTTGCTGCAGGGGGGGCGGGGGGGGGGGGCGCACGCCATGTAAAATGTATGGCCACGTCTCAAGCAATTAAGAGGGGGGGAGGACGCCCGCGGTCCCGACGACGCTGACGAGCTGTCACGGCGGCGGAGGGGGGAGGGGCCGGTCATGATGTATTTACTTGACACGCCCACACGGTCAATTAGTGCTGCACTGACAGCAGCTGTCGAATACATTTCAAGCGCTTGTAAAATGTCACCATGACAAAACTCTCCTCGTTATCCCCCCCCCCTCCCCCACCCCCACCCCCACACCTTCCAGTAACGCGTGGCGCACGTTTCCCCGCGCCACACCATCAATGGAAAAGGCCCGCCGCACGTGTGAAGCCTTCCCGCACTTAATTAGCGGCGGGTGTTGTAATAATGTCAACATCCAAGTGCTTTATCCCGCGCATTATAATCAGCTTTATTATCCACGCCCAATTCCCAATTCAATTTCAGCGCCCGCTCCCTCCGTCAGCCGCTCAGGGCCCGCGCGCCGCCTGCAATAAACGATTGCGCTTTGTGCTCGCCGACTCGCTCATAATGTGATAAGATTGCGCTGATTAAAGAGATTACTTGTGCTCGACGTGTCAATAAATCACTTTTATGCCTTGTGGCGAGGCGGCGCTGCGGTGCGGGGATCCGCTGAGCGACGCTCTTGTTGGAACGCTGTTTAGGTTCCTACCTGCAAACCTCACCAGGCGGCAAACCAGCCAGAGAGGAGTGTGTGTGTGTGTGTGTGTGTGTGTGTGTGTGTGTGTGTGTGTGTGTGTGTGTGTGTGTGTGTGTGTGTGTGTGTGTGTGTGTGTGTGTGTGTGTGTGTGTGTGTGTGTGTGTGTGTTCTTGTATTTCTGCCCTTCTTGAGACATCAACAAGGAAAAGTACCGTCCTTATGAGGACCGGTGAACAAGTTAGGACCGAACGAAACCATGGTCCCAATATACGGTAAAACATTGCATCTAATAAAGAGCCAAATAATATAGTCCGTGAACATTGCTCCAAAGTCAGGATTTTCCTCCTCGACATCCATTGCTTTCGGTCCCCTAAGGGAGTGGGGGGGTTGGCCACATATGCGGTCCTCTCCAAGGTCTCTCATAGTCATCATTGTCACTGTCACCGACGTCCCATGGGGTGTGAGTTTTTCCTTGCCCTTATGTGGGCTCTACTGAGGATGTCGTTGTGGTTTGTGATTTAGGGCTATATAAATAAACATTGATTGATTGATTTTTTTTGTTGATTTAATGTGATTTAAAACATTTGAAGTGCTCCCCCTCTGGTTAACATATGAAATAACATGTGCGTGTAAGAAAATTAAATGTGCTCCCTCTGGCCAAAATTTATTTAAAATGAATAAATAAATAAATATTTAGAGACATACTGTAATAACTTGAAGTAAATAATGAAGATTAAAAACCAATTGCAGACAAAAATTCCCCCCAAAATAAATGAACTAAAAGCAGTCTTTTTCTCACAATGTGTCGACTTTTTTCTGATAAAAATTGGGAGCAATTTCTAAAAAAAATTCTGTTTCTGTAATATTGCAATATTTTCTCGTAAAATTATTCCTTTTTTTAAATGTAAAATAATGACTTTTTAACGCAAAATGTTGACATTTGTTGTATAAAATTCAGACTTTTATCACAATTTTGCCAATGTTTTTTGTCTTTCTTGTAAAATAGGGATTTTTTTTTTTGTAAAATGATGACTTTTGTCACAATTTTGCCAAGTAAATTTCCGATGGTTATGATGATACAATTTTTGGAAAAATGTAAAGACTGTAATTGAGTAAAAGTCCATCTTTTATCATAATGTTGTCCAAATGTTCAGTTTTTCTTGTAAAATGTTTACTTCCATCGAGTAAATGGCGACTTTTATTATAATACTGCCAATAATACTGTTTTTCTTGTGAAATTCCAACTCATTTTTCACAACAAGCTTTTTTATATGTGCATAGTATGTATATATTATTAATTTTGTAAATACACATCTTTATATATCTAGAAAGGCTGCTCCTAAAGAGGGAGGCATGTTTCTCAGGGCTCAAGAAGGTAAAAAATACAAGAATGTGTGTGTGTGTGTGTGTGTGTGTGTGTTCTTGTATTTCTGCCCTTCTTGAGACATCAACAAGGAAAAGTACCATCCTCATGAGGACCGGTGAACAAGTTAGGACCGAACGAAACCAAGGTCCCAATGTACGGTAAAACATTGCATCTAATAGAGAGCCAAATAATATATTCCGTGAACATTGCTCCAAAGTCAGGATTTTCCTCCTCGACATCCATTGCTTTCGGTCCCCTAAGGGAGTGGGGGGGTTGGCCACATATGCGGTCCTCTCCAAGGTCTCTCATAGTCATCATTGTCACTGTCACCGACGTCCCATGGGGTGTGAGTTTTTCCTTGCCCTTATGTGGGCTCTACTGAGGATGTCGTTGTGGTTTGTGCAGCCCTTTGAGACACTTGTGATTTAGGGCTGTATAAATAAACATTGATTGAATGATTTTTTTGTGGATTTAATGGGATTTCAAAAATTTTAAGTGCTCCCACTCTGGTTAACATATGAAATAACAAGTGTGTGTAAGAAAATTAAATGTGCTCCCTCTGGCCAAAATGTATTTAAAATAAATAAATATTTAGAGACATACTGTAATAACTTGAAGTAAATAATGAAGATTAAAAACCAATTGCAGACAAAAAAAATTCCCCCAAAAATAAATTAACTAAAAGCAGTCTTTTTCTCACAATGTGTCGATTTTTTTCTGATAAAATTGGGAGCAATTTCTAAAAAAAATTCTGTTTCTGTAATATTGCAATATTTTCTCGTAAAATTATTCCTTTTTTTAAATGTAAAATAATGACTTTTTAACGCAAAATGTTGACATTTGTTGTATAAAATTCAGACTTTTATCACAATATTGCCAATGTTTTTTGTCGTTCTTGTAAAATAGTGAATTTTTTTTGGTAAAATGAAGACTTTTGTCACTATTTTGCCAAGTAAATTTCCGATGGCTATGATGATATTGCCAACATTTTAAAGTTTTCTTGTAAAATTGCGAATTTAGTTGAGTAAAGTTACGACTCTCTTCATAAAATTGCCAAAATTTTATACAATTTTTGGAAAAATGTAAAGACTGTAATTGAGTAAAAGTCCATCTTTTATCATAATGTTGTCCAAATGTTCAGTTTTTCTTGTAAAATTTTGACTTCCGTCCAGTAAATGGCGACTTTTATTATAATACTGCCAATAATACTGTTTCACTTGTGAAATTGTAACCTTTTTCTTGTGAAATTCCAACTCATTTTTCACAACAAGCTTTTTTTATATGTGCATAGTATGTATATATTATTAATGTTGTAAATACACATCTTTATATATCTAGAAAGGCTGCTCCTGAAAAGGGAGACATTTTTCTCAGGGCTCAAGAAGGTAAAAAATACAAGAATGTGTGTGTGTGTGTGTGTGTGTGTGTGGGTGTGTGTGTGTGTGTTCTTGTATTTCTGCCCTTCTTGAGTCATCAACAAGGAAAAGTACCGTCCTTATGAGGACCGGTGAACAAGTTAGGACCGAACGAAACCAAGGTCCCAATATACGGTAAAACATTGCATCTAATAGAGAGCCAAATAATATAGTCCGTGAACATTGCTCCAAAGTCAGGATTTTTCCCCTCGACATCCATTGCTTTCGGTCCCCTAGGGGGGTGGGGGGGGGTTGGCCACATATGCGGTCCTCTCCAAGGTTTCTCATAGTCATCATTGTCACTGTCACCGACGTCCCATGGGGTGTGAGTTTTTCCTTGCCCTTATGTGGGCTCTACCGAGGATGTCGTTGTGGTTTGTGCAGCCCTTTGAGACACTTGTGATTTAGGGCTATATAAATAAACATTGATTGAATGATTTTTTTGTGGATTTAATGGGATTTTAAAAATTTTAAGTGCTCCCACTCTGGTTAACATATGAAATAACAAGTGTGTGTAAGAAAATTAAATGTGCTCCCTCTGGCCAAAATGTATTTAAAATAAATAAATATTTAGAGACATACTGTAATAACTTGAAGTAAATAATGAAGATTAAAAACCAATTGCAGACAAAAAAAATAACCCCAAAAATAAATAAACTAAAAGCAGTCTTTTTCTCACAATGTGTCGATTTTTTTCTGATAAAATTGGGAGCAATTTCTAAAAAAAATTATTTTTCTGTATTATTGCAATATTTTCTCCTAAAATTATTCCTTTTTTTGAATGTAAAATTATGACTTTTTAGCGCAAAATGGCGACATTTGTTATATAAAATTCAGACTTTTATCCCAATATTGCCAATGTTTTTTGTCGTTCTTGTAAAATAGTGAATTTTTTTTGGTAAAATGAAGACTTTTGTCACAATTTTGCCAAGTAAATTTCCGATGGTTATGGTGATATTGCCAACATTTTAAAGTTTTCTTGTAAAATTGCGAATTTAGTTGAGTAAAGTTACGACTCTCTTCATAAAATTGCCAAAATTTTATACAATTTTTGGAAAAATGTAAAGACTGTAATTGAGTAAAAGTCCATCTTTTATCATAATGTTGTCCAAATGTTCAGTTTTTCTTGTAAAATTTTGACTTCCGTCGAGTAAATGGCGACTTTTATTATAATACTGCCAATAATACTGTTTCACTTGTGAAATTGTAACCTTTTTCTTGTGAAATTCCAACTCATTTTTCACAACAAGCTTTTTTATATGTGCATAGTATGTATATATTATTAATGTTGTAAATACACATCTTTATATATCTAGAAAGGCTGCTCCTGAAAAGGGAGACATTTTTCTCAGGGCTCAAGAAGGTAAAAAATACAAGAATGTATGTGTGTGTGTGTGTGTGTGTGTGTGTGTGTGTGTGTGTGTGTGTTCTTGTATTTCTGCCCTTCTTGAGACATCAACAAGGAAAAGTACCATCCTTATGAGGACCGGTGAACAAGTTAGGACCGAACGAAACCAAGGTCCCAATATACGGTAAAACATTGCATCTAATAGAGAGCCAAATAATATATTCCGTGAACATTGCTCCAAAGTCAGGATTTTCCTCCTCGACATCCATTGCTTTCGGTCCCCTAAGGGAGTGGGGGGGTTGGCCACATATGCGGTCCTCTCCAAGGTTTCTCATAGTCATCATTGTCACTGTCACCGACGTCCCATGGGGTGTGAGTTTTTCCTTGCCCTTATGTGGGCTCTACCGAGGATGTCGTTGTGGTTTGTGATTTAGGGCTATATAAATAAACATTGATTGATTGATTTTTTTTGTTGATATAATGTGATTTAAAACATTTGAAGTGCTCCCCCTCTGGTTAACATATGAAATAACATGTGCGTGTAAGAAAATTAAATGCGCTCCCTCTGGCCAAAATGTATTTAAAATGAATAAATAAATAAATATTTAGAGACATACTGTAATAACTTGAAATAAATAATGAAGATTACAGACAAAAATAACCCCAAAAATAAATAAACTAAAAGCAGTCTTTTTCTCACAATGTGTCGACTTTTTTCTGATAAAATTGGGAGCAATTTCTAAAAAAAAATATGTTTCTGTAATATTGCAATATTTTCTCGTAAGATTATTCTTTTTTTTTTTAATGTAAAATTATGACTTTTTAGCGCAAAATGGCGACATTTGTTATATAAAATTCAGACTTTTATCACAATATTGCCAATGTTTTTTGTCGTTCTTGTAAAATAGTGAATTTTTTTTGGTAAAATGAAGACTTTTGTCACAATTTTGCCAAGTAAATTTCCGATGGTTATGGTGATATTGCCAACATTTTAAAGTTTTCTTGTAAAATTGTGAATTTAGTTGAGTAAAGTTACGACTCTCTTTATAAAATTGCCAAAATTTTATACCATTTTTGGAAAAATGTAAAGACTGTAATTGAGTAAAAGTCCATCTTTTATCATAATGTTGTCCAAATGTTCAGTTTTTCTTGTAAAATTTTGACTTCCGTCGAGTAAATGGCGACTTTTATTATAATACTGCCAATAATACTGTTTCACTTGTGAAATTGTAACCTTTTTCTTGTGAAATTCCAACTCATTTTTCACAACAAACTTTTTTATATGTGCATAGTATGTATATATTATTAATGTTGTAAATACACATCTTTATATATCTAGAAAGGCTGCTCCTAAAGAGGGAGGCAATTTTCTCAGGGCTCAAGAAGGTCAAAAATACACGAATGTGTGTGTGTGTGTGTGTGTGTTCTGATGTCAGGCCTGACGAGCGGAGCGACGCACTCGCACCATCTGATCGCCTCGTGCCTCACACACATCACCGTGTCTGTTTTTATCTGGTGCGCCCTGCGTGAATATATTACACGTAGGCCTCGAAAGTCCAGGTGATTTTGCAATGCATTGTGGGAGCCGGGCGTACATATTTGCTGGATGGACAAAGGCTTTTGTTTGCTCTGTGAAAGTGAGCAACAAATGGACGGTACACAATAAAAAAGGGCCGTACCCTATTCCAAAAAAAAAATCGATATTTTTTTTTCTCAAAGCATAATTTGAAGCAAGTAACATTTTTTTAAATATTTTGTCAGTTTTAACACTGGTGGAGAATCTCGGAATGCAACATTGTTCTATGTTTAAATTGTGCGGCTTTCATCTCTCGAGAAAAACAACAACTTTCAAATATTCCGACCACTGCGCTACCGCTGCAAAACTCATTCATTTCTGTGCTTACTCTGTACTATTGTTGTACGTTATACTGGTACTAGAATAGTATGGTGGTACTAATGAATCAAAAACGGTACTATGCTCTATTTGAAAGGTACCGGTTCGCCATATTTTTTTTTTTTTAACGGGCACGACGGCGCGTTGTCATGTAATGACATTGCTGGTTTTACAAGCAGATTAGCATGTTCGGCAGCGCGCGCACACAGAGTACTTACAAGCATACATAGTGTGCAGACAGAAAAGGGAGAATGGACGCATTTTGGTGTAAAAAGTTAAGATAAAGGTGAAGTTATAACTGTCAAGCTTGCCCCTGACAGTGTGTTTGCGTTTTAGTTTTTTCCTCTGTGTGTTTAGTATTTCCTGTCAGCACTCTTATTTTGTCACCTTTTTTCAAAAGTTATCTCCTCTGAGGGCGTTTGTCATTTCGGCTTCAAACTCACACAGGAGAGAGTTTGGACACTTCTGATTAAAAGTATGGATCAGAGTTTTGATAAGTTTTCAGGTTTTGATTTTACGCGCCTTCAAAGAACCCCTGCGCAAAGTTTCCTAAAAAATGTCTTTTTTGCCTCTTTAAACTGTAATTTGACCCCCTTAAAATGCTTCAAAGTGCAAGTTAAAGCTCTACTATTCAAAGTAAAAGAAATTTATCAACAACATCCAGAATCGTCGATCTGTAATTTCACCCCCTTACCATGCTTCAAAACTCACCAAATTTTACACACACATCAGGACTGGCAAAAACTGCCATCTAATAAAAAACCAAACCCCAAAAATCTAAATTGCGCTCAGCGCCCCCTTGGAAAAAACACAGACAACACTGCATGTAACTTCTGTTAGAAATGTCGTAGAGACATGGAATAAAAAACTTCTATGTAGGTCTGACTAAGATCGGGACTCGGGACACGGCGGCAACAGCCAAAGGCGGACCCGACCAACGCTGCTTGCAGCTTTAATTTTGTCCGTTTTCCTGTCTTTCTCCCTGAGCACTGTTTCCCCTCAGCTGCGGCTGATTGGCGGTATAGCTCGGTTGGTAGAGCGGCCGTGTCAGCAACTTGAGGGTTGCAGGTTCGATCCCCGCTTCCGCCATCCTAGTCACTGCCGTTGTGTCCTTGGGCAAGACACTTTACCCACCTGCTCCCAGTCCCACCCACACTGGTTTAAATGTAATTAAAGCTGCAAGCAGCGTTGGTCGGGTCCGCAGCATTGGTCGGGTCCGCCTTTGGCTGCTGCCCCCGAGACCCACGGCCGGATAAGTGTTAGAAGATGCCTTGGAGCCACTATTTTGAGAATCTAATGCATTGTGAAAGTAATGCAGTTGTTGTATTGAAGTGAAAATATCAAACTTCCTGTTGATTTTTGCTGAAGTATGTTGATTATTAGAATGTAGGTCTAAGTGAGACCTACATAGTGTTTTTTGTTTCATGTCTCTTTGACATTCCTACCGGAAGTTACAAGCAGTTTTGTCTGTGTGTTCTTCCTAGGAGCAGTTTGTCCGTGTTGTATTCCTAGGGGGGCGGTAGAGCGCAATTTTGAGTTTTGAGGTTAGGTTTTTTCATCAGATCGCAATTTTTGCCAGACCTGATGTGTGTGTCAAGTTTGGTGAGTTTAGAAGCATTTTAAGGGAGTCAAATAACAGCTCAAAGAGGCAAAAATGACATTTTTTAGGAGACTTTGCACAGGGGTTCTTTGAAGGCGCGTAAAATCAAAACCTGAGAACTTATCAAAACTCTGTTCTATTCTTTTAATCAGAAGGGTTCAATCTCTCTCCTGTGCGAGTTTGAAGCCAAAACAACAAACGCACTCAGAGGAGATAATGTTCGAAGAAAGGTGACAGTTTTTTACAAAACTTTTGTTTTGAAGGGGGGATTGCAAACTTCCTGTTGATTTTTGTTGGGGGTTGTCAATCTATGAAATGTAGGTCTAAGCGAGACCTACATAGAGGTTTTCGTTACATGTCTCTCCGACATTCTTACCGGAAGTTACAAGCAATTTTGTCTGTGTTTTCTTCCTAGGAGCAGTTTTTTCAGTGTTTTATTCAAAAATAGCGCTAGAGCGCAATTTTGAGTTTTGGGGTTTGGTTTTTTCATTAAATCGTAATATTTGCCAGTCCTTATGTGTGCGCCAAGTTTGGTGACTTTTGAAGCATTTTAAAGGGGTCAAATTACAGCGCAAAGAGGCAACAATTGCATTTTTTGCGAAAATTTTATTTTGAAGGGGTTTTTGCCAACTTCCTGTAGATTTTTGCTGAAAGAAGTGAGTGTGTGAAAATTGGGTCTAAGTCAGACCTACATAGGAGTTTTTGTTTCATGTCGATATGACATTCCTAACAGAAGTTACATGCAGTTTTGTCTGTAATTTTTTCCCAGGGGGCTCTAGAGCGCAATTTTCCTTTTGGGGGATTGATTGCTTAATATGTTGGGAAGGTTTGCTATACCGACGTGTGTGTCAAATTTGGTGAGTTTTGAAGCATGTTAAGGGGGTCAAATTACAGCGCGTAGGTGCGGAATAATAATAAAACACAGCAGTTTCAATACAGTCCTTGGCCCATGGCAAAGGACTCCTGTGGAGTCCTTTGCCATGGGCCAAGGACCCTAAAAATTAGATATTGGGTTTCACTATGTAAAGTGCTTTGAGTCACTAGAGAAAAAACGCTATAGAAATATAATTCACTTCACTTCACCTGGCCACACCTGGTGTCAATCAGCCCGCTCCTATTTTTACCTGCTTTGTCCTCCAGTCAGTGGTGGATTATTGTCGCTCCTGTCGTGTCGTGTCGTGTCTTGTCATTACAGCGTAGCGGTAAGCTATATTTTGGTAGCTGTTTGTAGCTTACTGTCATTTGTTCCCTGTTTCTGTTTTGTTTTTAATACTACAAGTAACGACTTCTGTTTCCTGCTCGCTACCTGCTAGCTTCCACGCTAGTCTCGTTATCTTCTAGCTCCCTCCCATGCTAGCTCTTTTAGTTTGTTATCCGCCTTGTGCGCACTTTTTGTAAGTACCCTTTTGTTTGTCCTTGTTCTGGTATTTTAATTAAATCATGTTTCCCTATTCAATGCCTGCCTCATTCTCTGCATCTTGGGGTTCGTCACCAACAAACTCTGACAATAACACTGAAACACCCTCAGGAAGAAGTGCTTTAAGACATGGCTAGCTAGCTAGTGGCTAACATCCACCCACTACTTCTATATCACTAATCCTCGTCTCCATGGCGACAAATAAGTTTCTTACAAGTACCATTATCACTGGAGGACGAGGAATAGCTAAACATGCGTCACTACACACCGTAGGAGGATACAATAGCTCACTGGCCGTGGGTGGATCTATACCTGACATCCACTGTAATGATACCAGGTACAATAGTGTATCTAGTTGATACTACTTTATTACATCGAAAATCTTTTTTCTTCTTTTTAAAGATTCATATTATGTTTATGAACTCAGGAAATACGTCCCTGGACACATGAGGACTTTGAATATGACCAATGTATGATCCTGTAACTACTTGGTATCGAATCGTAACCTAAATGTCTGGTATCATCCAAAACTAACGTAAAGTATCAAAGAAGAGAAGAATAAGTGATTATTACATTTTGACAGAAGTGTAGATAGAACATGTTGAAACAGAAAACAAGCAGATATTAACAGTAAATGAACAAGTGGATCAATAATCCATTTTTACAGTTTGTCCCTCATAATGTGTAGAAAATAATAGGTGTATAAATGACACAATATGTTACTGCAGACTAATTAGGAGTCTTTGTTTGTTTACTTACTACTAAAAGACAAGTCTTCGTGGCGCAGTGGAAGAGTGGCCGTGCGCAACCCGAAGGTCCCTGGTTCAACCCCCACCTAGTACCAACCCTGTCACGTCCGTTGTGTCCTTGAGCAAAACACTTCACCCTTGCTCCTGATGGGTGCTGGTTAGAGCCTTGCATGGCAGCTCCCTCCATCAGTGTGTGAATGTGTGGGTAAATGTGGAAGTAGTGTCAAAGCGCTTTGAGTACCTTGAAGGTAGAAAAGCGCTATACAAGTACAACCCATTTAGTATGTTCAACTTTTTATTTAGTGGACGGGTACCGACGGGCCAAGCGGTGTGCAGCTTTAGCGGTCGCGGAGGCAAAAACTCGGACATGGGAAGAGTTCGGGGATGCCATGGAAAACGACTTCTGGACGGCTTCGAAGCGATTCTGGACCACCGCCCGCCGCCTCAGGAAGGGGAAGCAGTGCACTATCAACACCGTGTATGGTGCGGATGGTGTTCTGCTGACTTCGACTGCGGATGTTGTGGATCGGTGGAGGGAATACTTCGAAGACATCCTCAATCCCACCAACACGTCTTCCTTTGAGGAAGCAGTGCCTGGGGAATCTGTGGTGGACTCTCCTATTTCTGGGGCTGAGGTCGCTGAGGTAGTTAAAAAGCTCCTCGGCGGCAAGGCCCCGGGGGTGGACGAGATCCGCCCGGAGTTCCTTAAGGCTCTGGATGCTGTGGGGCTGTCTTGGGTGACAAGACTCTGCAGCATCGCGTGGACATCGGGGGCGGTACCTCTGGATTGGTAGACCGGGGTGGTGGTTCCTCTCTTTAAGAAGGGGGACCGGAGGGTGTGTTCCAACTATCGTGGGATCACACTCCTCAGCCTTCCCGGTAAGGTTTATTCAGGTGTACTGGAGAGGAGGCTACGTCGGATAGTCCAACCTCAGATCCAGGAGGAACAGTGTGGTTTTCGTCCTGGTCGTGGAACTGTGGACCAGCTCTATACTCTGGGCAGGGTTCTTGAGGGTGCATGGGAGTTTGCCCAACCAGTCTACATGTGCTTTGTGGACTTGGAGAAGGCATTGGACCGTGTCCCTCGGGAAGTCCTGTGGGGAGTGCTCAGAGAGTATGGGGTACCGGACTGTCTTATTGTGGCGGTCCGTTCCCTGTATGATCAGTGTCAGAGTTTGGTCCGCATTGCTGGCAGTAAGTCGGACACGTTTCCAGTGAGGGTTGGACTCCGCCAAGGCTGTCCTTTGTCACCGATTCTGTTCATAACTTTTATGGACAGAATTTCTAGGCGCAGCCAAGGCGTTGAGGGGTTCCGGTTTGGGGTCTCTGCTTTTTGCAGATGATGTGGTCCTGATGGCTTCATCTGGCCAGGATCTTCAGCTCTCGCTGGATCGGTTCGCAGCCGAGTGTGAAGCGACCGGAATGAGAATCAGCACCTCCAAGTCCGAGTCCATGGTTCTCGCCCGGAAAAGGGTGGAGTGCCATCTCCGGGTTGGGGAGGAGACCCTGCCCCAAGTGGAGGAGTTCAAGTACCTAGGAGTCTTGTTCACGAGTGAGGGAAGAGTGGATCGTGAGATCGACAGGCGGATCGATGCGGCGTCTTCAGTAATGCGGACGTTGTACCGATCCGTTGTGGTGAAGAAGGAGCTGAGCCGGAAGGCAAAGCTCTCAATTTACCGATCGAGCTACGTTCCCATCCTCACCTATGGTCATGAGCTTTGGGTCATGACCGAAAGGATAAGATCACGGGTACAAGCGGCCCAAATGAGTTTCCTCTGCCGGGTGGCGGGTCTCTCCCTTAGAGATAGGGTGAGAAGCTCTGCCATCCGGGAGGAACTCAAAGTAAAGCCGCTGCTCCTCCTCATCGAGAGGAGCCAGATGAGGTGGTTCGGGCAGCTGGTCAGGATGCCACCCGAACGCCTCCCTAGGCAGGTGTTTAGGGCACGTCCAGCGGGTACGAGGCCACGGGGAAGACCCAGGACACGTTGGGAAGACTATGTCTCCCGGCTAGCCTGGGAACGCCTCGGGATCCCCCGGGAAGAGCTAGACGAAGTGGCTGGTGAGAGGGAAGTCTGGGCTTCCCTGCTTAGGCTGTTGCCCCCGCGACCCGACCTCGGATAAGGGGAAGATGATGGATGGATGGATGGATGGAACTTTTTATTTAATGACTAAAGGACAATATTAAACATATATTTCATGTACCCTAACATTTTTTGTTCATGGCAGAGCTTTATAGCAGCAGTCGACCTCCAGTTACTTAGTGCTGCTTTAATGAATACTTAGCCCTACTACGCTATTGTATTGTAAAGTTGGTCATTATGGTGATACTTGGAGAGCCAAGTTTTTTCCTGAGGTGGTAGTCCGTGAAAAAAGGTTGAGAACCACTGGTTCAAACCATTTCTAACGGTAGGCCGACATCACTTCATGCCGCTTGTATCGTCTTTGTTGTCACTTTGAGAGAATAGTTAGCATTGTGTAAAGTTGCCGAGACTCGCTGACAGGGTTAAACGTGAGAATGAAGCTCAGTCGATTTTCTTTCCAAGCAATAAAAACTGCAAGGAAATTTCTCCCACACAAAACCTTGCGAACTTTGCCGACCGATTGTGTTTGATAACTTGTGTAAACGTACTCGTTAAAAGATCTCTGACTGGCTGACGTCTGTATTATCCGCACTGTAATCAGGACGTTTCGCAGCATGGGCGGCGTTGCCATAGCGACGGTGATGTACTATCCGCCTGGCAGATTATCATTACTTTGCTAAACTCCTGTTGCACGATCGACGCGGCGCACAAAGGAAGCCGTTAGATGTGATTAGCGCCGAAAGAGTGAGGGGGATCATTATCATCGCCATGGCGATGAGCATACTTCTTGCAGACGGAGCCTCGCCTAAAGCGGGCTGATCAGTGAAACTTTTAATGAGCCTGAACTTTGTGTGGAAGACTCAAGAGTGCACGCTGCACACTAATTAGAAGGCATCTTTAGCCATGCCAGACATTAAGAAACATAAGAATAAACGCTGTAGGAGTTTGGACAACTTCTCATGCATTAGCATCAACAAGTGGGTCCTCAACTTATAGAAAATCCTTTTTTTTTTTTTTTGTCATGAAAAAGGGACGTTTTTGTCTTGAAAAAGGGAGGTTTTTGTGGTTGGTGCACTAATTGTAAGTGTATATTGTGTTTTTTATGTTGATTTAATAAAAAGATATATTTATATTTTTTATTTTTATTCCAAAAAAAATAAAAGTTAATAAAAAAATCTGCGGCCCAGTACCAATTGGGCCACGGCCCGGTACCCCTACTATATAAACACATATACATATATACGCATATATATTTAAAGATATGTATATATATATATATATATATATATATATTCATATATATATATATATATATGTATACATATATATATATATGTATATATACAGTATATATATATATATATATATATATATATATGTACATATATATGTATGTACATATATATGTGTATATACATGTATGTGTGTATGTATATATGTATACCGTATATATATGTATAAATGTATATATATATATATTTATATGTGTAAGTATGTATATATATGTATACGTGTATATATATGTATATGTCTAGGTATATATACATATATATGTATATATATGTATATATATATGTATATATATATATATATATATATATATATATATATATATATATATATATATATATATATATATATATATATATATATATATATATAGTATGTATGCACTACAAGTATGGAGGGTCAAATTGAATAAATCGATCTTTTAGGCTGCAGCACCAAAGGGGACAAGTGTTAGAAAATGGATGGATCTTTACATATATACCTAAATGTGTCATTAATTGATTTTATTTGGAATTAAATATGAAAGTGATTTTTAATGTCTCATTGATATACTTCATGTAAAAGCACATTTAACTATTCAATTGTTTAATTGATGAGGTAAACATTTAATTTTTGATCGATTAAATTGAATTGATTTCACTATATCCTGGTTTAATTTATTGTTTTATGATTTTTATTGTTAATTCACGATTTTATTATTATTTCATGATTTTTAATAATGTTATTAATTATTTTTATTCATGATAACTGTTTTGAATCTGTCAAACTCAGCCGTCAAAGTCGGTGGGCGGGACCTAACACCTGATTGGTTACTCGGCACTTCCGCTTGTCAGTGGATCTCGGTTTTGAGAACGAGGAAATAACTGTCAATAATTTCATAATAATTCATAATAATAATAATCATTCTAAAATATGTACCACCAATCCCCCCCCCCCCCCCCCCCCCGAAAAAGTCCCTCGTCATGTTTTGAGAGACTTCCAAAGTTTCGGGGTTTAGGCCAAAGCAGTGGACTAGATTTGTGTTAGCCCCGCCCACCTACTTTGCCGGGCGAGTTTGACAGATAAAATAGATTCTTGACGTCATTAAATATTTAAATAAATCATTTAATCGTAAAATTCTTAATCAAACCATGAAATTAATAATTATTTAAATGATTTAAAAAAATACATTTATTTTTACACTTTTTTAAATTTATTTAACAATGTTAGTATAGCAGCATTATTCAAAGCTGTTGTAGTACCGGGAAAGCCCAGTAGGGGGCAATTGGGACACCTGGCTTCGTCCTCTCAGGCAAGTAAGCCGGTAAAATGCTCAAATATGTCTCTTTTTTCAGGTACAAGTTCTTTTTATGCAGGTAGCTCATGCTCATGGGCGTTCAGTGTAGTTTTTAAACATGTTTCGTATCCTATTGTATGTGTGTCTTTACAGTTAATGAGGTTCTACACTGTAAATGACCAAAAGCTAACGGAAGAGCTAATGCTAATGCTAAGGGTAAATGCATTTTTGAATAAACAACCATCCATTTTCTACTGCTTGTCCCTTTTGGGGTTTAAAGTTAAGTTAAAGGCCTACTGAAAGCCACTACTACCTACCACGCAGTCTGATAGTTTATACATCAATGATGAAATATTTACATTGCAACACATGCCAATACGGCCTTTTTAGTTTACTAAATTGCAATTTTAAATTTCGCGCGAAGTATCCTGTTGAAAACGCCGAGGTATGATGACGTGAGCGCGTGGCGTCACGGATTGTAGCGGACATTTTGTTCCAGCCTGATCCCAGCTATAAGTATTCTGGACGTCTGTGTTGCTGAATCTTTTGCAATTTGTTCAATTAATAATGGAGACGTCAAAGAAGAAAGATGTTGGTGGGAAGCGGTGTATTGCGGCTGCCTTTAGCAACACAAACACAACCAGTGTTTCCTTGTTTACATTCCCGAAGGTGAAGCTTTACTATGGAACAGAGTGGTCAAGCGAACATGGTTCTCTACCGCATGTCAACCCCCAGGTTTTGGTGAGAAAATTGTGGTAATAAGTTGGCTCTTACCGTAGACATGAGCGGAGAGCTTGCGTCGTTCCTCGTGCACCTGTCAAAGAGGCAGCTGCGGATTCTCTTGCCTCCTCCGACCGGCCGCCCCCAAACGTGGGATGCTTTCACCGTGGAGGAGGGGGGAAAAAGCTGCCTTCGCTTCGCCTCGTCGAGAAACGTGGCTTCCCTCAGAGACACTGGCGGTCACCACACCCGTGGCCACACCGCTCCGGCTTTCAGGTACGACTATATAATCTCACTAAAACACTAGTAACACAATAAGCAGATAAGGGATTTTCCAGAATTATCCTACTAAATGTGTCTAATAATATCTGAATCGCTCCCAATGCCCTGTCTTTTTTTCTTTTTTCTTTTCTCACTTTCCTCATCCACAAATATTTTATCCTTGCTCAAATTAATGGGGAAATCGTCGCTTTCTCGGTCCGAATCGCTCTAGCAGCTGGTGGCCATGATTGTAAACAATGTTCAGATGTGAGGAGCTCCACAACCCGTGACGTCACGTGCACATCGTCTGCTACTTCCGGTACAGGCAAGGCTTTTTTATTAGCGACCAAAAGTTGCAAATTTTATCGTGGATGTTCTCTACTAAATCCTTTCAGCAAAAATATGGCAATATCGCGAAATGATCAAGTATGACACATAGAATGGAGCTGCTATCCCCCTTTAAATAAGAACATCTCATTTCCGTAGGCCTTTAAAGGATAAGTGACTTATGTGCTACTCCGGCTGCAGCAGGCGGCTGCATTCAATCGACAATCAATCGGCACTCTACACACCTGTCGCTGATGAGCTCCCTGGGCATCTTAAGCATTCCGAGCCAGAACGTAGTTACCTACGTAAAGGGCCTAAAGGGAGGGGCACAGATTCGGTGACCACAGATGAAGCGCTCGTTGTCCAAAGTCCGGACCAGGCTGGTCCACTCATCTGTGCAGCAGTTGGGGACGTCTCTGCGCTGCTGACTTGTCTCCACTCAAGATGATATCCTGCTGGCCCCACTATGGACTGGACTCTCACACTATTATGTTAGATCCACTATGGACTGGACTCTCACACTATTATGTTAAATCCACTATGGACTGGACTCTCACTATTATGTTAGATCCACTATGGACTGTACTCTCACTATTATGTTAAATCCACTATGGACTGGACTCTCACACTATTATGTTAAATCCACTATGGACTGGACTCTCACACTATTATGTTAGATCCACTATGGACTGTACTCTCACTATTATGTTAAATCCACTATGAACTGTACTCTCACACTATTATGTTAAATCCACTATGGAGTGTACTCTCACTATTATGTTAAATCCACTATGGACTGGACTCTCACACTATTATGTTAAATCCACTATGGACTGGACTCTCACACTATTATGTTAGATCCACTATGGACTGTACTCTCACTATTATGTTAAATCCACTATGAACTGTACTCTCACACTATTATGTTAAATCCACTATGGACTGTACTCTCACTATTATGTTAAATCCACTATGGACTGTACTCTCACTATTATGTTAAATCCACTATGGACTGTACTCTCACACTATTATGTTAAATCCACTTTGGACTGTACTCTCACACTATTATGTTAAATCCACTATGGACTGTACTCTCACTATTATGTTAGATCCACTACGGACTGGACTCTCACACTATTATGTTAGATCCACTACGGACTGGACTCTCACACTATTATGTTAGATCCACTACGGACTGGACTCTCACACTATTATGTTAGATCCACTATGGACTGGACTCTCACTATTATGTTAGATCCACTATGGACTGGACTCTCACACTATTATGTTCGATCCACTATGGACTGGACTCTCACACTATTATGTTAGATCCACTATGGACTGGACTCTCACACTATTATGTTAGATCCACTATGGACTGGACTCACACACTATTATGTTAGATCCACTATGGACTGGACTCTCACACTATTATGTCAGATCCACTATGGACTGGACTCTCACACTATTATGTTCGATCCTCCATGGACTGGACTCTCACACTATTAACTAGATTCACTCGACTTCCATTGCACCGGTCGCCCAGTGGGGTCCCCACATCTGCGTTCCCCTCCAAGGTTTCTCATTGTCATCCCATTGGGTTGAGTTTTTTTCTTGCCCTGATGTGGGATCTGACCCCAGGATGTCGTTGTGGCTTGTGCAGCCCTTTGAGACACTCCTGATTTAGGGCTGTATATGTAAACATTGATTGATTGATGATTGATTACCTGTTCCGTACAGTAAGCCGTAACTGTCTAGCTCCATGTCCATGGGGCGGTATAGCTCGGTTGGTAGAGTGGCCATGCCAACAACTTGAGGGTTGCAGGTTCGATTCCCGCTTCCGCCATCCTAGTCACTGCCGTTGTGTCCTTGGGCAAGACACTTCACCCACCTGCTCCCAGTGCCACCCACACTGGTTTAAATGTAACTTAGATATTGGCTTTCACTACGTAAAGCGCTTTGAGTCACTAGAGAAAAGCGCTATATAAATATAATTCACAAATTCTCTCTCTCCGTGTCCCCCCACCTCTGTGCTCACTGTGTGTTGTCCTGTGTCGCCTTCCAGCAGCATTCCTCCGTTCCCGCGTCACGAGCCGTGTGTCTCGACTCCCCGTGTTCCCCTCTGGTTCCCCGGCTCCCTCGTGGACACGGACCTTCAAGCTTGCCTTGCCCCCTTCTTGGACTCCCGCACCTCGCTCAGCAATTTCGGTAACACTCTACAGATATTTGCTACACATTATGGATTAGTTTCAACCCCCAATCTGTTGTAAATATATAATGAATGTAGAGCTTAAACGACGTCCTTGCTTCCGTGCCGTCTTCTTCGCCCCCTGTACTGTAACAATTTAGATGAATTCCTGTATTTGCTTACTGAGCCATGGTTCATTAGTTGTAAAGGATTGAGTGGATCCAAGAGTGGATGGTGAGGTGGATCGGTGCGGTGTCTTCAGTAATGCAGATACTGTGTCGATCCGTTGTGGTGAAGAAGGAGCTGAGCCGGAAGGCAAAGCTCTCAATTTACCGCTCGATCTACGTTCCCATCCTCACCTATGGTCATGAGCTTTGGGTCATGACCGAAAGGATAAGATCACGGGTACAAGCGGCCCAAATGAGTGTCCTCCACCTTAGAGTGAGAAGCTCTGTCATCCGGGCGGTATAGCTCGGTTGGTAGAGTGGCCGTGTTAGCAACTTGAGGGTTGCAGGTTCGATTCCCGCTTTCGCCATCCTCGCCACTGCCGTTGTGTCCTTGGGCAAGACACTTTACCCACCTGCTCCCAGTGCCACCCACACTGGTTTAAATGTAACTTAGATATTGGGTATCACTATGTAAAGCGCTTTGAGTCACTAGAGAAAAGCGCTATATAAATATAATTCACTTCACTTCACATCCGGGAGGAGCTCAAAGTAAAGCCGCTGCTCCTCCACATGGAGAGGAGCCAGATGTAGTTTGGGCATCTGGTCAGGATGCCACCCAAACGCCTCCCTACGTCCGACTGGTAGGAGGCCACGGGGAAGACCCAGGACACTTTGGGAAGACTATGTCTCCCGGCTGCCCTGGGAACGCCTCGGGATCCCCCTGGGAAGAGCTGGAGCAAGTGGCTGGGGAGAGGGAAGTCTGGGCTTCCCTGCTTAGGCTGCTGCCCCCGCGACCCGACCTCGGCTAAGCGGAGGAAAATGGATGGATGGATGGATGATTGAGTTTCCACTCATTACAGGCGTGAGCAGAGGAAAGTTGTGTCCGTGTGCTGAACTATCTCTCTTTTCAGGGTTGACACGGTATCCATGGTAACAGGACCCCCTTCACACGTTAAAATTCCAGGTAATCTTCTCTCCTTCCACAAAGTGTTTAAAGCCCACGCCGCAGCCTAAATTTAGCCTCTTAAAAAAAAAAAAAAAAGAGACGAGGCAAAGTTCGATGCTGACAAAAATGCTGGAGTTTTCCTTTTAATTACTCCGCGCGTCGCCATGGCAACCCGGGCCGATACACACCTCCCCGCTCCGCCGCCGTCTCGCATTTAGCGGCGGAAAAAAAGTCGGCGCCCGGGTTGGAAATGGCTGTCAGTCAGCGGGGAAGCGCAGTTAGCGGCTCGCCGTCTCCTCCGGCGGAAGGTGCAAGAACATGTGGCAGCTTGGCGGACGCACTTACTTTTTATAGCCCGGCCGCGATAACGCCACGCGGCGGCTGTTAGAGCGAGCCCGCTGCGCGCTAAAGACGGCGCCGAGATAAGCCCGCCGTTTCACGGCTCCTCCGTCTGCAGTAATCCTGCTAACGTGATGCCTTCACTGCTCCACTGGACACTTTTCCACCCCCCACTCCGCGTCGTTTTTGGCCGACGAGCGCGGCGGCCAAATACAGTATATTGCCATCCACCAAATGATCGGAATCAGGTGTTCTAATCCCTTGGCCCGGTGTATCAAATCAAGCACTTAGGCATGGAGACTGTTTCTACAAACATTTGGGAAAGAATGGGCCTCTCTCATAGGATGCCACCTGAGCAACTAATCCAGTCGTGAAATTTCCTCGCTCCTAAATATTCCAAAGTCAACTGTCGGCTTTATTATAGGAAAAGTGAAGAGTTTGGGAACAACAGCAACTCAGCCGCCAAGTGGTAGGCCACGTAAACTGACAGGGAGGGGTCAGCGAATGCTGAAGTGAATAGTGCAAAGACTTTCTGCACAGTCAGTTGCTACAGAGCCCCAAACTTCATGCGACCTTCCAATTAGCCCACGTACAGTACGCAGAGAGCTTCATGGGATGGGTTTCTGTTGCCGAGCAGCTGCACAAAGCAAGGTCCATAAATGACATGGATGACAGAGTCTGGTGTGGATGAGCTTGACTGGCCTGCACAGAGTCCTGACCTGAACCCCGATAGAACCCCATTTGGGATGAATTAGAACCGAGACTGACAGAGTCTGGTGCGGATGAACTTGACTGGCCTGCACAGAGTCCTGACCTGAACCCCGATAGAACCCCATTTGGGATGAATTAGAACCGAGACTGACAGAGTCTGGTGTGGATGAACTTGACTGGCCTGCACAGAGTCCTGACCTGAACCCCGATAGAACCCCATTTGGGATGAATTAGAACCGAGACTGACAGAGTCTGGTGTGGATGAACTTGACTGGCCTGCACAGAGTCCTGACCTGAACCCCGATAGAACCCCATTTGGGATGAATTAGAACCGAGACTGACAGAGTCTGGTGTGGATGAACTTGACTGGCCTGCACAGAGTCCTGACCTGAACCCCGATAGAACCCCATTTGGGATGAATTAGAACCGAGACTGACAGAGTCTGGTGTGGATGAACTTGACTGGCCTGCACAGAGTCCTGACCTGAACCCCGATAGAACCCCATTTGGGATGAATTAGAACCGAGACTGACAGAGTTTGGTGTGGATGAACTTGACTGGCCTGCACAGAGTCCTGACCTGAACCCTGATAGAACCCCATTTGGGATGAATTAGAACCGAGACTGACAGAGTCTGGTGTGGATGAACTTGACTGGCCTGCACAGAGTCCTGACCTGAACCCCGATAGAACCCCATTTGGGATGAATTAGAACCGAGACTGACAGAGTCTGGTGTGGATGAACTTGACTGGCCTGCACAGAGTCCTGACCTGAACCCCGATAGAACCCCATTTGGGATGAATTAGAACCGAGACTGACAGAGTCTGGTGTGGATGAACTTGACTGGCCTGCACAGAGTCCTGACCTGAACCCCGATAGAACCCCATTTGGGATGAATTAGAACCGTGACTGAGAGCCAGGCCTTCTCCGCCAACATGAGTCTGTGACCTCACCAATGCGCCTTTGGAAGAATGGCGGAAAATTCTTAAAAACACAACTCCACAACCTTGTGGACAGCCTTTCCCAGAAGAGTTGAAGCTGTAATAGCTGCAAAAGGCGGACCCACATCATATTGAACCCTATGGCAGGGCGGGGTACACCCCGGACAAGTCGCCACCTCATCGCAGACTTTGTCTTTCTTTCTTTTTCTATTTTGACAGAAAAAAAGACATTTAGTGAATAATAGTGTCCCGATACCAAAACGTATTTCGATACTTTTCGATACTTTTTTAAATAAAGGGGACCATAAAAAATGTCATTATTGGCTTCATTCTAACAAAACATCTTAGTGTACATGAAACACATGTTTGTTATTGTAATTAGGCATTAAATAAAATGTTGAAAATACAAGACAACTTGTCTTTTAGTAGTTAGTAAACAAACAAAGACTCCAAATTAGTAACACATTGTTTCATTTATACACCTATTGTTAAGGAAAAACTATAAAAAAATATTAACAGTTAATTTACTGTTAATATCTGCTTATTTTCTGTTTCAACATGTTCTATCTACACTTCTGTTAAAATGTAATAATCACTTATTCTTCTCTTCTTTATAACTTGACATTACTTTTGGATGATACCACACATTTAGGTATCGATCCGATACCAAGTAGTTACAGGTTCACACATTGGGTATATTCAAAGTCCTCATGTGTCCAGGGACGTATTTACTGAGTTTATGAACATAATATGAATTATAAAAAAATTAAAAAAGATTTTGTGACTATAAAACATATCGATGTAATCATAGTAGTATCGACTCGATAGGCTCATGTACTTGGTATCATTACAGTAGATGTCAGATGTAGATCCACCCATAGCCGGTGAGCTATTGTATCCTCCTACGGTGTGTAGTGAAGCATGTTTAGCTATTCCTCATCCTCCAGTGATAATGATACTCGTAAAAAACTCACTTGAATTAGCGCCACGGAGGCAAGGATTAGTGATTTAGAAGTAGCTAAAGGCGTTTCAGTGTTATAACTTCACCATTATCGTCACTTTTTAAGCCAAAATGCGTCCGTTCTCCCTTTTTCTGTCTACACACTGTCTGCTTGTAAGTACTCTGTGTGTGTGCACTGCCGAACATGCTCCTCTGCTTGTAGAACCTGCAATGTCACGACGTGATGACGATGTGCCGTCATGCCTGTAAAAAAAAAAAAATTAATGGCGAACTGCTTGCGTCAGTCAGTGAGTTGATCAAAGAGCAGTTATCAATCACGGGTTTTCAGTCATCTTAATTGAAAATGTTAATACTAACCCTCGGGAGTTTTACTTCAGTTTTCATTATTATTGTTCACTGTTACGCTCCTATTTTGAACAAATAGAGTCGAAAGTTGTTGATGTCCTGTTGTTAAGCCTGACATCTGCACATTGATGACCCAGACGTGATCTTTAAGAGACTTTTTTACACCACCTTTCTATCTTTCTATTCATCCAACACTTCCTCTCACGCGCTAATTCCTTCAAGAACGAGCAGGAGTTGCCAAGTTCACAGACGAGAACTGAAATAAAAAAGTTGTTTAAAGCAAAGCCATGCCTTAAAGAGACACTTCCCCCCAGAAGATGAAGTGCATAAAAGACTGGGAGAGTATATAAAAAAAGTATATTTCCCCCCCTCTTTTATCAATATTTTGTCAGGCCCGGTATAAAACACCATAATAAGATGCTTCATCTTACTTATTTTCTCTTTACTTTTTGCTGCCTTATCATAGACTGTTTTGTGAGGGTGTGTGTGTTTTTGCATGCAGGACACACACACGTGCGCACGCACACACACACACACAGACACACACACACGCACACACACACATACACTTGCACACACACACGGTGTCAAAAAGTCTCTCAGGGCTGTGCTATCTGCACTCTACATGCAGTAATTAAAACTACAATTTCTGCTAAACCAGGTGCACTGTGCATGTGTGCGTGTGCGTGCGTGTGTGTGTGTGTGTGTGTGTGTGTGTGTGTGTGCGTGTGCGTGCGCGTGTGCGTGTGTGCGTGATGTATCCGCAGCAGGCTGTTGGGGGCGATGGTGGAGCATTGTGAATGTGTAAACAGGCTGTAATGCTGATGTGATGTTTTGGCCTTTGGCACTGGAGCTTAAATGGCTTTACTCTTTATGGCTAATTCACGCACACACACACACACACACACACACACACACACACACACACACACACACACACACACACACACACACACACCACAAATATTGCCCCCACAAACAGGGAGTGTTGGAGTTGAGTTGCGTTGGTGTTTCTTTGGAATATGCATACTACACGATACATCACACATGCATGCAACATGATACATTACACATGCATGCAACATGATACATCACACATGCATGCAACATGATACATTACACATGCATGCAACATGATACATCACACATGCATGCAACATGATACATCACACATGCATGCAACATGATACATCACACATGCATGCATACTACATGATACATCACATATGAATGCATACAACATGATGCATCACACATGCGTGCATGCAAAATGATACATCACACATGCACACAACATACATCACACATGCACACAACATACATCACACATGCACACAACATACATCACACATGCACGCATGCACCATGATACATCATGCATGCATGCACCACGATACATCACACATGCATGCATGCACCACGATGCAGCATGCGTGCACGCATGCAACATGATGCATCACACATGGATGCAACATGATACATCACACACGCGCGCATGCATGCACGTAACATGATGCATCACACACGCATGCATACATGCGGCAGGATGCATCACACATGCATGCATGCATGCAACATGATACATAGCAACGTGCATGCATGCAGCATGGTGCATCACACATGCGTGTGTGCATGCATGCAGCATGATGCACCACACGTGTGCATGCATGCAACATGATACACCACGTGTGCGTCTGTGCAACATGCTGAATCGCACATGCATACATACAACATGCTGCATCTCAAAAGGATGCATACTAAATGATACATCACGCATGCATGCAACATGGTGCATCGCACATGCATGCATACAACATGATACATCACACATGTACGCATGCAACATGATGCATCACACATGCATGTATGCACGCAACATGGTACATCACACATGCATGCATACAACATGATGCATCACACATGCACGCTTTAAGCAAGATAGATCACTCATGCATGCAAACAACATGATACATCACACATGCATGCGTACAACACGATGCATCACACATGCACGCATACAACATGATACATCACACATGCATGCATACAACACGATGCATCACACATGCATGCATACAACATGATACATCGCACATGCATGCATACAACATGATACATCACACATGCACGCATACAACATGATACATCACACATGCATGCGTACAACACGATGCATCACACATGCATGCATACAACATGATACATCGCACATGCATGCATACAACATGATACATCACACATACATGCAACATGATGCATCACACGTGCATGCATACAACATGATACATCACGCATGCATACAACATGATGCATCACACATGCATGCATTTAACATGATACATCAGACATGCATGCATACAACATGATACATCACACATGCATACAACATGATACATCAAGCATGCATGCAACATGATGAATCATATGTGCATGCAACATGAGACATTACACATGCATGCATACAACATGATGCACCACACATGCATGCTTTCAGCATAATAGATCACTCATGCATGCAAACATGATACATCACACATGCATGCATACAACATGATACACCACACATGCATGCATACAACATGATACATCACGCATGCATGTAACATGATACATCACACATGCATGCATGCAACATGATGCATCACACATGCATGCTTTCAGCATAATAGATCACTCATGCATGCAAACATGATACATCACACATGCATGCATACAACATGATACACCACACATGCATGCAACATGATACATCACACATGCATGCATACAACATGATACATCACGCATGCATACAACATGATACATCACGCATGCATACAACATGATACATCACACATGCATGCATACATGATACATCACACATGCATGCATACAACATGATACATCACACATGCATGCAACATGAAACATTACACATGCATGCATACAACATGATTCATCACACATGCATGAATACAACATGATACATCACGCATGCATACAACATGATGCATCACACATGCATGCATACAACATGATACATCACGCATGCATACAACATGATACATCACACATGCATGCATACATGATACATCACACATGCATGCATACAACATGATACATCACACATGCATGCAACATGAAACATTACACATGCATGCATACAACATGATGCATCACACATGCATGCATACAACATGATACATCACGCATGCATACAACATGATACATCACACATGCATGCAACATGGAACATTACACATGTATGCATGCAACATGATACATCACACATACATGCAATATGAAACATAACACATGCATGCATACAACATGATTCATCACACATGCATGAATACAACATGATACATCACGCATGCATACAACATGATGCATCACACATGCATACAACATGATACATCACACATGCATGCATACAACATGATACATCACACATGCATGCATACAACATGATACATCACACATGCATACAACATGATACATCACACATGCATGCATACAACATGATACATCACACATGCATGCATACAACATGATACATCTTACATGCATACAACATGATACATCACGCATGCTTACCACATGATACATCACACATGCATGCAACATGATACATCACACATGCATACAACATGATACATCACGCATGCATACAACATGATACATCACACATGCATGCATACAACATGATACATCACGCATGCATGTAACATGATACATCACACATGCATGCATACAACATGATGCACCACACATGCATGCTTTCAGCATAATAGATCACTCATGCATGCAAACATGATACATCACACATGCATGCATACAACATGATACACCACACATGCATGCATACAACATGATACATCACGCATGCATGTAACATGATACATCACACATGCATGCATGCAACATGATGCATCACACATGCATGCTTTCAGCATAATAGATCACTCATGCATGCAAACATGATACATCACACATGCATGCATACAACATGATACACCACACATGCATGCAACATGATACATCACACATGCATGCATACAACATGATACATCACGCATGCATACAACATGATACATCACGCATGCATACAACATGATACATCACACATGCATGCATACATGATACATCACACATGCATGCATACAACATGATACATCACACATGCATGCAACATGAAACATTACACATGCATGCATACAACATGATTCATCACACATGCATGAATACAACATGATACATCACGCATGCATACAACATGATGCATCACACATGCATGCATACAACATGATACATCACGCATGCATACAACATGATACATCACACATGCATGCATACATGATACATCACACATGCATGCATACAACATGATACATCACACATGCATGCAACATGAAACATTACACATGCATGCATACAACATGATGCATCACACATGCATGCATACAACATGATACATCACGCATGCATACAACATGATACATCACACATGCATGCAACATGGAACATTACACATGTATGCATGCAACATGATACATCACACATACATGCAATATGAAACATAACACATGCATGCATACAACATGATTCATCACACATGCATGAATACAACATGATACATCACGCATGCATACAACATGATGCATCACACATGCATACAACATGATACATCACACATGCATGCATACAACATGATACATCACACATGCATGCATACAACATGATACATCACACATGCATGCATACAACATGATACATCTTACATGCATACAACATGATACATCACGCATGCTTACCACATGATACATCACACATGCATACAACATGATACATCACGCATGCATACAACATGATACATCACACATGCATGCATACAACATGATACATCACGCATGCATACAACATGATACATCACACATGCATGCAACATGATACATCACACATGCATGCATACAACATGATGCATCACACATGCATGCATACAACATGATGCATCACACATGCATGCAACATGATACATCACACATGCATGCATACAACATGATACATCACACATGCACGCATACAACATGATACATCACAATTTCCACTTTCTCTATTCAACATGTTGAAAAAGGAGTAGGAAGAAGCAGAGCTCATTCAATCCTACCCCTTTTCCTTTACGTAGCAGTTGCTAACACTTTTATTTTATAATTGTTAGATCCACTATGGACTGGACTCTCACACTATTATGTTAGATCCACTATGGACTGGACTCTCACACTATTATGTTAGATCCACTATGGACTGGACTCTCTCACTATTATGTTAGATCCACTATGGACTGGACTCTCACACTATTATGTTAGATCCACTATGGACTGGACTCTCACTATTATGTTAGATCCACTATGGACTGGACTCACAATATTATGTTAGATCCACTATGGTATGGACTCTCACACTATTATGTTAGATCCTCTATGGACTGGACTCTCACTATTATGTTAGATCCACTATGGACCGGACTCTCACACTATTATGTTAGATCCACTATGGACTGGACTCTCACTATTATGTTAGATCCACTATGGACTGGACTCTCACACTATTATGTTAGATCCACTATGGACTGGACTCTCACATTATTATGTTAGATCCACTATGGACTGGACTCTCACTATTATGTTAGATCCACTATGGACTGGACTCTCACACTATTATGTTCGATCCTCTATGGACTGGACTCTCACACTATTATGTTAGATCCACTATGGACTGGACTCACACTATTATGTTAGATCCACTATGGACTGGACTCTCACACTATTATGTTAGATCCACTATGGACTGGACTCTCACATTATTATGTTAGATCCACTATGGACTGGACTCTCACACTATTATGTTCGATCCTCTATGGACTGGACTCTCACTATTATGTTAGATCCACTATGGACTGGACTCTCACACTATTATGTTAGATCCACTATGGACTGGACTCTCACATTATTATGTTAGATCCACTATGGACTGGACTCTCACTATTATGTTAGATCCACTATGGACTGGACTCTCACACTATTATGTTCGATCCTCTATGGACTGGACTCTCACACTATTATGTTAGATCCACTATGGACTGGACTCACACTATTATGTTAGATCCACTATGGACTGGACTCTCACACTATTATGTTAGATCCACTATGGACTGGACTCTCACATTATTATGTTAGATCCACTATGGACTGGACTCTCACACTATTATGTTAGATCCACTATGGACTGGACTCTCACATTATTATGTTAGATCCACTATGGACTGGACTCTCACTATTATGTTAGATCCACTATGGACTGGACTCTCACACTATTATGTTCGATCCTCTATGGACTGGACTCTCACACTATTATGTTAGATCCACTATGGACTGGACTCACACTATTATGTTAGATCCACTATGGACTGGACTCTCACACTATTATGTTAGATCCACTATGGACTGGACTCTCACATTATTATGTTAGATCCACTATGGACTGGACTCTCACACTATTATGTTCGATCCTCTATGGACTGGACTCTCACTATTATGTTAGATCCACTATGGACTGGACTCTCATACTATTAACTAGATTCACTCGACGTCCATTGCAGCGGTTGCCCGGGGGTGGGGGCTCACATCTGCGGTCCTCTCCAAGGTTTCTCATTGTCATCCCATTGGGTTGAGTTTTTTCCTGCCCTGATGTGGGATCTGAGCCCAGGATGTCGTTGTGGCTTGTGCAGCCCTTTGAGACGCTTGTGATTTAGGGCTTTATAAGTAAACATTGATTAATTGATGATTGATTGATAATTCAACTTCAGGTGACAAAAAAATACATACATATATATATATATATTTATATATATATATTTTTTTTTCACCTGAAGTTGAATTAAATCCCTGACATCACATGGACAAACATAAAACCTTCTGGAGGAAAGTTCTTTGGTCAGATGAAACAAACTTGCATAAAATAGGCAAACTTCATGAATGTTTGTTGTGAGCAACAAGTATGTGCTCCAATCACTACATCACAAAAAAATAAGAGTTGTAGAAATGATTGGAAGCTCAAGACAGCCATGACATAATGTTCTTTACAAGTGTATGTAAACTTTTGACCAGGACTGTGTATGATGGTAGCTTCAATGCGGAGGCCACTTGTTTTTTCCACTCGAGTGCAACTTGAAAGAGTGCAGCTTCAGTGGCTGATTTGTGTGGAAATGAGCGCACGGTGGGAGGAGCCTCGGCCGAGTGTGCACGCGTGACGCGCACGCCGCGGCCTTGAAGCGCAGCACGTGTGAACCTGCCGTCCCCTGGAGAGCAGCCAAACGGGATCAAGTGCGGCGGAATTTCCTTAGCTAGCGGCGACAAACACATCAATTACCGCCGACATTGACGCTCGGCCCGGCTCTCCCTCTGATCCCCGCCATCCTCCTTCCTCCTCTTGGCCGGCGCATCCGTAAGAGGCGCCGCGGGGAATTACGCAAACATATGCAAAAAGGCAGACGCGGATGTGCGGCGCCCTGCCATTGTTTATATTAAAAAAAAAAGCTTTAAATATGCAAATGAAGGGGCGGGGGCGTGCAGGTGGCTTTGCATGTCGAAACACAGCCTGTGGGAACATCTGCACACTTTCATGTCCTCTATAATTCCTCCGCGAGCACTTCTCAGAGAGCCTCGCGCCGCAATCAATCACCCGCGTGTCAGAGAACCTCGCCACCGGAGGGAAATATTAGCCGGGCCGCTGATTGGCGGGTAAAAACGTTGGCGCCGGGGCCCTGGTATCGCCACGGCTGCAGAGCGGGAAACCGCACACGTCTCTAATTACGGCGGAATATATTTCCGCTAATCAACACGCCATCCGATTCGAGGAGGCTGCATCCCCAAGAGACCCGCGCAGGAAGTGTTTGTTCGAAGCTGATCTCACTCTGTGTCGTTTTCACCGTTGACGAGGATATAAATAGAGATGTCGCCATCATATTTACCTTTTACCGTATTTTTCAGACTATAAGGCGCACTTAAAATCCTTAAATCAATCAATCAATGTTTATTTATATAGCCCCAAATCACAAATGTCTCAAAGGACTGCACAAATCATTACGACTACAACATCCTCGGAAGAACCCACAAAAGGGCAAGGAAAACTCACACCCAGTGGGCAGGGAGAATTCACATCCAGTGGGACGCCAGTGACAATGCTGACTATGAGAAACCTTGGAGAGGACCTCAGATGTGGGCAACCCCCCCCCTCTAGGGGACCGAAAGCAATGGATGTCGAGCGGGTCTAACATGATACTGTCATCTAGTGAGGGCTTATTGTATTTCCACCACATTGGTATTTTCAAACCGTTGCTCAATTCTACACAAATACATGAAACTAAAAAATAATTTCAAAAATAAAACGGAAAGGTGAAATCCGGCGATCTGATTGGCTGTTAACCGTGGTTTAAATATTCTAAAGCGTTATCACAGCGCAGGCTATCACTCCGCCTCAGGCACGCATGACTGGTATGAATGGAAGTTGTTGTCATGTATCCATGACAACGGACCGTTGCAGTCCGTAGTAAAAGACAGCTGGTGTTTTTACGATGTTAAAAAAACGGACTAAAGTAGTTGAATTCACATGTTTAAGGTTAACTTTCACCTCCGGGGAGGGTTAACAACGGTAAAGGTGACTGAGCATTGACTTTCACCTGAAAAAAAGCGGAGGAAAAGACGACGGGATGACATTAGAGGAAACGTGACCCCGGAAGTAAATGCGTCATCCCATACTAAATAGTTTTTTAATTTTTTTTTATAATACAGCGTTAACAAAACGTCAGTATTTTTATAATATAGCGTTATACTTTTATAATATGGCGTTAACAAAACGTCTGTATAATCATGACCCCGGAAGTAAATGGGGGGTAAGGTTTTTGTTGGGGGGGAAAAAATTGGGCGTGACACTCTCGTCCGCTCGCTAGCAACTAGCATGTACGCTAGCTTTTACAAGCAGACAGAGGTGGGTAGAGTAGCCAGAAATTGTACTCAAGTAAGAGTACAGTTACTTTAGAGGTTTATTACTCAAGTAAAAGTAAGGAGTAGTCACCCAAATATTTACTTGAGTAAAAGTAAATAGTATGTTGTGAAAAAACTGATGACTAACCTGATTACGGCAACAAAAAATGCACAAAAACATAAAAATAGCAACGAGCAAATTCAGATTCAGGAATATCTCTTAAGCAACTAAAACAATATTATATATTAAATAATAGTACATTAAAATAAAATTAAAAAATGGCACATTGAGCCACAATAACTCAACAGCACCATAGGCTCAGTAGGCATTCATTGATTTGATTGATTGATTGATTGATTGATTGATTAATTAAAACATGTATTATTAGATTGTACAGTACAGTACATATTCCGTACAATTGACCACTAAATGGTAACACCCCAATAAGTTTTTCAACGTTTATCAATTACTTAGTAAATGACCAAGTCGAGGTGATCTACCTCATATATACATACACACACATATCATTTATACACACACATATCATATATATATATATATATATATATACATACATTTATATGTACAGTATATAATTTATATTTATTTATTTTGCCGTTTTTGTTCACATGTTGAAGGTGTTTTTGTTGCGATCTGCTGCTCAGATCTACACTATTTATTTTTCTATTTTGTATATTTCTCCGACTCCTTATGTCCTGTTTGCTTTGTCACCACGGTCACTCATCAGTCCAGCTGCTAGTCTCGCCCCGCACACCTGCTACTAATTATCACCCTCCTATTTAAGCTCACCTTTTCTGTTCACTCACTCTCGGATCCTAATTTGCCCACGCGCAACAGTGACGACTCTCATCATTCCATGTATGTATTTTCTCGCTAGCGCTCACGCTAAGCCACTTTATTTTCCAGCTTTCATGCTGAATGTTTTTGTTTACTCTTTTGTGTCCTCGTACCAAGTTTTAGTTTTCCTTGTGTTTTATCCTAGCTTTCACGCTAGCGTCTTTTGTTTACCTTTTCTCTTTACACCAGTGTTTTTGTTCATAGCCTTTTGTTATTAAATAAATACCCTTTATCTTACCTTGTTGTGGTCATCGCTTCGACGCATCCTTGGGAAAACAATGCCGGCATTACCATGCCGAAGAAGAGTCATCACAGTTTTAATGAATATACATGCATGTTTAACACATAGATTCCTATCTTTCATGAAGACAAGAATATAAGTTGGTGTATTACCTGATTCTGATTACTTGCATTGATTGGAATCAGACGTTTTCAAATGGAGGAGAAAAAAAGTTCCTCTTTTCTGTCTAATACCACATGAAAGTTGTTGGTTTTTGGCATCTTATTTGTCCAGCTTCCATATTGGTTTTTATACACTTTACAAGAAATACATTGGCGGCAAACTCCGTAGCTTGCTAGCTTGTTTGTGCTGGCTTTCGGAGACTCTTATTGTGTTAGCGCAGGCGCGATGGAGTGGCACTTTTATTGTGAAGACAGGAACTGTGCGATCAGTCTTTTGACGGGAAGTACGGTTGAAATAAAAAGTGTCTTTTTTACTTTACACTTTTGATTGATTGATTGAAACAGAACAGTACATAATCCGTACAATTGATCACTAAATGGTAACACCCGAATAAGTTTTTTAACTTGTTTAAGTCGGGTCACATGACCGCCTGGCTCTGTTTGATTGGTCGAACGTCACCAGTGACTGCAAGTGATTGGTGAAACGCTGGCATGCGTAGATTCTACTTTGAAGCTCTGTCATTAACCAAAACAAACATTAATAGATCGATTAAAAAACAGTAGCGAGTAGCGAGCCAAATGTAGATAAAAGGGACGGCGTGGCGCAGTGGGAGAGTGGCCGTGCGCAACCCGAGGGTCACTGGTTCAAATCCCACCTAGAACCAACCTCGTCACGTCCGTTGTGTCCTGAGCAAGACACTTCACCCTTGCTCCTGATGGGTGCTGGTTGGCGCCTTGCATGGCAGCTCCCTCCATCAGTGTGTGAATGTGTGTGTGAATGGGTAAATGTGGAAGTAGTGTCAAAGCGCTTTGAGTACCTTGAAGCTAGAAAAGCGCTATACAAGTACAACCCATTTAACCCATTTAGAAATGGAATGGAGTTACAGTAGCGTTTCTTCTCTATAAATATACTCAAGTAAAAGTAAAAGTATGTTGCAAAAAAAGTACTCGTAGAAGTACAATTTATCCCAAAAGTTACTCAAGTAAATGTAACGGAGTAAATGTAGCGCGTTACTACCCACCTCTGCAAGCAGAAGGAGTGACAGCGGGGACAGCCAATCACACGTAAGTTTGCATGAAACCGGCAACCAATCAGGGAGCGATATTTAGGTTAGAGGCGGGACTTCTTGCAGGGACGGACATTTAACCCTTTCTGTGCCATAATCATTGACTAAACATCCCGGGCAGCGCTTGTATTGATAGTGACTATAGCGGCTGGATATTTGTAGGGACGTGTCCCTAGCGTCCCTACCCAATTCTACGCCCTTGCATACACTTGTAAAGAACATAACATCATGGCTGTCTTGAGTTTCCAGTCATTTATACACCTCTTATTTTTTGTGATAGAGTGATAGAGTACCCCTTGTTCTGCAATCTTTTTCCAAAACCTCCTCCAAAACGCTGCTGTCCTACATAGAAACGTCCAAACAGTTGTCACTGGTCATTTCTCAGCCATTTTATTTCCAAACGCAGAATAAAGAACATTTGCCAAGTCCAAGGACAGAAAAAGCTTGAGACAGAGCTGTAGAAAAAAGTTTCATTGTAGTCCAAAGTCTTGACAGACGAATGAAAATCAGGTTCAAAGAAGAGAAATGGTGACCAAAGTGAGAAGGAGAGCGACAAAGGCAAACATCAATGTGACCCAAACGGGATGAGATTACCGGAACAAGCGCTTCCCGCTGCAACCAAACCGCAGGCTCCGGTGTCGCTGAGCGCCGCCGCTCGCCATCAATATGGATGAGGACGCCAGTCGTGTCCCTGCATCCGTCGCGGTGAGGACGGCCGACACTCGGGTGACAGACCGTTCTCAGAATACTCAACCGAGCGGCTGATTGGACTTATTGGATGCTTCCTCTGCTTAGAAGCACGTCCTGGCGCTCCCAGCAACAAACGACACCATGGATTACAGACTTTTTCAAACACAACTCACTGACATGCAATCGTTTTGTTACAAAGTTTAGAAAGTGTTTAGTAAACACAAACTATTCAGGTGAAGGCTTCATTGTCAATCCAGTCTGCACAACCAAGTCAAGTGAGTGATTCCAACAGATTTTTCTGCTGTTGGTACACTCCCAGATTCTTCAGTTCTAACCCAGCGGACACAAGACACACGTATGTGTCCTTTATAACTGACTTCGGAACAGCGTTGCAAAATACAAACCCCGTTTCCATATGAGTTGGGATATTGTGTTAGATGTAAATATAAACAGAATACAATGATTTGCAAATCCTTTTCAACCCATATTCAGTTGAATATGCTACAAAGATATTTGATGTTCAAACTCATAAACTTTTTTTTTTGTGCAAATAATAATTAACTTAGAATTTCATGGCTGCAACACGTGCCAAAGTAGTTGGGAAAGGGCATGTTCACCACTGTGTTACATCACCTTTTCTTTTAACAACACTCAATAAACGTTTGGGAACTGAGGAAACTAATTGTTGAAGCTTTGAAAGTGGAATTCTTTCCCATTCTTGCTTTATGTAGAGCTTCAGTTGTTCAACAGTCCGGGGTCTTGTTGTCGTATTTTACGCTTCATAATGCGCCGCACATTTTCCATGGGAGACAGGTCTGGACTGCAGGCGGGCCAGGAAAGTACCTGCACTCTTTTACTACGAAGCCACGCTGTTGTAACACGTGGCTTGGCATTGTCTTGCTGAAATAAGCATGGGCGTCCATGATAACGTTGCTTGGATGACAACATATGTTGCTTCAAAACCTGTATGGACCTTTCAGCATTAATGGTGCCTTCACAGATGTGTAAGTTACCCGTGCCTTGGGCATTAGTACACCCCCATACCATCACACATGCTGGCTTTTGAACTTAGCGCCTATTACAATCCGGATGTTTATTTTCCTCTTTGTTCCGGGGGACACCACGTCCAGTTTCCAAATACAATCTGAAATGTGGACTCATCAGACCACAGAACACCTTTCCACTTTGCATCAGTCCATCTTAGATGATCTCTGGCCCAGCGAAGCCAGCGGCGTTCCTGGGTCTTGCTGATAAATAGCTTTCGCTTTGCATAGTAGAGTTTTAATTTAAACTTACAGATGTAGCGACCAACTGTAGTTACTGACAGTGGTTTTATGAAGTGTTCCTGAGCCCTTATGGTGATATCCTTTACACACAGATGTCGGTTTTTGATGCAGTACCGCCTGAGGGCTCAAAGGTCTGTAATATCATCGCTTACGTGCAGTGATTTCTCCAGATTCTCTGATCTTTTTGATGATTTTACGTACCGTAGATGGTAAAATCCCTAAATTCCTTGCAATAGCTCGTTGAGCACTCCTCAACTTTATCAGTATTTATTTCCACCTTTCCCAATTCTCTGTCACGTGTTGCTGGCATCAAATTCTAAAATTAATAATTATTTGCAAAAAAAATAAAGTTTATGAGTTTGAACATCAAATATGTTGTCTTTGTAGCATATTCAACTGAATATGGGTTGAAAAGGATTTGCAAATCATTGTATTCTGTTTATATTTACATCTAACACAATTTCCCAACTCATATGGAAACGGGGTTTGTATGTTAGAACCAAACATTGCTTAACCGTTGTCAAAAAGCATGTTGTTTCAACGTTGTATTTGTGTTGTAGAATATTGGTTGGAAAATGACCATAATTCAATGATCAACTCAACATCAGAACCCAACATTGATTAACAGTTGTCAAAAAGCATGTTGTTTCAACGTTGTATTTGAGTTGTAAAATATTGGTTAGGAAATTACCGAATTTGAATGGTCAAGTCATTGTTAGAACCCAACGTTGATTAACGGTTGTCAAAAAGCATGTTGTTTCAACTTTGTATTTGTGTTGTAGAATATTGGTTGGGAAATTACCACATTTCAATGGTCAAGACAAAGTTACAAGCTACTATTGAATAAACGTCGTCAAAAAGCATGTTGTTTCAATGTTGTATTTGTGTTGTAGAATATTGGTTGGGAAATGACCAGAATTCAATGGTCAAATCAATGTTAGAAGCCAACATTGATCAACGGTTGTCAAAAAACATATTGTTTCAACTTAGTATTTGTGTTGTAGAATATTGGTTGGAAAATGACCAAAATTCAACGATCAAATCAATGTAACAACCCGGCATTGAATAAATGTCGTCAAAAAGCTAGTTGTTTCAACGTTGTATCTGTGTTGTAGAATATGGGTTGGGAAATGCCCACATTTCAATGATCAAGACAACGTTACAAGCTACCATTGAATAAACGTCAAAAAGCAGGTTGTTTCAACGTTGTATTTGTGTTTTAGAATATTGGTTAGGGAATGACCAAAATTCATTGGTCAAATCAACGTCACACCTGACATTGATTAAACGTCGTTAATAGGCATGTTGTTTCAACGTTGTATTTCTGTTGTAGAATATTGGTTGGGAAATGACTATAATTCCATGGTAAAATGAACATCAGAACCCAATATTGATTAATGGTTGTCAAAAAGCATGTTGTTTCAACTTTGTATTTGTGTTGTAGAATATTGGTTAGGGAATGACCAAAATTCAATGGTCAAATCAACGTCACACCTGACTATGATTAAACGTCGTTAATAAGCATGTTGTTTCAACGTTGTATTTCTGTTGTAGAATATTGGTTGGGAAATGACTATAATTCCATGGTAAAATGAACATCAGAACCCAATATTGATTAATGGTTGTCAAAAGCATGTTGTTTCAACTTTGTATTTGTGTTGTAGAATATTTGTTGGGAAATGACCACATTTCAATGATCAAGACAAAGTTACAAGCTACTATTGAATAAACGTCGTCAAAAAGTAGGTTGTTTCAACGTTGTATTTGTGTTGTAGAATATTGGTTAGGGAAAGACCAAAATTCAATGGTCTAATCAACGTCACACCTGACATTGATTAAACGTCGTTAATAAGCATGTTGTTTCAACGTTGTATTTCTGTTGTAGAATATTGGTTGAGAAATGACTATAATTCCATGGTAAAATGAACATCAGAACCTAATATCTATTAATGGTTGTCAAAAAGCATATTGTTTCAACGTTGTATCTGTGTTGTAGAATATTGGTTGGGAAATGACCACATTTCAATGATCAAGACAACGTTACAAGCCACCATTGAATAAACGTCGTCAAAAAGCAGGTTGTGTCAACGTTGTGTTTGTGTTGTAGAATATTGGTTGGGAAATGACCAGAATTCAATGGTCAAATCAATGTTAGAACCCAACATTGATTAACGGTTGTCAAAAAGCATATTGTTTCAACTTAGTATTTGTGTTGTAGAATATTGGTTGGAAAATGACCAAAATTCAACAATCAAATCAACGTAACAACCCGGCATTGAATAAATGTCGTCAAAAAGCATGTTGTTTCAACGTTGTATTTGTGTTGTACAATATTGGTAGGGAAATAACCAAATTTCAATGATCAAACAACCTTACAAGCTACCATTGATTAAACATCGTCAAAAAGCATGTTGTTTCAACGTTGTATTTGTGTTGTAGAATATTGGTTGGGAAATGACCAAAATTCAATGGTCAAATCAACGTCACAACCTGACATTGATTAAACGCCGTTAATAGGCATGTTGTTTCAACGTTGTATTTCTGTTGCAGAATATTGGTTGGGAATTGACCATAATTCCATTGTAAAATGAACATCAGAACCCAATAATGATTAATGGTTGTCAAAAAGCATGTTGTTTCAACGTTGTATCTGTGTTGTAGAATATTGGTTGGGAAATGACCACATTTCAATGATCAAGACAACGTTACAAGCCACCATTGAATAAACGTCGTCAAAAAGCAGGTTGTGTCAACGTTGTATTTGTGTTGTAGAATATTGGTTGGGAAATGACCAGAATTCAATGGTCAAATCAATGTTAGAAACCAACATTGATTAACATTTGTCAAAAAGCATGTTGTTTCAACGTTGTATTTGTGTTGTAGAATATTGGTTGGAAAATGACCATAATTCAATGTTTAAATCAATGTCAGAACCAAACATTGATTAAATGTTGTCAAAAAGCATGTTGTTTCAACGTTGTATTTGTGTTGTAGAATATTGGTAGGGAAATGACCACAATTCAATGGTCTAATCAACGTCACAACCTGACATTGATTAAACGTCGTTAAAAAGCATGTTGTTTCAACGTTGTATTTCTGTTGTAGAATATTGGTTGGGAAACGACCATAAGTCCATGGTCAAATCCACATCAGATCCCGACATTGATTAACGGTTGTCAAAAAGCTAGTTGTTTCAACTTTGTATTTGTGTTTTAGAATATTGGTTGGAAAATGACCATAATTCCATGTTTAAATCAATGTCAGAACCAAACATTGATTAAATGTTGTCAAAAAGCATGTTGTTTCAACGTTGTATTTGTGTTGTAGAATATTGGTTGGAAAATGACCACAATTCAATGGTCTAATCAACGTCACAACCTGACATTGATTAAACGTCATTAAAAAGCATGTTGTTACAACGTTGTATTTGTGTTGTAGAATATTGGTTGGGAAATGACCAAAATTCAATGGTCAAATCAACGTCACACCTGACATTGATTAAACGTCGTTAATAAGCATGTTGTTTCAACGTTGTATTTCTGTTGTAGAATATTGGTTGGGAAATTACTATAATTCCATGGTAAAATGAACATCAGAACCCAATATCTATTAATGGTTGTCAAAAAGCATGTTGTTTCAACGTTGTATCTGTGTTGTAGAATATTGGTTGGAAAATGACCACATTTCAATGATCAAGACAACGTTACAAGCCACCATTGAATAAACGTCGTCAAAAAGCAGGTTGTGTCAACGTTGTGTTTGTGTTGTAGAATATTGGTTGGGAAATGACCAGAATTCAATGGTCAAATCAATGTTAGAACCCAACATTGATTAACGGTTGTCAAAAAGCATATTGTTTCAACTTAGTATTTGTGTTGTAGAATATTGGTTGGAAAATGACCAAAATTCAACAATCAAATCAACGTAACAACCCGGCATTGAATAAATGTGGTCAAAAAGCATGTTGTTTCAACGTTGTATTTGTGTTGTACAATATTGGTAGGGAAATGACCACATTTCAATGATCAAACAACCTTACAAGCTACCATTGATTAAACATCGTCAAAAAGCATGTTGTTTCAACGTTGTATTTGTGTTGTAGAATATTGGTTGGAAAATGACCACAATTCAATGGTCAAATCAACGTCACACCTGACATTGATTAAACGTCGTTAATAAGCATGTTGTTTCAACGTTGTATTTCTGTTGTAGAATATTGGTTGGGAAATTACTATAATTCCATGGTAAAATGAACATCAGAACCCAATATCTATTAATGGTTGTCAAAAAGCATGTTGTTTCAACGTTGTATCTGTGTTGTAGAATATTGGTTGGAAAATGACCACATTTCAATGATCAAGACAACGTTACAAGCCACCATTGAATAAACGTCGTCAAAAAGCAGGTTGTGTCAACGTTGTGTTTGTGTTGTAGAATATTGGTTGGGAAATGACCACATTTCAATGATCAAGACAACGTTACAAGCCACCATTGAATAAACGTCGTCAAAAAGCAGGTTGTGTCAACGTTGTGTTTGTGTTGTAGAATATTGGTTGGGAAATGACCAGAATTCAATGGTCAAATCAATGTTAGAACCCAACATTGATTAACGGTTGTCAAAAAGCATATTGTTTCAACTTAGTATTTGTGTTGTAGAATATTGGTTGGAAAATGACCAAAATTCAACAATCAAATCAACGTAACAACCCGGCATTGAATAAATGTGGTCAAAAAGCATGTTGTTTCAACGTTGTATTTGTGTTGTACAATATTGGTAGGGAAATGACCACATTTCAATGATCAAACAACCTTACAAGCTACCATTGATTAAACATCGTCAAAAAGCATGTTGTTTCAACGTTGTATTTGTGTTGTAGAATATTGGTTGGGAAATGACCAAAATTCAATGGTCAAATCAACGTCACAACCTGACATTGATTAAACGCCGTTAATAGGCATGTTGTTTCAACGTTGTATTTCTGTTGCAGAATATTGGTTGGGAATTGACCATAATTCCATGGTAAAATGAACATCAGAACCTAATATCTATTAATGGTTGTCAAAAAGCATATTGTTTCAACGTTGTATCTGTGTTGTAGAATATTGGTTGGAAAATGACCACATTTCAATGATCAAGACAAAGTTACAAGCCACCATTGAATAAACGTCGTCAAAAAGCAGGTTGTGTCAACGTTGTGTTTGTGTTGTAGAATATTGGTAGGGAAATGACCACAATCCAATGGTCTAATCAACGTCACAACCTGACATTGATTAAACGTCGTTAAAAAGCATGTTGTTTCAACGTTGTATTTCTGTTGTAGAATATTGGTTGGGAAATGACCATAAGTCCATGGTCAAATCCACATCAGATCCCGACATTGATTAACGGTTGTCAAAAAGCTAGTTGTTTCAACTTTGTATTTGTGTTTTAGAATATTGGTTGGAAAATGACCATAATTCCATGTTTAAATCAATGTCAGAACCAAACATTGATTAACCGTTGTCAAAAAGCATGTTATTTCAACGTTGTATTTGTGTTGTAGAATATTGGTTGGAAAATGACCAAAATTTAACGATCAAATCAACGTAACAACATTGAATAAATTTCGTCAAAAAGCTAGTTGTTTCACCGTTGTATTTGTGTTGTAGAATATTGGTTGGGAAATGACCATAATTCCATGGTCAAATCAAAATCACAACCCAACATTGATTAACCGTCTTCAAAAAGCATGTTGTTCCAAGGGTGAATTTGAGTTGCTTGACGTCAGGACCTTATTCAACAAGTTCTCAACGTTGTTTCAATGTCTTTGTCAGGGCCTGGACTTTGGGGTTTTTTTTCCCGGAAGGCAAAGGAAAGTTGGCGCGGGCAGGGCGTGAAGGTAAGGACATATTTATTGATTGCTATAAAAAAAAAAGGAACAAAAGGCGGAAGTACAAAAACTTGGCTAATGAACAAAAACTTGCACATAGGCAGAAACCATGAACATGAAACAAAACTCGATAACTGTGGCATGAAGAAACACAAACTTACGTGGCATGGCAAGAAGCATAACTATGGAGTGTATCAGAGGTAAAGTCGCCAGGCTGACTTCCTGGCAACTTTCTGTTTAAATAATAGTTACATGATTAGTGAAAACAGGTGCGTGACTTGGGGACAGGTGAAAACTAATGGGTTGGCATGGAAACAAACAAACAAGGAAGTGCAAAAACAGGAAACAATGGAGTCTTAAGCAAAACAGAACATACCGTATGTAATATGCGCCTGCCTTGAATTACTGCCGGGTCGAACTCGCTCCCCAAATTTATTAGCGCATGCTTACTTTTACCGCCAAGTCAAGTTCGTGACGTCACGGGTGACGCTTCCCCTGTAGTCCTTTTCAAGATGGCGGAGGACTTATTTTTTGCTTTTACTATGTGTAAACCAGGGGTCTTGTTCCACAGCCATACAGATCACACTGATGGTTGTGATATCAAACAAGTTTAACACTCTTACTAATATGCGCCACACTCTGTGAACCCACACCAAACATATTTCTGGAGAACATCGGCTCTGTAACACATTATAAACGCAATACAACACTTACCCAGAATGCCATGCATCTATGACTCTTGGCTATATTATGCACCCCGCTAGCACCAAACACAAGGTGTATAGGTAGATGCGAGGACATGTTGTAGAGCAGTGGTCCCCAACCACCGGGCCGCGGCCGCTGAAGAATTGTTTATTATTTTTTTTTTTTATCACACTCAATTTTTTACTGCATGCCATTGATAAGCGCAGGAGTGAAAAGAGGTTTTCAAATTATTAGTGCCTGCTTACTTTTACCGCATGCCTTGATTAAGCGCAGGAGTGAGAAGAGTTTTCAAATTAATTAGCGCCCCAGCGGCTATTCAAGGAAATACGGTAACAACTAAACAAAACATGATCACAAGACATGACAGTCTTGTGCCTGCTGGGAAGACCTTCTGAATTGTTTAGAGGTATGTAAAATTGAAACGTATCAATCAATCAATCAATCAATGTTTATTTATATAGCCCCAAATCACAAATGTCTCAAAGGACTGCACAAATCATTACGACTACGACATCCTCGGAAGAACCCACAAAAGGGCAAGGAAAACTCACACCCAGTGGGCAGGGAGAATTCACATCCAGTGGGACGCCAGTGACAATGCTGACTATGAGAAACCTTGGAGAGGACCTCAGATGTGGGCAACCCCCCCCTAGGGGACCGAAAGCAATGGATGTCGAGCGGGTCTAACATGATACTGTGAAAGTTCAATCCATAGTGGCTCCAACACAGCCGGGAGAGTTCAGTTCAAAGCGGATCCAAGACAGCAGCGAGAGTCCCGTCCACAGGAAACCATCTCAAGCGGAGGCGGATCAGCAGCGTAGAGATGTCCCCAACCGATACACAGGCGAGCGGTCCATCCTGGGTCCCGACGAGCGGTCCATCCTGGGTCTCGACTCTGGACAGCTAGTACTTCATCCATGGTCATCGGACCGGACCCCCTACACAAGGGAGGGGGGGGACATAGGGGAAAAAGAAAAGAAGCGGCAGATCAACTGGTCTAAAAAGGACGTCTATTTAAAGGCTAGAGTATACAGATGAGTTTTAAGGTGAGACTTAAATGCTTCTACTGAGGTGGCATCTCCAACTGTTACCGGGAGGGCATTCCAGAGTACTGGAGCCCGAACGGAAAACGCTCTATAGCCCGCAGACTTTTTTTGGGCTCTAGGAATCATTAATAAGCCGGAGTCTTTTGAACGCAGATTTTTTTGCCGGGACATATGGTACAATACAATCGGCAAGATAGGATGGAGCTAGACCGTGTAGTATTTTATACGTAAGTAGTAAAATCTTAAAGTCACATCTTAAGTGCACAGGAAGCCAGTGCAGGTGAGCCAGTATAGGTATATATGTATGTATATATGTATATAAAGGTATATACACTATAGGTATATATGTATGTATATATGTATATAAAGGTATATACAGTATAGGTATATATGTATGTATATATGTATATAAAGGTATATACAGTATAGGTATATATGTATGTATATATGTATATAAAGGTATATACAGTATAGGCGTAATATGATCAAACTTTCTTGTTCTTGTCAAAAGTCTAGCAGCCGCATTTTGTACCAACTGTACCAAGTTATTCTACACAAAACAGTAGCTACAAACAATAGCAGTACCAGCACTAGAGAGGACTGAGCCGTTTAAGTCCGGAGCAATCTCAAAAATGGACGCCCTACTCACACGCTTTTGTCTACTTTTGCTGCCGTCCTTTGGCGGGGATCAAAACTGAAAGTTGACTCGACATGTGTGCCGAGCGCACACGTAGTGTCTCGTTTCACGCACCTATAAAGAATAATGTGTGTGTGCCTGCATAGATAAGACAGTGTGTTCCAGCAAAACCTAGTCACTTCTAAGACGTTCCATTTTGCTGCATGTTTCCTCACCTCATTAACTCTCAGTCACAGCTGATGAACGCTGTATTGAGGAAATAAAAGTAACATCAAATATTTTTTCTCCTTCGCTGTATACTTTTAGCGTGGCTCCAATATTGTCCACAACTGTCTCCATCTAAACACAGCAGTGCACTCTTAAACGCACGGTGGGAAGCGAGGGAAAATGACCTTAAACCAAGCGCTTGGATCCCTTTACTCCGAGGGGAAATCTCCAGAGCAAAGTCCGTGTCTTTAGTCTGTCATGATTATCAAGCCAAACCACGCTAGTGCGCTTGCGTCTGACTTCCTGTTGCCTAAAATTCATTAATAAATGACGGCGTTTCTGTGATTTAAAAATTAGACGGTATTACTAACGTCTCCAGTCGCCGATTTGGTGACTGGAGACGTGGAGACCTGAACCGAAATTGGGCGGCAATGGGGTGATTTGTGGTTTTCTCGTGGGGCTTGAGACCGAGGTCGCGGTCACTGATCCTACGCTCTTGCTACGTCACCGAAACCTTCACGGACTTAGTTACTGCTTACGCCAGGGCTGTCCAAAGTGCGGCCCAGGGGCCATTTGCGGCCCGCAGGTCATTTTTTAACGGCCCCACGGCACATTTTAAAAATACGATTGAAAATTTTTTAAACGGAAAAAGTGATATAAAAGAGCAAACGGGTGAAATGTAACAAGAAAATGTTGCAATGTTTACTCTAATAACACAAAGCTGCCATGCAGGATGTTTCTTTCTTTAAAAATTATAATGAATTAAAATCAATGTCATTATAAATTATTGACATATTCAAGGCTTCAATTACGTCACTTTAAATATTCCACTTTGAGATATTTTTGGAGGAAAATGTTACATATTTTGTGTTTGTCATATAAAAAACTGAGCTGTTTTTTTTTTAAGAAGGGCCTAAAATGAACAAACAAACAAAAAAAAACAACAATAAAACTTATAATTTGACGGATGGATCTGAAGTTGATCTCGAGATTATTGTGTTAAAAGTAAACAGTGAAAAAATTTATTATTTATTTTTTAACACTTTAATGAGTAGGACACTTTTGGATCCCCAATTATTTTAGTGTGATTTGTTTTTAAGTGTCATTGCACAAAAAATAATAATTAATTAGAATCAATTGTGTTATGAGTTATTGACCTTTTTAATGCCCCAATTATTATATAATCTCAAATATTCCACTTAAAAAAAATATTGGATGAAAATATTGCATATTTTGTGATTTTTCCATAAAAAACTGTTTTTTTTGTGACAAAAATAGCATCCAACTTAAATCTTTAAAATCATTATATTGACAGATAGACCTAATGTTGATCTATAGCAGGGGTCAGGAACCTTTTTGGCTGAGAGAGCCATGAAAGCCAAATATTAAAAAATGTATTTTCGTAAGAGCCATGTAATATTTTTTTAACACTGAACACAACTAAGCGCGTGCATTTTTAAGTAAGACCAGCATTTCTAGAATATAATAGGTCTCTTATTCTTTCTAATAACATTGTTATTCTGAAGCTAACTATGGTGGGGGCGTGGCCTGCGGGCCTGCAGCGACAGGTGCGTAGATTGCCCACCTGCGCCTTGTTATCTAATCACCTGTCGCTCTGTTATAAGCAGCAGCCAGGAGGAGAGACGGGGTTGGGGCTGGAAATACTATTGCTGGAAAGCAACTGAGAGACTTATTCAAAAATAAAACAATATTGTAACCCTGAAACCGGCTCTCATGTCGGTGCTTGGGGGTCTGAAGAACCCCCAGGAGGGCAAACCCCACACTAACCAATAATAAATAAATAACTTTTTACCATTAACGCAACTTCGTGAACAAAAAAAAAGCAAGAAAATGTTTTATATTTTGAATAGGGATGCACCGATTAATCGGTAACCGAATATATTCGGCCGAATATGGCAAAAAAAGCCACATTCGGCCTTCGGTGGAATGAGTTAAAAACAAGGCCGAATAGTGGCGTGTGACGCAATTTTTTGACGCGGTGACGCAATCAACCAACGTGCAGTGGGGTTGGGATATGTTGTGTACCTGTATAAGTGTATGAGGTTACAATGTTGTGTACCTGTATAAGTGTATGAGGTTACAATGTTGTGTACCTGTATAAGTGTATGAGGTTACAAGCACACACTTATTGAGATTTAGTGGGGCCTCTGTTTACATTATTAGCCTGTTGTGTAGGCTACCTGTATAAGTGTATGAGGTTACAAGCACACACTTAATTGAGATTTACTTAAGCCTTCTGTTTACATTATTAGCATATCTACTGTGGCTAAGCAGACTTTTGCCAAAAGGACAATAATTCATTTGTTGTGGGTTTATCCACTTTAATGCACTTTATTTTTTTTTTGAATGCATGTTGTGTTTGAAGGCCTAATATAAATGAAAAACTTTGTGCTTTTTTTGAAAAGCAAAGGCTACTGGAATATATTAAAAAAATGTCAATATTCAATAAAAAAAATACTTTTTTTGAAAAACATGTCTAAATATTTATTCTTAATATTTATGCAATATTAAAAAAATTGTGAAAAACTGCATTCATTATTCGGTATTCGGCCTTCGGCCAAGCGTTTAAATTTTATTCTGCTTCGGTTTCGGCCACAAATTTTCATTTCGGTGCATCCCTAATTTTGAACGTTATTTTTAACACTGTGATTACAAGTGGAATTATTCATTACTTATCGTGTTAAGCAATGTCAGCTCGGATTTATCCGAGAGCCAGATGCAGTCATCAAAAGAGCCACAGGTTCCCTACCCCTGATCTAGAGATTTAAAACGTGAATAATAATAAAAATAATAATACTGAATAATGACACATTTTAAAGATTTTTTTGACCAAAACCATTTGGGGGCCCCAGGATCAAGACTTGGTGGAGGCCAAAATGTATATTTTTTATACATATATTGTATTGGTTTTTAAAAATAAGAAATATCAAAATGGCCCCCGCTTGCTTTGAATTTTCAGTGTGCGGCCCTCAGTGGAAAAAGTTTGGACACCCCTGGCTTTTGCAATCGTGCACGTGTCGGCCAGAGGTGGGTAGAGTAGCCAGAAATTGTACTCAAGTAAGAGTACTGTTACTTTAGAGATTTATTATTCAAGTAAAAGTAAGGAGTAGTCACCCAAATATTTACTTGAGTAAAAGTAAAAAGTATGTTGTGAAAAAACTACTCAAGTACTGAGTAACTGATGAGTAACCTGTTTGTTTAATGATTACAGCAATAAATAATGCACAAAAATAGCAATGAGCAAATTCATAGCCAGGAATATCTCTTAAGCAACTAAAACAATAATATATTTTAAATAATAATACATTAAAATAAAAAATTAAGGCAAATTGAGCCACAATAACTTAACAGCACCATAGGCTCAGTAGGCATTCATTGATTGATTGATTGATGGAAACTTGTATTATTAGATTGTACAGTACAGTACATATTCCGTACAATTGACCACTAAATGGTAACACCCCGATAAGTTTTTCAACGTTAATCAATTACTTAATAAATGACCAAGTCGAGGTGATCTACCTCATATATACATACACACACACATATATATATATATACAGTATATATATATATATACATACATATATACATATATATATATATATATACATACACACACACACATATATATATATATATATATATAAATAAATAAATGATAAATGGGTTGTACTTGTATAGCGCTTTTCTACCTTCAAGGTACTCAAAGCGCTTTGACACTACTTCCACATTTACCCATTCACACACACATTCACACACTGATGGAGGGAGCTGCCATGCAAGGCGCCAACCAGCACCCATCAGGAGCAAGGGTGAAGTGTCTTGCTCAGGACACAACGGACGTGACGAGGTTGGTACTAGGTGGGATTTGAACCAGGGACCCTCGGGTTGCGCACGGCCACTCTCCCACTGCGCCACACCGTCCCTATATACATATACAGTATATAATTTATAGTTATTTATTTTGACGTTTTTGTTGAGATGGTATTTTAATGAATATACATGCATGTTTAACATATAGATTCCTATCTTTCATGAAGACAAAAAGTTGGTGTATTTCCTGATTCTGATGACTCGTATTGATTGGAATCAGACAGTATAGTGCTGATAATGTCCACATTTTCAAATGGAGGAGAAAAAAAGTTCCTCTTTTCTGTCTAATACCACATGAAAGTCGTTGGTTTTTGGCATCTTATTTGTCCAGCTTCCATATTGGTTTTTATACACTTTACAAGAAATACATTGGCGGCAAACTCCGTAGCTTGCTAGCTTGTTTGCGCTGGCTTTCGGAGACTCTTATTGTGTTAGCGCAGGCGCGATGGAGCAGCACTTTTATTGTGAAGACAGGAACTGTGCGATCAGTCTTTAGGCTTTTGACCGGAAGTACGGTTGAAATAAAAAGTGTCTTTTTTTCTTTACACTTTTGATTGATTGATTGAAACTTTTATTAATAGATTGCACAGTACAGTACATATTCTGTACAATTGACCACTAAATGGTAACACCCCAATAAGTTTTTCAACTTTTTTAGGTCGGATTCGACGTGTGACGGTCATGTGACCACCTGGTTTTGTTTGATTGGTCTAACGTCACCAGTGACTGCATTTGATTGGTGAAAAGCAGGCATGCGTAGTTCCTACTTTGAATGCATGTCTGACAAAAACAAAACAAACAAAGCATGCATTAACAGATCGATAAAAGAACAAAAAAAGTAGCGAGTAACGATCTGATTGTAGATAAATGGAGCGGAGTAAAAGTAGCGTTTCTTCTCTATAAATATACTCAAGTAAAAGTAAAAGAATGTTGCATATAAACTACTCTTAGAAGTACAATTTATCCCAAAAGTTACTCAAGTAGATGTAACGGAGTAAATGTAGCGCGTTGCTACCCACCTCTGGTGTCGGCCCTGTGATTGACAGGCGATCAGTTCAAGGTGTTGACCCGCCCCCTTGTGCATTTCATCAGCCCCTCGCGGGCCACAACATTAGGTACACCCTCGCTCTACGGTAGCCCGTCATTCAAGTTCCCACGCACACTGGCAAATGTTCAAATGTACTGCGTGAACATATGCGTGTGTGTGTGTGCTTTCAACTCCACAGCGAGTAGAAAAGCTCAGTCAAACACAGCGTGTGAGCTCAGCTGGCGTGTTTCTTGACAGCAGAAGGATGTTTGAGCCCCCGTCGGCCTGTCGGCTCTATGCTTATCCGCACAAATATTTAAGTAGGCAAAAAAACACACACAAACGCACATTGGAAGGTAGCAGAAACACACACACACCTCGCTACATTGTTTGACAGCAACACGGAGGGCGTGTGATACTTCACAGCTTTGACGCATCACGTGGATCTTGTCGACACGATGAAGTCGACTGACAGTAGTCATGTGCATCATCTACTGAAGCATTTTGCTACTTTTCAATGTACCAAGTGGAGGGGCTCTACCTCATCCATATATGGCATTTATATTAGGGATGCACCGAAATGAAAATTTGTGGCCGAAGCCGAATAAAATTTGAGCGCTTGGCCGAAGGCCGAATACCAAATACCGAATAATAAATGCAGTTTTTCACAACTTTTTTATATTGCATAAATAGCCTAGAATACATTTTTCAATCAATCAATCAATCAATGTTTACTTATATAGCCCTAAATCACTAGTGTCTCAAAGGGCTGCACAAACCACAACACAAACCACTACGACATCCTCGGTAGGCCCACATAAGGGCAAGGAAAACTCACACCCAGTGGGACGTCGGTGACAATGATGACTATGAGAACCTTGGAGAGGACGAAAGTAATGGATGTGGAGCGGGTCTAACATGATACTGTGAAAGTTCAATCCATAATGGATCCAACACAGTCGCGAGAGTCCAGTCCAAAGCGGATCCAACACAGCAGCGAGAGTCCCGTTCACAGCGGAGCCAGCAGGAAAACATCCCAAGCGGAGGCGGATCAGCAGCGCAGAGATGTCCCCAGCCGATACACAGGCGAGCAGTACATGGCCACCGGATCGGACCGGACCCCCTCCACAAGGGAGAGTGGGACATAGGAGAAAAAGAAAAGAAACGGCAGATCAACTGGTCTAAAAAGGGAGTCTATTTAAAGGCGAGAGTATACAAATGAATTTTAAGGTGAGACTTAAATGCTTCTACTGAGGTAGCATCTCGAACTGTTACCGGGAGGGCATTCCAGAGTACTGGAGCCCGAAATGAAAACGCTCTATAGCCCGCAGACTTTTTTTGGGCTTTGGGAATCACTAATAAGCCGGAGTCCTTTGAAGGCAGATTTCTTGCCGGGACATATGGTACAATACAATCGGCAAGATAGGGTGGAGCTAGACCGTGTAGTATTTTATACGTAAGTAGTAAAACCTTAAAGTCACATCTTAAGTGCACAGGAAGACAGTGCAGGTGAGCCAGTATAGGTATATATGTATGTATATACAGTATAGGTATATATGTATGTATATATGTATATAAAGGTTTATACAGTACAGGCGTAATGTGATCAAACTTTCTTGTTCTTGTCAAAAGTCTAGCAGCCGCATTTTGTACCAACTGTAATCTTTTAATGCTAGACATGGGGAGACCCGAAAATAATACGTTACAGTAAACGAGGCGATTTTTAGACATGTTTTTCAAATAAAGTAAATATTTATTGAATACTGACATTTTTTAATATTCCAGTAGCCTTTGCTTTTCAAAAAAAGCACAGTTTTTCCTTTATATTAGGCCTTCAAACAAAACATGCATTCAAAAAAAAAAAAAAAAAGGGCATTAAAGTGGATAAACCAACAACAAATGAATTATTGTCCTTTTGGCAAAAGTCTGCTTAGCCAC
>NC_084636.1:3445915-3543415 GCF_033978795.1 Nerophis ophidion | reverse complement strand
GCAGTCGAAGTCAGCAGAACACCATCCGCACCATACACGGTGTTGATAGTGCACTGCTTCCCCTTCCTGAGGCGGCGGGCGGTGGTCCAGAATCGCTTCGAAGCCCTCCGGAAGTCGTTTTCCATGGCTTCCCCGAACTCCTCCCATGTCCGAGTTTTTGCCTCCGCGACCGCCGAAGCCGCACACCGCTTGGCCTGTCGGTACCTGCCTTGACCTTAAAAAAGTTCAAATTCGAGGCCTGTAAAACCCTAACGGTAGCATCCTTACAAAAACAACATTATTACATAGACCACAGGTTCTTTCTTATGTGAGTCTTTCACCTTGTTTTTTTTGAAAGTGTAAGAAGTGTGGTTCTGGACCTGCGCCCCGAGATAACTTTGGCGCCGTATAAAGGAAACCGCATCAAACGTTTCAGGAAGTCAGGGAATTTTTTCTTTTTGGCTTAACAAAAATTGCATTCCTCTGGTCCTTGAATTAAGCGTGGCGCCTGACGCTTTCTTCTGCCGAGTCATTTACGTGAAACACAAAGCGGCTGGTTAGCATATGAAAGCGGGAGCTGTCGAGCGGCGTCAAAAATGACAAAGCCGCTTTCACCACTTCCAAACAACGCGCCTCGTCCTCTTCCCTCTCTCGCTCGCTCTCGACGTCTAATATTCCAATATTCCTGTCACTTTGTGCACATCACAAAAAAACCTATTGCTAAATTACGGCGGCGAGCGTGTTGTTGCCGCAGCGCGACAACGTCAGCCATGCAAAGCTGCTCAAACTGCTGAAAAATTCAAAACGTGGCCAAGCGGCGCCCGCCATTGGCGTGTCCAGGATGCTGAGCTTCTCTCTCATCTGTCTCTGTCGCCGCGGATGAATGCTTCCACCGCAGGCTTCACGCCGCCGACAGATGTTAGCTTCATTAGCTGATAACGCTACTCCTCCATCACGGAGAGCTTCTTCCAAATTGTTTGTCATTACCATCCAACAACAGCACATGAATATTGTATTATTTACCACAGTATTGGGCTTCACGGTGGCAGAGGGGTTAGTGCGTCTGCCTCACAATACGAAGGTCCTGCAGTCCTGGGTTCAAATCCAGGCTCGGGATCTTTCTGTGTGGAGTTTGCATGTTCTCCCCGTGAATGCGTGGGTTCCCTTCGGGTACTCCGGCTTCCTCCCACTTCCAAAGACATGCACCTGGGGATAGGTTGATTGGCAACACTAAAATTGGCCCTAGTGTGTGAATGTGAGTGTGAATGTTGTCTGTCTATCTGTGATGGCCCTGCGATGAGGTGGCGACTTGTCCAGGGTGTACCCCGCCTTCCGCCCGATTGTAGCTGAGATAGGCGCCAGCGCCCCCGCGACCCCGAACGGGAATAAGCGGCAGAAAATGGATGGATGGATGGGTAGTAGAATTGTCTCATGTCAACTCACATATATACAGGTGCTGGTCATATTATTAGAATATCATGAAAAAGTTGATTTATTTCAGTAATTATATTCAGAACGTGAAACTTACATATTATATCAATTCATTACACACATAGTGATATATTTGAAATGTTTATTTCTTTAAATGTTGATGATTAGTACTGACAATTACTCAAAATCCCAAATTCAGTATCCCCGAAAATTAGAATATTAGTTACGACTATCCATCCATCCATCCATTTTCTACCGCTTATTCCCTTTCGGGGTCGCGGGGGGCGCTGGCGCCTATCTCAGCTACAATCGGGCGGAAGGCGGGGTACACCCTGGACAAGTCGCCACCTCATTGCAGGGCCAACACAGATAGACAGACAACATTCACACTCACATTCACACACTAGGGCCAATTTAGTGTTGCCAATCAACCTATCCCCAGGTGCATGTCTTTGGAGGTGGGAGGAAGCCGGAGTACCCGGAGGGAACCCACGCATTCACGGGGAGAACATGCAAACTCCACACAGAAAGATTCCGAGCCTGGATTTGAACCCAGGACTGCAGGAACTTCGTATTGTGAGGCAGACGCACTAACCCCTCTGCCACCGTGAAGCGACTAGTACCAAAAAATATTTTTTAGAAATGTGGGCCAATTGAAAAGTATGAAAATGGAAAGTTTCAGCATGTACGGCAATCAATACTTAGCTGCAGCTCCTTTTGCCTGAATTGCTGCAGAAATACGGCGTGGCATGGAGTCCACCAGTCTGTTGCACGCCTCAGGTGTTATGAGAGCCCAGGTTGCTTTAATAGTGGCCTTCAGCTCTTCAGCATTGTTGGCTCTGCCATCTCGCATCTTCCGCTTCACAATACCCCATAGCTTTTCTATGGGGTTAAGGTCAGGTGAGTTTGCAGGCCAATCAAGAACAGGGATACCATGGTCCTTAAACCAGGTACTGGTAGATTTGGCACTGTGTGCAGGTGCCAAGTCATGTTGGAAAATGAAATCTTCACCTCCATAAAATTGGTCGGCGGCAGGCAGCATAAAGTGTTGTAAAACTTCCTGGTAGACTGCTGCATTGACCCTAGACCTCAGGAAACACAGTGGACCAACACCAGCAGATGACATGGCACCCCAGACCATTACCCATTGTGGAAATTTGACACTGGACTTCAGGCAACGTGGATTCTGTGCCTCTCCTGTCTTCTTCCAGACTCTGGGACCTTGATTTCCAAAGGAGATACAAAATTTACTTTCATCTGAAAACATAACTTTGGACCACTCAGCAGCAGTCCAGTCCTTTTTGTTTTGAGCCCAGGCGAGACGCTTTTGACGTTATCTCTTATTCAAGAGTGGCTTTACAGAAGGAATGCGACAGCTGAAGCTCATATCTTGCATACGTCGGTGCGTGGTGGTTTTTTGAAGCACTGACTCCAGCTGCAGTCCACTCTTTGTGGATCCCCCCCACATTTTTGAATCGGTTTTGTTTGACAATCCTCTCCAGGGCGCGGTTATCCCTCTTGCTTGTACATGTTTGTCTTCCCTTCGCCTCTCTATTAATGTGCTTGGACACAGAGCTCTGGGAACATCCAACCTCTTTGGCAATGACCTTTTGTGTCTTGCCGTCCTTTTTTAAAGTATCAATGGTCATCTTTTGGACAGTTGTCAAGTCAGCAGTCTTCCCCATGATTGTGTGTCATACAGAATCAAAACAAGAGACCATTTAAAGGCTTTTCCAGGTGTTTTGAGTTAGTTAGCTAATTAAAGTGTAGCACCAGGTGTCTTCAATATCTGACCTTTTCACCACATTCTAATTTTCTGAGATGTTGAATTTAGGGTTTTCATTGGTTGTCAGCTATAATCATCTCCTTTTTGGCAAAAAACACTTGAAATGTATTAGTATGTTTGGAATGAATGTATACATTCTACAAGTTTGACTTTCTAAATGGAATTAATGAAATAAATCAATATGACCAGCACCTGTGTGTATATATATATATATATATATATATATATATATATATATATATATATGTATATATATATATATATATATATATATATATATATACATATATATATATATATATATATATGTCTTGATTGGATTATCCAGAGAATAGTGCTCGATACCGTGGTAGAGCGCAATATGTAGGTGTGGGAAAAATCACAAGACTACTTCATCTCTACAGAACTGTTTCATGAGGGGTTCCCTCAATCATCAGGAGATTTTAATGGAAGCATTCACATACAATGGTTTATATAGGGCACAGAGTGGGTGGGTAAAGGCAGGCGTAGGGTGTGGTGATTGGCTCATGTGTTACCTAGGAGGTGTTTCCGTCTGTGGCGGCATGTTGAAATGATTTCACTGCGCTTGTTGAGGGATGATAGATCTGGATGATGTATAATAAACAGTTTCTCTTTTAAGCATAGGTTACATATTTTATTACCACTATTGTAAGGTGTGCTGGATGCAAGAATTTTCCATGTTATTGAATATTCAACATTATTGTCTTTGAGGTTCCAAATGTGTTTGCTGAGTTCTGTAGAATTCCGCAAAGTCTGGTTTCTAAAGGAGGCGTTGTGATTATTCCATCTTGTTTTGAACGCTCCTTCGGTTAATCCTACGTACGTGTCGGATGTGTTAATGTCCTTGCGTGTTACCTTTGCTTGGTAAACGACTGATGTATGTAAGCACACCCCGTTGAGAGGGCAATCAGGTTTCTTGCGACAGTTACATTCCTTATTGGTTTCAGAGTCGTTTAGTCTGGGGGTAGGCAGTCCTTTTGCAATTGCTTTGTTGTGGTTTGAAATGATTTGTTGTATGTTATTCTTACAGCTGTAGCTCAATTTAATGTTCTTCTTGTTGAATATTTTTCTTAAGGTGTTGCCTTTGGGGAAGTGTTTGTCGATCAGAGTGAGGAACTTGTGGCCGATGATGATTGAGACGTTTTTGCTGAATGGCGGATTGTACCAGATGATGTTGTTTCGTTTTCTGCTCTTTTTTAGTTGGTTTCCTGGAGTGGGTTCATAGGTGAGGGTGAAGTTGTATCCGCTTTCATCAAGTGCTTTCTGGTACGGGGGGGTTGCTTGGTCCAATTCAGCTTTGCTGGATGACAGCATCGGTAGCCTTTTATTAATTCCGGTAGGTATTCTTTTCGTGGTGGTGGGTGGGTGGTTGCTGTCATGGTGCACGTATTGGAGTGTTGTGTTGGGTTTCGTGAATGGTTGGTAGCTGTTATTTCTCAGGCTTCTTGGTTGGCTGTGGCGTCCACCCTGTCCTCAATATCCAGTTCGGTTGCGATCCAAACTGGATATTGAGGACAGGGTGGACGCCACTTACATATATATATCAATCAATCAATCAATCAATGTTTACTTATATAGCCCTAAATCACTAGTGTCTCAAAGGGCTGCACAAACCACTACGACATCCTCGGTAGGCCCACATAAGGGCAAAGAAAACTCACACCCAGTGGGACATCGGTGACAATAATGACCCAGTGGGACGTCGGTGACAATGATGACTATGAGAACCTTGGAGAGGAGGAAAGCAATGGATGTCGAGCGGGTCTAACATGATACTGTGAAAGTTCAATCCATAATGGATCCAACACAGTTGCGAGAGTCCAGTCCAAAGCGGATCCAACACAGCAGCGAGAGTCCCGTTCATAGCGGAGCCAGCAGGAAACCATCCCCAGCGGAGGCGGATCAGCAGCGCAGAGATGTCCCCAGCCGATACACAGGCAAGCAGTACATGGCCACCGGATCGGACCGGACCCCCTCCACAAGGGAGAGTGGGACATAGAAGAAAAAGAAAAGAAACGGCAGATCAACTGGTCTAAAAAGGGAGTCTATTTAAAGGCTAGAGTATACAAATGAGTTTTAAGGTGAGACTTAAATGCTTCTACTGAGATATATGTACATATGCATATGTTAATAAATATACAAATGTGATACAACTACCGTATTTCCTTGAATTGCCGCCGGGGCGCTAATTAATTTAAAAGCTCTTCTCACTCCTGCGCTTACCAAAGGCATGCGGTAAAAGTAAGAATGCGCTAATTATTTCAAAATCTCTTCTCACTCCGGCACTTACCAAAGGCATGCAGTAAAAATGTGAGTGTGATGTAAGCTTGGACCGTAAATCCTACTGAAAAGCTCTTAATCTTCTTCTCTTTATGCGATTTCAAATCACCGATATTGAAATCAGCCTCCTCCGTTTTGGAAATGATGACAGGGGAAGTGTCACTCGTGACGTCACGAGTTTGACCAGGCGGTAATACTAAGCATGCGCTAATTATTTTGCGAAGCGAGTTTGACCCGGCAGTAATTCAAGGCAGGCGCATACTCTATGCCCTGCGGCAATTCAAGGAAATACGGTAATTTGTATAAATAAAATGTATAAATATAAAAATGTGACATACAAATAAATCAAGAATTTGTATAAATAAACGTGAATTTCTAAATATGTTTGAGATTTTAATATAAATATGCTTGTTTTCGTATTTGTGTTGAATTTGCATATGTGGGTCGCTTCTTTGTTCTTGTGTCGATGAGACATTCCTCCCGCAAACCAGATGCACAAATAAATGTGACTTCCACACTCCCCCTGAACTACCAGCAGAGGGCACTGCAGCCAGAGCGGTCTGGGTCACAGAGCATTATAAGCATTATATGCAAAATGTGTTTTCTGCAGAAAAAAAATCAAAATGCTCTGATCAGGGTTTTATGCTGCCGATACCAATACCGTTCATCCATGAGTGAGATCAGCTGATACCATTACTGATTATTTGTACATATATTTCTATCCATCTATCTGTCTATCTCTCTTTGTATATATATATATATATATATATATATATATATATATATATATATATACATGTATATATATATATATATATATATATATATATATATATACATGTATATATATATAACATTGACAACAAAACAACTTATAATTGATGGCTGGATCTGACAATCTTGAGACTAATTTGTTAAAAGTAAAAAAAAATTATGATTTATTTTTTTTAACTTTACTGAGCAGGACCCTGTTGGAGGTCCAATTATTATATAATCTCAAAAAATCCACTTAAAATTTTTTTTTATTGGGTGAAAATATTGCATATTTAGTTGTTGTTTTTTTCACAAAAAACAGGGTTTTCTTTGACAAAAAGGGCATACAACTTAAATATTTAACAGCTTTATATTGACAGATAGACCTAATGTTGATCTAGAGATTTAAACTTTGAAAAATAATGATCATAATACTAAATAATGACACATTTTTTTATATTTTTTGGACCAAAACCCTTTGGGGTCCCCGGGACCAAGCCTGAGTGGAGGGCAAAATTTTTATTTTTTTATGCATAAATAGTATTGGTTTTTGAAATTAAAAAATATCGAATTGGCCCCGGCTTGCTTTCATTTTTCAGTGTGCGGTGCTCACAGGAAAAAGTTTGGACACCCCTGCCTTAAAAGGAAGAAAGGAAAGAGCGTAATTGTTTGACATTCATACATAACTAGAAGAGGCAATTCCTGAAGGAATTGTGTGTGAATGTTCCAATGCTGAAGTTGAACTGAAATCCTGGAATTTGTTTTAGAATTGTTGAAGTAGAGCACACAATTCCCAAACAGGCTGAATATTTTGAAGTTGGAACAATTTGAATCAGATGCAAAATGTGGGAGTTGTGGAACTTTGAAGAATGTCCCATTGATTTCAATGGGAATTTCTAGGGAATTTCTGGAATTTTTTGGAAAATGTTAGAAGACAAGAATGTTGTGAATGAGTTGAAATGTTTGGTGTTGGAACTTTTCAAATCGTTGGAGAAATGTTGAAGTAGTAATGTTGAGTTGAGAAATTGTATTATGAAATTCCTGGAATTTCGGGAAAACCGGTAATTTTTCCAGTTCAAAGAACAACTTAGTTTTTTGTCCTGATTAATAGGAATGATTTGATGGTGGAACGGTTAAAATGTGTTGAAAAATGTGGAAGGAGTAGTCGCCAGAAAAAAGGGTGGAAATGGGGCTTTGGAAAAGCAGGAATTCTGGAAAGTCCTGGGAAAAATGATAGTTTAACTCTCCAGAATTGTGGAATGTGTCTAAGGTGGAATTGTTTGAATAATTTGGAAAGTGTGGAAATGGTGGAAGCTTGAAAAATGGCCAATTGGGAACATGCAAAAAAAAAAAAAAAAGGAATTATGGGAAATCTGGGAATTTTTTTTTAGAATTGTTTCAGTAGAGCACACAATTCCTGAACAGGCTGAATATTTTGAAGTTGGAACAATTTGAATCAGATGCAAAATGTGGGAGTTGTGGAACTTTGAAGAATGATTGATTTCAATGGGAATTTCTAGGGAATTTCTGGAATTTTTGGGAAAATGTTAAAAGACAAGAATGTTGTGAATGAGTTGAAATGGTTAGTGTTGGAACTTTTCAAATCGGTGGAGAAATGTTGAAGTAGTAATATGTTGAGTTGAGAAATTGTATCATGAAATTCCTGGAATTTCGGGAAAACCGGTAATTTTTCCAGTTAAAAAACAACTTAGTTTTTTGTCCTGATTAAGAGGAACGATTTTACGGTGGAACGGTTGAAATGTGTTAAAAAATGGAGTATTCGCCAGAAAAAAGGGTGGAAATGGGGCTTTGGAAAAGCAGGAATTCTGGAAAGTCCTGGGAAAAATAATAGTTTAACTCTCCAGAATTGTGGAATGTGTTTAAGGTGGAATTGTTTGAATAGTTTGGAAAGTGTGGAAATGGTGGAAGCTTGAAAAATGGCCAATTGGGAACATGCAAAAAAAAAAAAAGGAATTATGGGAAATCTGGGAATTTTTTTTTTGAATTATTTCAGTAGAGCACACAATTCCTGAACAGGCTGAATATTTTGAAGTTGGAACAATTTGAATCAGATGCAAAATGTGGGAGTTGTGGAACTTTGAAGAATGTCCCATTGATTTCAATGGGAATTTTTAGGGAATTTATGGAATTTTTTTGAAAATGTTAAAAGACAAGAATGTTGTGAATGAGTTGAAATGGTTAGTGTTGGAACTTTTCAAATCGGTGGAGAAATGTTGAAGTAGTAATGTTGAGTTGAGAAATTGTATCATGAAATTCCTGGAATTTCGGGAAAACCGGTAATTTTTCCAGTTCAAAAACAACTTAGTTTTTTGTCCTGATTAATAGGAACGATTTGACGGTGGAACGGTTGAAATGTGTTAAAAAATGTGGAAGGAGTAGTCGCCAGAAAACAGGGTGGAAATGGGGCTTTGGAAAGTCCTGGGGAAAATGATAGTTTAACTCTCCAGAATTGTGGAATGTGTTTAAGTTGGAATTGTTTGAATAGTTTGGAAAGTGTGGAAATGGTGAAAGCTTGAAAAATGGCCAATTTGGAACATGCAAAAAAAAAAAGGAATTATGGGAAATCTTGGAATTTTTTTTTAGAACTGTTTTAGTAGAGCACACAATTCCTGAACAGGCTGAATATTTTGAAGTTGGAACAATTTGAATCAGATGCAAAATGTGGGAGTTGTGGAACTTTGAAGAATGATTGATTTCAATGGGAATTTCTAGGGAATTTATGGAATTTTTTGGAAAATGTTAAAAGACAAGAATATTGTGAATGAGTTGAAATGGTTGGTGTTGGAACTTTTCAAATCGGTGGAGAAATGTTGAAGTAGTAATGTTGAGTTGAGAAATTGTATTGTGAAATTCCTGGAATTTCGGGAAAACCGGTAATTTTTCCAGTTCAAAAAACAACTTAGTTTTTTGTCCTGATTAATAGGAACAATTTGACGGTGGAACGGTTGAAATGTGTTAAAAAATGTGGAAGGAGTAGTCGCCAGAAAAAAGGGTGGAAATGGGGCTTTGGAAAAGCAGGAATTCTGGAAAGTCCTGGGAAAAATGATAATTTTAACTCTCCAGAATTGTGGAATGTGTTTAAGGTGTAATTGTTTGAATAGTTTGGAAAGTGTGGAAATGGTGGAAGCTTGAAAAATGGCCAAATGGGAACATGCAAAAAAAAAAAAAAGGAATTATGGGAAATCTGGGAATTTTTTTTTAGAATTGTTTTAGTAGAGCACACAATTCCTGAACAGGCTGAATATTTTGAAGTTGGAACAATTTGAATCAGATGCAAAATGTGGGAGTTGTGGAACTTTGAAGAATGTCCCATTGATTTCAATGGGAATTTCTAGGGAATTTCTGGAATTTTTTGGAAAATGTTAAAAGACAAGAATGTTGTGAATGAGTTGAAATGGTTAGTGTTGGAACTTTTCAAATCGGTGGAGAAATGTTGAAGTAGTAATATGTTGAGTTGAGAAATTGTATCATGAAATTCCTGGAATTTCGGGAAAACCGGTAATTTTTCCAGTTCAAAGAACAACTTAGTTTTTTGTCCTGATTAAGAGGAATGATTTGACGGTGGAATGTGTTGAAAAATGTGGAAGGAGTAGTCGCCAAAAAAAAGGGTGGAAAAGGGGGTTTGGAAAAGCAGGAATTCTGGAAAATCCTGGGAAAAATGATAGTTTAACTCTCCAGAATTATGGAATGTGTTTAAGTTGGAATTGTTTGAATAGTTTGGAAAGTGTGGAAATGGTGGAAGCTTGAAAAATGGCCAATTGGGAACATGCGAAAAAGGGAATTATGGGAAATCTGGGAATTTTTTTTTAGAATTGTTTTAGTAGAACACACAATTCCTGAACAGGCTGAATATTTTGAAGTTGGAACAATTTGAATCAGATGAAACATGTGGGAGTTGTGGAGCTTTGAAGAATGTCCCATTGATTCCAATGAAAATTTCAGGAAAAAATCGGGAACTTCGGGGAAAGGCAGGAATTTTTTTGAAAATGGTAAAAAACCTGAATGGTCTGAATGTGTTGAAATTTTTAAAATCCGTGGAGAAATGTTTAAGTAGTAACATGTTGAAATGAGAAATAGTATTACAGAATTTCGGGATAACCGGGAATTTTTTAAGTTCAGTTTTTAATGTTTTGTTTGTAATTGTTTTTTAATTTTCGTTATTTACTTCAAGTTATTAAGTATGTCTCTATATACATATTTATTACATACATTTTTTTTATTAATTTTGACCAAAAAGGGCACATTTTATTTCCTTACACACACTTGTTATTTATTTCATATGTTGACCCGAGTGGGACCAGCCTTTCTAGATATATAAAGATGTGTATTAACAACATTAATAATATATGCATACTATGCACATATAAAAAAAGCTTGTTGTGAAAAATTTGGCATAAAAAAAATGAGGAAAAATGGCCACTGCCCAGTTAACTCAACAGGTCCCTTTAGAGCCATGTCCCCACTAAGTAAGCATTGCCAGAACACACACACACACACACACACACACCCACACACACACATACACACACACACACACACACACACACACACACAGCAAACACATCATGCAATGATCTTTATTAAAGACAAACACACACTTGACCTCCATCTGCACCGAGGCTTATTTGTGTGTGTGTGTGTGTGTGTGTGTGTGTGTGTGTGTGTGTGTGTGTGTGTGTGTGTGTGTGTGTGTGTGTGTTTGTTAACATCAGCCCTGTTGAGCAGCACACAGGTTGTGTCCATGGGTCTTCGTCGCCAGCTGTTGACAAAGAGGATGTGAAGTGAAGTGAATTGTATTTATATAGCGCTTTTCTCTAATGACTCAAAGCGCTTTTACATAGTGAAAGCCAATATCTGAGTTACATTTAAACCAGTGTGGGTGGCACTGGGAGCAGGTGGGTAAAGTGTCTTGCCCAAGGACACTGTGGCAGTGACTTGGATGGCAAAAGCGGGAATCGAACCTGGAACCCTCAAGTTGCTGGCACGGCCACTCTACCGACCGATCTTGTTTGCCCCGATAAACAATAGCAATAGCTCTAAGTTACTATGAGGAGGGGCCGCCCTCCAAGGGGGTTAAAAAAGCCTGAATTACTTAAAGTTCTGTCTACACTAAGCTGGATAACCTCTTAAGGGAATAATTATTTAACCTAAACCCCGTTTTAGCCACACTAAACCAGCGTTTGAGGTCCCCCTCCTCGGACAATCGGTCTTAAACGGTGGCATTGTTGTGTGTGGACAAGGATAAGGTTAGGTGGGATTTACCCTGGATAACCTTATCCAGCTTAGTGTAAACGGGGGCCTTAGACACCACACTCTGAAATCTTGGAGAAAGTCTTTGATTGATTGATTGAAACGTTTATCAGTAGATTGGACAGTAAAGTACATATTCCGTACAATTGACCACTAAATGGTAACACCCCAATAAGTTTTTCAACTTGTTTAAGTCAGGGTCCACGTTAATCAATTCATTGCTTACTCAACAGTGTTAGCGCTACAAATGTTCAAAACGGGGTCCCGGGGACCCCATCAAGTCATAAAAACGGGGTCCCGCAGTACATTTTTTGGGTCCCACTTTTTTGGAAGCGTTTTGAGAACAAATGATAAATGTATGCATTATCCTGTTACTGTATATCTCACGGGAAGTAATCATGAAATTAATAATTTTAATCATTAAATCATGAATAATATATTCTTCATGAAATAATTGAATAATATTTAAATCATGAAATAATTACATAAATTACGAAATAATTAAATATGTTATGAAATCATTGTTTGAATTTTAAATTAAGTATGTAACCATGAAATAATTAAAAACATAATTAAATCATGAACAATAAGTTATTCATGAAATAATTAAGTAAATTATGAAATAATTATTTACATTTTAAGTAAGTAATCATGAAAATAATTAATCACTAAATCATGAATAATATGTTCTTTATTAAATAATTAAATATTTAAATCACGAAATAATTAATTGAATTATGAAATAATTAAATAAATTATGAAATAATTAAAAACATTAAATCCTGAATAATACATTTTTCATGAAACAATTAAATAATATTTAAATTGGGAAATAATGAAATCTTGAAAAAAAAAGTAAATTATAAAATAATTGTTAACCTTCTTAAGTAAGTAATCCATAAATTGATAAATACATCATTACACCATGACTAATATATTTTCATGAAATAATTAAGTAAATTATGAAATACTCATTTGAATTTTAAAATAGGTAATCATGAAATAATTAAATACATCTTTAAATCATGAATAATAAATGGTTCATGAATAATTAGGTAATATTTAAATCATGAAATAATTAAATCATGAAATAATTAAGTACATTATGAAATAATTGTTTGGATTTTGAATTAAGTATGTAATCATGAACTATTTAAAAACATCATTAAATCATGAATAATAAATTATTGATAAAATAATTAAATGTTTAAATCATTGAATCAGGAAATAATTAAATCATGAAATGATTAAGTAAATTATGAAATAATTGTTTAAATTAAGTAAGTATTGATAAATACATCATTAAATCATTAATAATATATTTGTCATGAAATAATTAAAAAATATTTAAAATATTGTTTTAATTCTAAAGTATGTAGTAAGTATGTAACCATGAAATAATTAAATAATATTTAAATCATGAAATATTTTTTTAAATTTTAAATAAGGCAAGTAATCATGAAATTATTAAATACATCATTAAATCATGAATAATATATTCTTCATGAGATAATTAAATATTTAAATCAAGAAATAATTGTTTAAATTTAAAATTAAGTAATCATGAAATAATTAAATAAATGATTGAATCATTAAATTAGTAGTTCAATTGTGAAATGTTTGATTTAAAAATTAAATCATAAATAGTGTTATAATCATATTAATAAATGATGAAATGTATTTGTACATTAAATTATCTAATGACACATTGAAGTAGTTATTTTAAGATTTGTTAAAGTTTTTATTGAATTTTGTACTATTTCAGCAGTATGGTAAACATTTTTGTTTTGCTTTTGCTGAAAAGCTAAAGTACGTCAAATTTCCGGTAAACAAAACAAGAAAACAATTAGTGTTGTCCCCATAACAATATTTTGTTACCGGTACCAAAATTATTTTGGTACTTTTTTAAATAAAGGGGACCACGAAAAATGGCTGTATTGATTTTATTTTAACAAAAAATGTTAGTGTACATGAAACTTATGTTTATTATTGTCATTTAGTTCTTAAATAAAATGTTGAACATACTAGAAAACTTGTCTTTTAGTAGTAAGTAAACAAACAAAGACTCCTAATTAGTCTGCAGTAACATATTGTGTCATTGATACACCTATTATTTTCTACACATTATGAGGGGACAAACTGTAAAAATGGATTATTCATCTGTTAAAATGTAATAATCACTTATTCTTCTCTTCTTTGATACTTTACATTAGTTTTGGATGATACCACAAATTTGGGTATGGATCCGATACCAAGTAGTTACAGGATCAAACATTGGTCATATTCAAAGTCCTCGTGTGTCAAGGGATGTATTTCCTCACTTTATAAACATAATATTGATTTTAAAAAAGATTTTGTGATGTCAAAAAATAGTGACGGAATCATAATAGTATTGACAACATACACCATTGTACTTGGTATCATCATAGTTTGACGGCGGTGAGCTATTTTATCCTTCTACGGTGTGTAGTGAAGCATGTTTAGCTATTCCTCATCCTCCACTGATAATGATACTTGTTAGAAACATACTTTATTTGTTGGCATGGAGGCGAGGATTAGTGATTTAGAAGTAGCTAAAACACTGCCGACTTTGGATGGACATTAGCCACCAAGTAACTAGCCATGTCTTAAAGCAGCTCTTCCTGAGGGTGTTTCAGTGTTATAACTTCACCTTCATCTTTACTTTTTACACCAAAATGTGTCCATTTTGTTATGATCCGCTGCCTGGATCATATTATGATTTAGATTTTTTGAGTCTTTTTGTGTTTTCTGTTGGTTTTGGACTCTTTCGGTTCCTGTTTGTGCACTTCCCAGTTGGTTTCCATGGTTATTCATTATTTTCACCTGCCGCCTGTTCCGGACGTGCACCTGTTTTGTGATTACTGTCATTATTTAAGCCTGCCTTCTCCAGTCAGTTAGTCTGGTTTCCTAATTAGCTATACGCAAAAAAAAGACGACTTTTCTTCCCGGTTCTGTATCCGCTATTTTCCCCGCTAGGCTCTTTTACTTGCTAGGGGCGGCATGGCGTAGTGGGTAGAGCGGCTGTGCCAGAAACCTGAGGGTTGCAGGTTCACTTCCCACTATTGACATCAAAAGTCGCTGCCGTTGTGTCCTTGGGCAGGACACTTCACCCTTTGCCCCCGGTGCCGCTCACACTGGTGAATGAATGATGACTGAATGATTGGTGGGGGTCGGAGGGGCCGTAGGCGCAAACTGGCAGCCACGATTCCATCAGTCTACCCCAGGGCAGCTGTGGCTACAGATGTAGCTTACCACCACCAGGTGTGAATGAATGATGGGTTCCCACTTCTCTGTGAGCGCTTTGAGTATCTAACAATAGAAAAGCGCGATATAAATCTAATCCATTATTATTATTATTAGCTCCCACGCTAGCCCCTTTGTTTTTTTTGCCTTCTGTGCTTTGAGCAAGTTTTTCTTTGATAAGGTCTGATTTATTTTTAAATTAATCATTTGTTCTCACCTTCACCCTGTGTCCGAGGCTCGTCTGCAATCCTGGGAGAACAAATCCGCGTCACCATGCGACCAGGTCGTTACGCATTTTCCCTTTTCTGTCCACACACGGTGTCTGCTTGTAAGTACTCAGTGTGTGCGTGCTGCCGAACATGCTCCTCTGCTCGTAAAACAAGCAATGTCACTACGTGACGACGACGGAGGGGTGCGGGACTGGTACTTTTTAGAGGCGGTGTAGTACCGGATATGATTCATTAGTATCGTGGTGCTATTCTAGTACCGGTATACCGTATAACCCTAAAAATAATAAATACGGAGTTTAAAGGGGAACACGGAGGGCTTGACAGGTATTTTTTTGTGGTGCACATGACTCTGAGGAGAAGCATGGAGGAATGTTGGGGGTGAGGAGACGCGAGTAGCTGCAAGAGAGGACAGGGGAGGCGAGACTGAGAGCGGGCCTCCCACTGGGGCTGTTGTGGAGACGACAGAATGGGCTAATTACACAGACATCACACGCTTAGCATGCACAATGTGCCGCTTGTTTGTAGCCCATCTAAGCTACTCCGGCTGCTCACAACAAGTCGAGCAAGACGAAGACGACGAGGACCATCGCGGATGCGAGCTCACCTCAGTCGTCAGGTGAATAAAACATCGACATCTACCAGGACCAGCCCCCGACACGGCGTCTCCCTCGCCGTCTTTCTGACGAGAGAGAGCGAGGACGCGCTCTACTTTCCAGCCTTTTAAGAGATGAAAACTCACGAGTGCTTAAACTTTAATAGCCAGAGAAGAAGAACGGCTGCGTGAGTGATTTTAAGCTGATTGTCTCTGAGGGACGCTCTCCTCGCTCGCATCGCAACACAATCTTTGATGTCAGATGATCCACTTTCTGATGGAGGGCGCCCAAAACCATCCCGCTTATCCCCGGGTGACGCTCGTCACTGTCTTGACACCTTTTCTTCTCTATTCAAGCAGCACGGTGGACCAGGGGTTAGTGCATGTGCCTCACAATAGGAAGGTCCTGAGTAGTCCTGGGTTCAATCCTGGGCTTGGGGTCTTTCTGTGGGGATTTTGCATGTTTTCCCCGTGACTGCGTGGGTTCCCTCCGGGTACTCCGGCTTCCTCTCACCTCCAAAGACATGCACCTGGGGATAGGCCCCTCTCACCTCCAAAGACATGCACCGGGGATAGGCTCTTCCCACCTCCAAAGACATGCACCTGGGTATAGGCCCCTCCCACCTCCAGAGACATGCACCCGGGCATAGGCTCCTCCCACCTCCAAAGACATGAACATTGGGATAGGCCCCTCCCACCTCCAAAGAAATGCACCCAGGGGTAGGCTCCTCCCACCTCCAAAGACATGCACCTGGGGATAGGCTCCTCCCACCTCCAGAGACATGCACCTGGGTATAGGCCCCTCCCACCTCCAAAGAAATGCACCTGGGGGTAGGCTCCTCCCACCTCCAAAGACATGCACCTGGGGATAGGCCCCTCCCACCTCCAGAGACATGAACATTGGTATAGGCCCCTCCCACCTCCAAAGAAATGCACCCAGGGGTAGGCTCCTCCCACCTCCAAAGACATGCACCTGGGGATAGGCTCCTCCCACCTCCAAAGACATGCACCTGGGTATAGGCCCCTCCCACCTCCAAAGACATGCACCTGGGTATAGGCCCCTCCCACCTCCAAAGACATGCACCTGGAGATAGGCTCCTCCCACCTCCAAATAAATGCACCCGGGGATAGGCCCCTCCCACCTCCAAAGACATGTACTTGGGGATTGGCTCCTCCCACCTCCAAAGAAATGCACCCGGGGATAGGCCCCTCCCACTTCCAGAGACATGCACCTGGGGATAGGACCTTCCCACCTCCAAAGACATGCACCTGGGGATAGGACCCTCCCACCTCCAAAGACATGCACCTGGGGATAGGCCCCTCCCACTTCCAAAGACATGCACCTGGGGATAGGCCCCTCCCACCTCCAAAGACATGCACCTGGGGATAGGTTGATTGGCGACACTAAATGGTCCCTAGTGTGTGAATGTGAGTGTGAATGTTGTCTGTCTATCAGTATTGGCCCTGCGATGTGGCGACTTGTCCAGGGTGTACCCCGCCTTCCGCCCGAATACAGCTAAGATAGGTTCTGGTACCCCCCGCGAACACGAAAAATGGATGGATGGATGGATGATTATCACACACACACACTTGGTGTGGTGAAATTATCCTCAGCATTTGTCCCATCACGCTTGATCACCTCCTGGGCGGTGAGGGGGGCAGTGAGCAGCTGCAGTGGCCGCGCCCGGGAACCATTTTAGGTGATTTAACTCCCAATTCCAACCCTCAATTATGAGTGCCAAGCAGGGAGGTAATGGCTCCCATTTTTTTAGTTTTTGGTATGACTCGGCCAGGGTTTGAACTCACGACCTACCCATCTCAGGGCGGACCCTGTAACTACTATTTACACTTCCCGTCTTAAATCAACACAGGTGTCAAACTCAAGTGTGGCCCTGGAAAGCCTGGAAAAAAGTACTGTTTGAATCATTTTATCCAAGTTATCACCAATACTCTGTGTTGAAATGAGTTACCGGCGAGAAAACCAAGAGCTGTCTCTGAACCTACCAACAAGAAGGCCTGTAAAACTCCACTGTGTAGGATGGGAAGCAACATGAAGGTGTTCTGTTTCTTTCACGTATTGTAATCAACAGAAATATATTGTCATGACCCAAGAACTACAAAGCGTAGAGGAAGCAGGGCCTGATTCCCCTCCAGGCACCGCTTTTTTTAACTCTTTTACGAATCTCTTTTTTTTAAACTCTTTTATGACCTCTTTTTTGAACCGACCTCTTCTTTTGAACTGTTTTGTAATCAAAGGCGTTGGCTATTTACGACCCCCCGTCCCTTTGGAAGCAGCTGTTGCCATGTGGTCAGGGAAGGTCCAAATAAAGAAGGAGGCGTGCAGTCTTTTGGCAGAGCGTAGTGACACTGTACAAGGGTACAGGTGTACACGTTTCTCCTCACTGTGCCAAATTGAATTATGTCTCTGTTTGATTCTTTGCTTCTTGTCTTGTTTAATAGTGTTTGAACCTGACAAGTACTGTAACTTTTCTTACTAAATGTATTCTTTATTTCTATTTTCTTTCTATCGGCTTGGCACTGTGAATGGAAAGCGTCAAGCACGTGTTTGTGCAGCTTTTCGCCGTTAATTTTGTGCGACACAGCCCAAAAACTGTGTCAACATGCATTATCACGATATGAAAAACTATATGGGAGGGTTGGGGGGGGCTTGTGGTGCATAATGTGCTATACTGCCACCTACAGGACCGGAGTCAGACCAAATTGTTTGGACCTGTTTGGATTTAAGTGTTTTTTTACAAAAGCCAAAAGCAGTGAAGTTGTCAGGTTGTGTAAAAGGTATAAAATAAAAAGAGAATACAACAAATCCTTTTCAACTTATATTCAATTGAATAGACTGCAAGGACAAGATATTTCATGTTCACACTGAGAAACTTTATTTTTTGGAAATAATAAAGAGCTTAGAATTGAATAGCAGCAACACATTGCAAAGAAAGCATTTTTACCAGTGTGTTACATGGCCTTTCCTTTGAACAACACTCAGTAAAGGTTTGGGAACTGAGGAAAAAAACATTTTTGAAGTGGAATTCTTTCCCATTCTTGCTTGATGTACAGCTTAAGTTGTTCAACAGTCTCCTGCCTCATATTTTAGCCTTCACACATTTTCACTGGTCTGGACTACAGGCAGGCCAGTCTAGTACCCGCACTCTTTTACTATGAAGCCACGCTGTTGTAACACGTGGCTTGGCGTTGTCTTGCTGGAATAAGCAGGGGCGTCCTTGATAACGTTGCTTGGATGGCAACATGTTGCTCCAAATGCTGTATGTACCTTTCAGCATTAATGGTACCTTCACAGATGTGTAAGTTACCCATGCCTTGGCCACTAATGCACCCCCATACCATCACACATGCTGGCTTTTGAACTTTGCACCGAGAAAAGTCCAGATGGTTATTTTCCTCTTTGGTCCGGAGGACACGACGTCCACAGTTTCCAAAAACAATTTGAAATGTGGACTCGTCAGACCACGGAACACTTTTCCACTTTGCATCAGTCCATCTTAGATGAGCTCGTGCCCAGCGAAGCCGGCAGTGTTTCTGGGTGTTGTTGATGAATGGCTTTGGCTTTGCATTGTAGAGTTTTAACTTGCAGTTACAAAAGTAGCCACCGACTGTAGATACCGACAGTGGTTTTCTGAAGTGTTGCTGAGCCCATGTGGAGATATCCTTTACACACTGATGTCGCTTTTTGATGCAACCACCTGAGGGATCGACGGTGCGTAATATAATTTCTTAAGTGCAGTGATTTCTCCAGATTCTCTGAACCGTTTAATGATATTACAGAGCATAGATGGTGAAATCCCTAAATTGCTTGCAATAGCTGCTTGAGAAATGTTGTTCTTAAACAATTTGCTCAGGCATTTGTTGACAAAGTGGTGACCCTCGCCCCGTCCTTGTTTGTGAACGAGTGAGCATTTCATGGAAGCTGCTTTTATACCCAATCATGGCACCCACCTGTTCCCAATGAACCTGTTCACCTGTGGGATGTCCCAAATAAGTGTTTGATGAGCATTCCTCAACTCTGTCTTTTTTGCCACGTGTGCCAGCTCTATTAAAACATGCTGCATGCATGAAATTCCTATTAAGCTTATATTTGCAAAAAATAACACATTTTTCCAGTGTGAACATAAAATATCATTGCAGTCTATTCAGTTAAGTAAAAGTTGAAAAGGATTTGCAAATCATTGTATTCTCTTTTTATTTACCATTTACACAACCTCACAACTTCACTGCTTTTGCCTTTTGTTATTTCATGAATCACCATGAATTGACCATTTTACCATGAATTGATTAACATGGACCCAGTTGAAAAACTTTTTCGGATGTTATAATAACAATAATAATAATAGATTTTATTTGTAAACAGCACTTTACTTTGAGCAAACAACCTTAAAGTGCAAGTGTATTAAAAAGATAATAAAATAAAAAGAAAAAGATAATAAAAATAAATAAAAACTAGAACTAGCATGCATACATTTAAAAAACAGACTTTTTTTTTTTTTTAAAGAAGGGTTTTTAAGCATTTTTAAAAGCATCCACAGTCTGTGGTTCCCTCAGGTGATCAGGGAAAGCGTTCCACAGACTTGGACCGACAGAGCAGAAAGCCCGGTCTCCCACTGTTCGTAACTTTGTCCTCGGAGGTTGGAGGAGGTTAGTCTGTCCGAAGCGGAGGTGTTTACTAATAAAAGTTTCAAAAAATCAATCAATCAATCAATCTGTCAGGTTCAAACACTGATGACATCTATTAAACAGGACAAGAAGCACAGAATTATACAGAGACAGAAATCAATTTGGCTCAATTTGAGGAGAGTCGCCTGGACACTGCACCCTTGTACAGTGTCTCAGCACGCTCTGGCGTAAGATTGTACGACCACCTCTTTTTATTTGGACTTTTCCAAGTTTACATTACAACAGCTCTTTCTAAAGGAATGGGGGGTATGTAAACAGCCATTGTTTTCGGTCACATTAACACAAAAGAAAAAGATACCTCGGGCTTGGACTGGTCCTGGATCGAGCTTGGGCAGGTCTTTGATCAAAATAACCCTTCCCCTCTCCTCCCATTGTACAGAACGGAATTTTGCAAGCATTTGGCCTGGTACAACAAAGACTGCTTTCGTCTGTTCACTGGGAACTCAGACAATGGAAAGTTTTTTGATAATTTACATACAATTTTTCTGACATACCGTATTTCCTTGAATTGCTGCCGGGTATATAGTATGCGCCTGCCTAGAATTACTGCTGGGTCAAACTTGTTTCGCAAAATAATTAGCGCATGCTTAGCATTACCGCCGGCTCAGGATTAACGCCGGGTCAAACTCGTTTCGCAAAATATTATTTTTATTAGCACATGTCTAGAATTTCCGCCGGGTCAAACTCGTCACGTCACGAGTGACACTTCACCTGTCATCATTTTCAAAATGGAGCAGGCTGATTTCAATCATTTGAAATTGCATAAAGGGAAGAAGAATAAGAGCTATTCAGTAGGATTTAAGGTCCATGCTATTGAATATGCTAAAAAGAACAGTAAGCAGCTATGTTTTATTAATATACCGTAGCTGCGTGTGTCAAATATGAGTCATTAAATGACTCCCGCCTCCTGGTGGTAGAGGGCGCTAGTGATCCTTCTTGCGACTACTCGGCTGCAGAAGAAGTGACAACAAGGAGCAAGAGTTTATTTTTTCCTCTCGCTTGCACTTTTAACATGGAGGATTACATATCTAAAATAAAACAGTTTTCTAACTTTCAGTCGAAGCAGGAGGTAATAAAGGAAGATCTCCATCGAGACAGAGAGACTTTTAAAATTGAAGAAAGATAAGGAAGACTTTTATAAACAAGTTATTGATGCTTTTGATCAGAAGGAAATTGCGCATGGACTTCACTTATAAGTAAAGGTAAGAACATAATAATGTTTTTTTATTACATGTGCTTATCATGATGGTATCCTTACATCACACTCAAATTTATAAGCGCAGGCCTAAATTTACCGCATGCCTTTGGTAAGTGCCGGAGTGAGAAGAGGTTTTAAAATAATTAGCGCATGCTTGCCTTTACCACATGCCTTTGGTAAACGCCGGAGTGAGAAGAGGTTTTAAATTAATTGGCGCCCCGGCGGCAATTCAAGGAAATACGGTAATCAATCAAAAAAAAAAAAAACTTTTGAGAGTGTGAAAAGACAACAACTCCCGAGTGGCTCTTTGCTGATGCTAATGCAAACAAACGCCTCCCAGGTTGAGTCGTCCGGTAATACCACTTGTGGTCCGGCCTCATGTCGTCGGCGAAGGCGCCACCCGCGGCCTCAACCGCTCGCCCTTTGATCAGGAAGCGTATCGCCGTCACTTCTCATTTGGCGGGTGTCACTTTGATGCGAGCGCACGTTCTTTTATCAAGAGCCGCGTCGGGGCCCGCCTTGCTTCCACTCAGCGCTCGTTAATGAATAATTTACCTGAGTGGATTCTTCCCCTCCATGCACCCCACAGGCAGGAGGTCGCTGCCAGCCACACAGAGCAAGAGAAGAGGGGGGGGGCGTATAAATAGCTTATCATGGCCCTCGCTGGTGCCGGCGACATCTGTCCGCTCCATATGGCGCCCTGTTCCGGTTCCCACCTTGAGTCAATACCACGCCCGTCGACCATCTAACGGGTCAGCAAGGCATCGCACACAGGCAGTGACTAGGATGGCGGAAGCGGGGATCGAACCTGGAACCCCTCTACCAACCGAAGTGTACCGCTAGAAGAGCGCCATACAATTATAACCCATTTACCATTTACATTCACAGTCTCAGAGGCAGAAAGTGTCCAGTAACAAACGTGTCCGCACCATTGTCAATGTAGAACAAAAGTATGGCAATATTTACACCTCGACAAACAATAAGCGTTGTTTCATACCGTACGTTTTGGAATGTCGGCGGCAAGATGTAACTTTGCGGTCAAGTCCTTCACAAAAGTTAAACACAATGAACGAGCAGCTACGCAACATCTAACCACAAAACAGCCCAAAAGCGAGACATGCGTAATAATTGTTGAACAATACGTCACGACTTGGACTAGGACGTGGATTGTTTTTCCGAGGCAAAGGGAAGTTGGCGCGAGCAAGGCGTGAGCGAAGGTACATCTTTTTTATTTACACTATAACTAAAAACAGAAACAAACAAAAGGCGCGCACAATGGCGGTACAAAAACCGACTAAGGAAACAAAAGACTATCACAAAGGCAATAAACTATGAACTATAAACAAAAACTTACATGACATGGACCTGTGAACGAGGCATGGATCATTGCAAGGTGCGTAGCAGGTGGTAGACGTGAGAAGGAGGTGATGTTGCCAGGACGAAGAACAGAAACAGACAGGCTTAAATGATACTGTGGTGATTAGTGAAAACAGGTGTGAGACATGAGGACAGGTGAAAACTAATGGGTAGTCATGGTGACAAAACAAACCAGGAAGGGCAAAAACAGGAACTGAGTGACCAAAACACAAACAGAATCACACAGACATGACAATATTATGGTGTAAAATCTGCCAATATAAACAAGTATCAAATAATTATAGTGGCATATTACTTACACATACAAAGTCTCCAAGGCAGGAAGCATCCAGTAACAAACGTGTCCGCACCATTGTCAACGTAGTACAAAAGTATGGCAATATTTACACCTCGACAAACAATAAGCGTTGTTTCATACCGTACGTTTTGGAATGTCGGCGGCAAGATGTAACTTTGCGGTCAAGTCCTTCACAAAAGTTAAACACAATGAACGAGCAGCTACGCAACAGCTAAGCACACAACAGCCCTCAAGCGAGACATGCGTAATAATTGTTGAACAATATGTCACGACTTGGACTAGGACGTGGATTGTTTTTCCGAGGCAAAGGAAAGTTGGCGCGAGCAAAGCGTGAGCGAAGGCACATCTTTTTTATTTACACTATAACTAAAAACAGAAACAAACAATAGGCGCGCACAATGGCGGTACAAAAACTGACTAAGGAAACAAAAGACTAGCACAAAGGCAATAAACTATGAACTATAAACAAAAACTTACATGACATGGACCTGTGAACGAGACATGGATCATTGCAAGGTGCGTAGCTGGTGGTAGACGTGAGAAGGAGGTGATGTTGCCAGGACGAAGAACAGAAACAGACAGGCTTAAATGATACTGTGGTGATTAGTGAAAACAGGTGTGAGACATGAGGACAGGTGAAAACTAATGGGTAGTCATGGTGACAAAACAAACCAGGAAGGGCAAAAACAGGAACTGAGTGACCAAAAAACAAACAGAATCACACAGACATGACAATATTGCGGTGTAAAATCTGCCAATATAAACAGGTATCAAATAATTATAGTGGCATATTACTTACACATACAAAGTCTCCAAGGCAGGAAGCATCCAGTAACAAACGTGTCCGCACCATTGTCAACGTAGTACAAAAGTATGGCAATATTTACACCTCGACAAACAATAAGCGTTGTTTCATACCGTACGTTTTGGAATGTCGGCGACAAGATGTAACTTTGCGGTCAAGTCCTTCACAAAAGTTAAACACAATGAACGAGCAGCTACGCAACAGCTAAGCACACAACAGCCCTCAAGCGAGACATGCGTGATAATTGTTGAACAATACGTCACGACTTGGACTAGGACGTGGATTGTTTTTCCGAGGCAAAGGAAAGTTGGCGCGAGCAAGGCGTGAGCGAAGGCACATCTTTTTTATTTACACTATAACTAAAAACAGAAACAAACAAAAGGCGCGCACAATGGCGGTACAAAAACTGACTAAGGAAACAAAAGACTAGCACAAAGGCAATAAACTATGAACTATAAACAAAAACTTGCATGACATGGACCTGTGAACGAGACATGGATCATTGCAAGGTGCGTAGCTGGTGGTAGACGGGAGAAGGAGGTGATGTTGCCAGGACGAAGAACAGAAACAGACAGGCTTAAATGATACTGTGGTGATTAGTGAAAACAGGTGTGAGACATGAGGACAGGTGAAAACTAATGGGTAGTCATGGTGACAAAACAAACCAGGAAGGGCAAAAACAGGAACTGAGTGACCAAAAAACAAACAGAATCACACAGACATGACAATATTGCGGTGTAAAATCTGCCAATATAAACAGGTATCAAATAATTATAGTGGCATATTACTTACACATACAAAGTCTCCAAGGCAGGAAGCATCCAGTAACAAACGTGTCCGCACCATTGTCAACGTAGAACAAAAGTATGGCAATATTTACACCTCGACAAACAATAAGCGTTGTTTCATACCGTACGTTTTGGAATGTCGGCGAGAAGATGTAACTTTGCGGTCAAGTCCTTCACAAAAGTTAAACACAATGAACGAGCAGCTACGCAACAGCTAAGCACACAACAGCCCTCAAGCGAGACATGCGTAATAATTGTTGAACAATACGTCACGACTTGGACTAGGAGGTGGATTGTTTTTCCGAGGCAAAGGAAAGTTGGCGCGAGCAAGGCGTGAGCGAAGGCACATCTTTTTTATTTACACTATAACTAAAAACAGAAACAAACAAAAGGCGCGCACAATGGCGGTACAAAAACTGACTAAGGAAACAAAAGACTAGCACAAAGGCAATAAACTATGAACTATAAACAAAAACTTACATGACATGGACCTGTGAACGAGGCATGGATCATTGCAAGGCGCGTAGCAGGTGGTAGACGTGAGAAGGAGGTGATGTTGCCAGGACGAAGAACAGAAACAGACAGGCTTAAATGATACTGTGGTGATTAGTGAAAACAGGTGTGAGACATGAGGACAGGTGAAAACTAATGGGTAGTCATGGTGACAAAACAAACCAGGAAGGGCAAAAACAGGAACTGAGTGACCAAAAAACAAACAGAATCACACAGACATGACAATATTGCGGTGTAAAATCTGCCAATATAAACAAGTATCAAATAATTATAGTGGCATATTACTTACACATACAAAGTCTCCAAGGCAGGAAGCATCCAGTAACAAACGTGTCCGCACCATTGTCAACGTAGTACAAAAGTATGGCAATATTTACACCTCGACAAACAATAAGCGTTGTTTCATACCGTACGTTTTGGAATGTCGGCGACAAGATGTAACTTTGCGGTCAAGTCCTTCACAAAAGTTAAACACAATGAACGAGCAGCTACGCAACAGCTAAGCACACAACAGCCCTCAAGCGAGACATGCGTAATAATTGTTGAACAATATGTCACGAATTGGACTAGGACGTGGATTGTGTTTCCGAGGCAAAGGAAAGTTGGCGCGAGCAAGGCGTGAGCGAAGGCACATCTTTTTTATTTACACTATAACTAAAAACAGAAACAAACAAAAGGCGCGCACAATGGCGGTACAAAAACTGACTAAGGAAACAAAAGACTAGCACTAAGGCAATAAACTATGAACTATAAACAAAAACTTACATGACATGGACCTGTGAACGAGGCATGGATCATTGCAAGGCGCGTAGCAGGTGGTAGACGTGAGAAGGAGGTGATGTTGCCAGGACGAAGAACAGAAACAGACAGGCTTAAATGATACTGTGGTGATTAGTGAAAACAGGTGTGAGACATGAGGACAGGTGAAAACTAATGGGTAGTCATGGTGACAAAACAAACCAGGAAGGGCAAAAACAGGAACTGAGTGACCAAAAAACAAACAGAATCACACAGACATGACACAATATTGCGGTGTAAAATCTGCCAATATAAACAAGTATCAAATAATTATAGTGGCATATTACTTACACATACAAAGTCTCCAAGGCAGGAAGCATCCAGTAACTAACGTGTCCGCACCATTGTCAACGTAGTACATAAGTATGGCAATATTTACACCTCGACAAACAATAAGCGTTGTTTCATACCGTACGTTTTGGAATGTCGGCGAGAAGATGTAATTCTGCGGTCAAGTCCTTCACAAAAGTTAAACACAATGAACGAGCAGCTATGCAACATCTAACCACAAAACAGCCCTCAAGCGAGACATGCGTGATAATTGTTGAACAATACGTCACGACTTGGACTAGGACGTGGATTGTGTTTCCGAGGCAAAGGAAAGTTGGCGCGAGCAAGGCGTGAGCGAAGGCACATTTTTTTATTTACACTATAACTAAAAACAGAAACAAACAAAAGGCGCGCACAATGGCGGTACAAAAACTGACTAAGGAAACAAAAGACTAGCACAAAGGCAATAAACTATGAACTATAAACAAAAACTTACATGACATGGACCTGTGAACGAGACATGGATCATTGCAAGGCGCGTAGCAGGTGGTAGACGTGAGAAGGAGGTGATGTTGCCAGGACGAAGAACAGAAACAGACAGGCTTAAATGATACTGTGGTGATTAGTGAAAACAGGTGTGAGACATGAGGACAGGTGAAAACTAATGGGTAGTCATGGTGACAAAACAAACCAGGAAGGGCAAAAACAGGAACTGAGTGACCAAAAAACAAACAGAATCACACAGACATGACAATATTGCGGTGTAAAATCTGCCAATATAAACAGGTATCAAATAATTATAGTGGCATATTACTTACACATACAAAGTCTCCAAGGCAGGAAGCATCCAGTAACAAACTAGCCCGCACCATTGTCAGCGTAGAACAAAAGTATGGCAATATTTACACCTCGACAAACAATAAACCTTGTTTCATACCGTACGTTTTGGAATGATAGCGACAAGACGTAACTTTGCGGTCAAGTCCTTCACAAAAGGTAAACATGGTGCGCTAGCAGCTGCATATTTGCTGCCATCTTGTGGACAAATCGAGTAATTAGATCAATGACCCTCAAAATTACCGCAGCATTTACTTATATGGTACAATCCAAACAACCTTCCTTAGTCATGGTGGAAAAAAAATTAATTAACTGGTTCTTTTCCTCTTTGGTGCGGGGCACCGAACGTCCACAGTTTCCAAAAATCATTTGAAATGTTGACTCGTCGGACCACATAACACTTTTCCGCTTTGCATCAGTCCATCTTAGATAAGCTTGAGCGTTTCTGGGTGTTGTTGATAAATAGCTTTCGTTTTGTATAGTAGAGTTTTAACGTGCACTTACAGATGTAGCGACAAACTGTGTTTAGTGACAGTGGTTTTCTGAAGTGTCCCTGAGCCCATGTGGTGATATCCTTTACACACTGATCGAAGGTGCGTAATATCATGGCTTACATGCAGTGATTTCTCCAGATTCTCTGAACCTTTTGATGATATTAGGGAGCTTCGATGGTGAAATCGCTAAATTCCTTGCAATAGCTGGTTGAGAATTGTTGTTCTTAAACTATTTGCTTACGCATTTGTTGACAAAGTGGTGACCCTCGCCCCGTACTTGTTTGTGAATGAGTGAGCATTTTTATTCCCAATCATGGCACCCACCTGTTCCCAATTAGCCTGTTCACCTGTGGGATGTTCCAAATAAGTCTTTGATGAGCATTCCTCAACTTTCTCAGTCTTCTTTGCCACCTGTGCCAGCTTTTTGAAACATGGTGCAGGCCTTCAAATTCCAAATGAGCTAATATTTGCAAAAAAATAACATTTTTCAGTGTGGAAATGAAATATCTTGTCTTTGCAGTCCATTCAATTGAATATAAGTTGAAAAGGATTTGTAAATCATTGTATTCTCTTTTTGTTTACCATTTACACAACCTGACAACTTCACTGCTTTTGCCTTTTTTATTTTGTGAATCACCATGAATTGATTAACGTGGATCCCGACTTAAACAAGTTGAAAAACCTATTCGGGTGTTATAATAGCTATAATAATAATAGATTTTATTCGTAAACAGCACTTTACCTTGAGCAAACAACCCTCAAAGTGCTACAGTGTATTAAACAAATAAATAAAATAAAAAGATAATAAAAGTAAATAAAAACTAAAACTAGCGCGCACATGTCTAAAAAAAAGTTTTTTTTTTTTAAAAAAAAGAAGGGTTTTTAAGCCTTTTCTAAAAGCATCCACAATCTGTGGTGCCCTCAGGTGGTCAGGGAGCGCGGTCCACAGCCTGGGATTTACCATTTACACAACGTGACAACTTCACTGCTTTTGCCTTTTTTATTTCATGAATCATGATGAACTGATTAATGTTGATCCCGACTTAAACAAGTTGAAAAACCTATTCGGGTGTTATAATAGCTATAATAATAATAGATTTTATTCGTAAACAGCACTTTACCTTGAGCAAACAACCCTCAAAGTGCTACAGTGTATTAAACAAATAAATAAAATAAAAAGATAATAAAAGTAAATAAAAACTAAAACTAGCGCGCACATGTCTAAAAAAAAGGTTTGTTTTTTTTAAAAAAAAGAAGGGTTTTTAAGCCTTTTCTAAAAGCATCCACAGTCTGTGGTGCCCTCAGGTGGTCAGGGAGCACGGTCCACAGACTCGGATTTACCATTTACACAACGTGACAACTTCACTGCTTATGCCTTTTTTATTTCATGAATCATGATGAACTGATTAATGTTGATCCCGACTTAAACAAGTTGAAAAACCTATTAGGGTGTTATAATAACAATAATAATAATAGATTTTATTCGTAAACAGCACTTTACATTGAGCAAACAACCCTTTGAAGTGCTACAGTGTATTAAACAAATAAATAAAATAAAAAGATAATAAAAGTAAATAAAAACTAAAACTAGCGCGCACATGTCTAAAAAAACGGCTTTTTTTTTTTTTGAAAAAGAAGGGTTTTTAAGCCTTTTCTAAAAGCATCCACAGTCTGTGGTGCCCTCAGGTGGTCAGGGAGCGCGGTCCACAGACTCGGATTTACCATTTACACAACGTGACAACTTCACTGCTCCTGGCTTTTGCATAACATTTTGGGCATTTTTCTGTGTGTGTGTGTGTGTAGGCGTGTGTGTGTGTGTGGCTTATTAAAAAGTTGCGGTGAGTGTGTTATGTGTGTTGCTTTCCTAGCGTAAGAGTGGGAAAACACAACCAGCCTCAGCTGCTCTTGACCTGCTCATGAACACACAAACACACACACACACACACACACGCACGCACGCACACACGGGCAGAGGCCAGTGTGGGAGGTAAGCTGTGCCCTGCGGCGAGCGATCGGCATCACGATCTCCCCGAGTGACCACACCGGCCTTGGTTTTTCGCACCTCATGAATATGGAGGCCAAAGAGCCCCCAGGTGACACGGAGGACGACATGTCTGCTCCTCTTCATATCGATTACATTAAGCCACCTGGTGTAAAGTCCAGTGTAAAAAAAAAAAAAAAAACACACACAAAAAAAAATCAAAGTAGTGAGCGACTGAAGCTCTACATAAAACAAGAATGGGAAAGAATTCCACTTTCAAAGCTTCAACAATTAGTTTCCTCAGTTCCCAAACGTTTATTGAGTGTTGTTAAAAGAAAAGGTGATGTAACACAGTGGTGAACATGCCCTTTCCCAACTACTTTGGCACGTGTTGCAGCCATAAAATTTTAAGTTAATATATATATATATATATATATATATATATATATATATATATATATATATATATATATATATAATGAATGTAACTGTCGCAAGAAACCTGATTGCCCTCTCAACGGAAGGTGCCTACAGACATCAGTCGTTTACCAAGCAAAGGTAATACGCAAGGACATTAACACATCCGACACGTACGTAGGATTAACCGAAGGAGCGTTCAAAACAAGATGGAATAATCACAACGCCTCCTTTAGAAACCAGACTTTGCAGAATTCTACAGAACTCAGCAAACACATTTGGAACCTCAAAGACAATAATGTTGAATATTCAATAACATGGAAAATTCTTGCATCCAGCACACCTTACAACAGTGGTAATAAAAGATGCAACCTATGCTTAAAAGAGAAACTGTTTATTATATATCATCCAGATCTATCATCCCTCAACAAGCGCAGTGAAATCATTTCAACATGCCGCCACAGACGGAAACACCTCCTAGGTAACACATGAGCCAATCACCACGCCCCTACGCCTGCCTGTACCCACCCACTCTGTGCCCTATATAAACCATTGTATGTGAATGCTTCCCTTAAAATCTCCTGATGATTGAGGGAACCCCTCATGAAACAGATCTGTAGAGATGAAGTAGTCTTGTGATTTTTTCCCACACCTACATATATATATATATATATATATATATATATATATATATATATATATATATATATATATATATATATATATATATATGTAAAATCAACAAATGAAGAATCCATACAAGTAGAAACGATATGGACCGCTAAATAAACGTTGCTTTGTGTGACAAATGAAGAATTAGTACGAATACGGCAAAGCAGCACCTGCAGTCAGCGAACCCTTCCAAAAGATGGCGCCACAGTTCAAACGATACCACACATGTTCCACAGTACTGCTTGTTTTATTATGTAACTATTTGCATTATGACCGTCAGCGAAGAAAAATCCGTAAATTAGCCACACAGTCGGTAGAGCGGCCGTGCCAGCAATTTGAGGGTTGCAGGTTCGATTCTTGCTTGTGCCATCCTAGTCACTGCCATTGTGTCCTTGGGCAAGACACTTTACCCACCTGCTCCCAGTGCCACCCACACTGGTTTAAAAGTGTAAAATTTTGATATTGGGTTTCACTATGTAAAGCGCTTTGAGTCACTAGAGAAAAAGCGCTATATAAATAAAATTCACTTCATTTCACTGTAAGTCGCGGTGTTCAAAGCGTCGGAGAAAAGTAGCGGATTGTCGTCTGGAATTTAGGGTTCATCCTGCTGGAAGCCAGCGTTTTGGCTAAAAGGAGAAGAATGCAGATGTACCCTGTATACAACTTGACATTTTTGGAGTAATGTAAAAAAAAAAGAAACTTACCGTATTTCCTTGAATTGCCGCCGGGGTGCTAATTAATTTGTGAATGTGAATTATATTTATATAGCGCTTTTTCTCTAGTGACTCAAAGCGCTTTACATAGTGAAAGCCAATATCTAAGTTACATTCAAACCAGTGTGGGTGGCACTGGGAGCAGGTGGGTAAAGTGTCTTGCCCAAGGACACAACGGCAGTGACGAGGATGGCGGAAGCGGGAATCGAACCTGCAATCCTCAAGTTGCTGACACGGCCACTCTACCAACCGAGCTAAACCGCCCCTGGTGTGTGTGTGTGTGTGTGTGTGTGTGTGTGTGTGTGTGTGTGTGTGTGTGTGTGTGTGTGTGTGTGTGTGTGTGTGTGTGTGTGTGTGTGTGTGTGTGTGTGTGTGTGTGTGTGTGTGTGTGTGTGTGTGTGTGTGTGTGTGTGTGTGTGTGTGACAAAACTAGGACATAAAGCAAGGTCCCTATACTAAAAAACATTGCATCTAATTGAGAATGTCTCATTTGCACCCCTGGTGGTCAAAATGAGGGTGTTTCCCAAAAGGATGAATTTTTCAAATGGACTGTGTGGCGCTTTTAAAAGTTATCCCCCTCAGGTCAACCTATGAAATAACAAGTGTGCGTGTAAGAAATTAAAATGCGCCCTGTGATGTTTGTGTGCCGTCGTGCGGGTTCCATGGACCATCAAGTAAAGACATTTTTCTCTTGAGCAGGTTTGAGTCTTGTTTATTTTTCAATAAAGCTCAATTCCGGCCGGGTGGCTTTTCAGCTCCTTCTCCGCTGCTCGCTCTTCGGTCGCTTTTCAGCCGGCCACGTCTCCGTCTCTCGGGTGCTCTTTGGCACTCTTGCTCTTCATCTGCCCCGAACTCTCCTCCTTCTCCCCTGTTATACACTGCGAGGATATATGTTGATTATCTGCCGGTGCGCGATCCACGCACCTGAATTAGATTGCGGCGGCGTTGCTCCCGGCACGGCCCGCCTCTCCGCTCCGCCGCATTCTCCGCCTCCTTGCCGCCATCTTGGGCCATCTTGGGCAGGGCTCCATCGTGCGCATCGGCTCCGCCTCTCCACACGCCCCCCTCTTCTCACTCCGCCGTTTACAAAAGGCATGCACTAAAAACTTGTTTTTCACTAAGGCACTTACCAAAGGCATGCGGTAAATTTAGGCCTGCGATAAAAAATTTGAGTGTGATGTAAGGATACCATCATGAAAAGCACATTTAATTAAAAAAACATTATTATGGTCTTACCTTTACTTATAAATGAAGTCCATGCGCAGCTCCTTCTGATCAAAAGCATCGATAACTTGTTCATAGAAGTCTTCCTTATCTTCCTTCAGTTTTAAAAGTCTCTCTGTCTCGATGGAGATCTTCCTTTATTACCTCCTGCTTTGATTGAAAGTCCAGTTTAGAAAACTTTTTTATTTTAGATATGTAATCCTCCATGTTAAAAGTGCAAGCGAGAGGAAAAAATAAACACACGCTGCTCACTCTTGCTGGTCGGTAGGTGTGTAGTAGTGCGGGCGACGACAGAATTATCCTCGGACAACTCCCCTTCCCGTTCTGCTCCGTGAGTGATCTCTTTATCCCACTGCTGCCACCATGAAGTGGTATTGTATAAATAGTACACTGGGTATTTATGACTGGAACATGCTTTATTTCAGCCCGGTTGTTTACATAGCCAGCATAAGAGTAGTGGTGTTACATCATAAAAGGTCCGTCGAGCCCCTAGTTCCATGCATCTTTAGTACTTAGTAGAACAGTAATGACATCCTTCAAAGGTGATACATAAGCTTCTTGCAAGCATCTACAGTATTTTAGCCCATTCCTCTTGGGCAAAGGCCTCCAGTTCATTCATATTCTTGGGCTTGCGTGCTGCAACTGCCTTCTTCAAGTCCCACCACAGCTTTTCTAGAGGATTTAGGTCTGGCGACTGTGAAGGCCACTCCAGAGTCTTCCAGCCCTTCTTCTGCAACCACTCTGATGTTGATTTGGAGGTATGCTTGGGATCCTTGTCCTGTTGGAAGGTCCAACGTCTCCCAAGCCTCAGCTTCCTCACTGACTTCGTGACATTTGCAGCTAATATATCCTGCGAGGAAATAGAATTCATAATGCCTTGAGTGTGCTGGAGATTCCCGGTCCTGAGGCAGAGAAACAGCCCCAGAGCATGATTGACCCCCCCACCATGCTAAACAGTAGGCAAGGTGTTCTTCTCTTTTCATTTTTTCTCCTCCAGACATAACGTTGATTCATAGGCCCAAAGAGTTCCACTTTTGTCTCATCACTCCATAGAACAGTTTCCCAAAAGCTTTGGGGTTTGTCCAAATGATTTTTGGCATACTGGAGTCTATTTTACTTGTGCCTGGTAGTCAGAAGTAGGGTGCGGCTGGGAGTTCTGGTATGGAGGCCTTCATCTCGTAGTGCGTGCCTTATTGTCTGGGACGAAACCTGCGTTCCCCCCTCTGCAATGTCCTGTTGTAGTTCCTCAGCTGTTACCCGGGGGGTTTTCACCACTGTACGCTTCAAATACCGGACAGCAGTTGCACACAGCATCCTCTTTCTCCCACGCCCAGGTAGTGTTTCCACTCTGCCTTTAGCTTTAAACTTGCGAAGTATGCTCCCAACTGTGTCTCTTGGAATATGTAATCCATCCATTTTCTACCGCTTATTCCATTTCGGGGTCGCGGGGGGCGCTGGCGCCTCTCTCAGCTACAATCGGGCGGAAGGCGGGGTACACCCTGGACAAGTCGCCACCTCATCGCAGGGCCAACACAGATAGATAGACAACATTCACACTCACATTCACACACTAGGGCCCATTTAGTGTTGCCAATCAACCTATCCCCAGGTGCATGTCTTTGGAGGTGGGAGGAAGCCGGAGTACCCGGAGGGAACCCACGCATTCACGGGGAGAACATGCAAACTCCACACAGAAAGATCCCGAGCCTGGATTTGAACCCAGGACTGCAAGACCTTCGTATTGTGAGGCAGACGCACTAACCCCTCTCCCACCGTGAAGCCCCGGAATATTTAATGTCTTTGCTATTTTCTTATATCCATATATTTTCTTATGAAGAGAAACTACCTCCTCTCTTGACTTCTTTGACCACTCCTTGGACTTCACCATGTTGCAAATACACCGTTGACCATCTACAAGAAGCTGAGCGTCACAGTCTTTTTCAATCAGTTTAATTGTTGCTCGTTATGGTTCTAATCACATCTACAGGTGTTTGCTGGGACGGCGTGGCGCAGTGGAAGAGTGGCCGTGCGCAACCCGAGGGTCACTGGTTCAATCCCCACCTAGTACCAACCTCGTCATGTCCGTTGTGTCCTGAGCAAGACACTTCACCCTTGCTCCTGATGGGTGCTGGTTAACGCCTTACATGGCAGCTCCCTCCATCAGTGTGTGAATGTGTGTGTGAATGGGTAAATGTGGAAGTAGTGTCAAAGCGCTTTGAGTACCTTGAAGGTAGAAAAGCGCTATACAAGTACAACCCATTTATCATTTATCATTTATCATTTTCAACACCTGATTGAAAATACCTTATTCAAATTCTGATCTTCAAGGGGTTGAATAATTTTGTCAATGAGAACCCAGGACTGCAGGACCTTTGTATTGTGTGGCAGACGCACTAACCCCTCTGCCACCGTGAGGCCCCGGAATATGTAATGTCTTTGCTATTTTCTTATATCCATATCCTTTCTTATGAAGAGAAATTACTTCCTCTCTTGACTTCTTTGACCACTCCCTGGACTTCACTATGTTGCAAATACACCATTGACCATCTACAAGAAGCTCACAGTCTTTTTCAATCAGTTTAATTGTTGCTCGTTATGGTTTTAATCACATCTACAGGTGTTTTCAACACCTGATTGAAAATACCTTATTCAAATTCTGATCTTAAAGGGGTTGAATAATTTTGTCAATGAGAACCCAGGACTGCAGGACCTTTGTATTGTGAGGCAGACGCACTAACCCCTCTGCCACCGTGAAGCCCCGGAATATGTAATGTCTTTGCTATTTTCTTATATCCATATCCTTTCTTATGAAGAGAAATTACTTCCTCTCTTGACTTCTTTGACCACTCCTTGGACTTCACCATGTTGCAAATACACCATTGACCATCTACAAGAAGCTGAGCTTTTTCAATCAGTTTAATTGTTGCTCGTTATGGTTCTAATCACATCTACAGGTGTTTTCAACACCTGATTGAAAAGACCTTATTCAAATCCTGATCTTCAAGGGGTTGAATAATTTTGTCAATGAGATATTAAGAGAATGTTACAAAATATAATGTTGTAATTCAAGTTGCATTTGTCTATTTAATGCATCTTTATTTGATATACGGAATAAATGTCCAACTTGCTAAAACAGCAAAATTGTGTGGGGGTTGAATAATTTTGCCCACAACTGTAGCTAGTCGGGCCTGGATTCTGCGCCGATGCCGTCCCTGACACGGGAGCGTAAACATAACATGAGCAATGCAAACATCGGAGCCATCCACGGTCGACTTTTCATGCGCTTAATGCGTCGCCGTCGTCAACAACCTCGGGATGAACGCGGAAGGAGAGACGGGGCGACTTGGCAGCTCATGTGTTTAATTATAAGACGCAGCCATTCGCCTTCAATCCGCCGCCTGTTGTGTGCGAGCGCTCGCATGCGCACACCCACTCCTTCCCCAGGCTGCCGTCACCCACAGAAAGGTTTTAATCATATTCGTGCGCTGCGAAGACGGAGAGCGAGTGGGCGTTGTTAGCACTCCCGTCGCAAACAAGCCGTCTCTTTTCCACGGTGACAACTCAGCATTATTTTTTTTTTTTTTAAAACAGGTCAGGTGCGGGAGGTGTCGACTCGTGTGCAACTTCGGAAAACTTTGATGCGTAACTCAAGCCCCCCCACTCGCCATTAATTTGTGCCACCCTCCCTGCAGGCTGGCAGCTTACAAGCCACCGGCGGCGGTAATGGATGAGACGGCGGCGGAAGATTGAAGATGTCCGCCTCACCTCGGAGGGCAAAGCCATCAGGGTGAGTAACGGTGGAAAGCAAACAGTCCCCCCCCCCCCCCCCACCCCCCGCTCTCCTTCAGCCACTGCCTCCCACTCAACAAAATGTGAGGCCAGAGCACCTCCATTGTGTTTATGGCCTCAAGTGGAGCCAATGATGCGTTTGTGTCTGCCGGGAAATAGCAAATGTCTCACTCGCGCCTCACAAGTGATTGGAATCACACCGTGACTTTAAATTAGGTGTTGGTTCTGAGCCATTGGCAGATGTTTAAAAAAACAAAATGGACTCCACGCGTGTCCACACTATGGCCAGGATGCGGCGTTTGGCCCGCAAGACAACACAATTCGCAATATGACCTGGAGCGTTCATATCAGTGAGAATAACCAGCAGCCATTTTGTCGCCATCTCGCCCAACGAAAGTAACTCAACCATTAATTCTGACGTCCCACGGAAAAAGATCACATCTTCTGGAAGAAAGTTCTTTGGTCAGATGAAACAAAAATGGAGCTGTTTGGCCGCAATATGTTTGGAGGAAAAAAGGTAAGGCCTTTAATCCTCAGGAGCACCAGACCTACCGCCAAGCATGGTGGTGGTAGTATTATGCTCTGGGCCTGTTTTGCTGCCAATGGAACTGGAGCTTTAAATGGGACAATAAAAAAGGAGGTGTTATGTCTTGACTGAGGGGAGGTGACGGCAAACAGACACCAGAGGATTTTGTTTGTCACCGACTGGTGACTGGAGGTGCAGCAGTTTGAATACAGGGACAAGAGCTTGGGGGAAAGTACACAGCCCTGAGGAGTAATCAGAATGACTCCAAACACATCTCCAAAGTGGTAAAGGAATGGATAAATCTGGCTAGAATGAAGGTTTTAGAATGGCCTTCCCAATGGACAATGCTGAAGAAACAAGTCCGTGTCAGAAAACCAACAAATTTAGCTGAACTGTACCAATTTTGTCAAGAGGAATGGTCAAAAAGTCACCCAGAAGCTGGAGGATGGCTACCAAAAGCGCCTTATTGCAGGGAAACTTGCCAAGGGACATGTAAGCAAATATTAACATTGCTGTATGTATACTTTTGACCCCGTAGAGCCATAATAAATTTATAAAAGAAGCAAACTTCATGAATGTTTTTTTGTGAGCAACAAGTATGTGCTCCAATCACTACATCACAAAAAAATATAAGAGTTGTAGAAATGATTGGAAGCTCAAGACAGCCATGACATGATGTTCTTTACAAGTGTACGTACACTTTTGACCACCACTGAATATGACCCAATCCAAGCAACCTTCCCTAGTCATGGTGCAGGAAAAAAAAAATCAACCGGCACAAACATTGTGGATATTATGAAAAATGTCCAATTAACATAAAAAAAATAAAAATAAACTACACCCATTTAAATTCGTTACAAGAGATGATGGGGGAAATGTTATTATTTACCATTTACACAACGTGCCAACTTCACTGGTTTTGGGTATCGTAAATGTACACATGTTGGAAATAAATGAACACCATTACAGACAGTTAGTAATAAACAGCTTAGTGTTTTTCATACCCACCTGTTGTGATCCGCTGCCCGGATCATATCGTGTTTTGGATTTTTGGGTCTGTTGGTGTTTTCTGTTAGTTTGGACTCCCTTTGTTATTGTTTGTGAACCTGCGAGTTAGTTTGGTCACCATGGTAACGTATTATTTTCACCTACCGCGTGTTCCAGACGCACACCTGTTCGTTCAGTCTGGCTTCGTTGTTTGTGTGTCATACAACAGTGACGACTTTGGTTACCAGTAGTGAAGTGAAGTGAATTATATTTACATAGCGCTTTTCTCTAGTGACTCAAAGCGCTTTACATAGTGAAACCCAATATCTAAGTTACATTTAAACCAGTGTGTGTGGCACTGGGAGCAGGTGGGTAAAGGGTCTTGCCCAAGGACACAACGGCAGTGACTAGGATGACTGAAGCGGGAATCGAACCTGCCACCCTCAAGTTGCTGGCACGGCCGCTCTACCAACCGAGCTATACCGCCCCTACTGCTTTTGCTACATTCCGCACTAGGCCTTGTTATTCCTCCAGCTCCCATGCTAGCTCTTTTGTTTTGTCTTTTGTGCTATGAGTAAGTTTTTCTTTTTCATGGTTTGTTTTATTCTTAAATAAATCATTTACTCTTACCTTCACGCTGTGTCCGAGCCCGACTGCATCCTTGAGAGAACGACTCCGCATCTCAATGCGACCCAATCGTTACACCACCATTGTTCTTTGTTGGACTTATTTCACTTGATCAAACCTTTACCCACATTCCACACTACATAATTACGCAAGTGTGCACTTTGTGTTGATATCAGATTGTCAGAATAATTTGTATCTAAGTTATCACAAAATGTTGTGTTTCAATGAATTCCCGACGAGCAGACAAAAGCTGTCTTTAATCTTACCAAGCAGAAGGCTTGTAAAACTCCACTGTGTAGGATGGGAAGCAACATGAAGGGGTTCTGTTCTTTTATGGCTTGTAATCAACAGAAAAATATTGTCTTGACCCAAGAACCACAAAGCGGTGAGGAAGCAGGGCCTGACTCCCCTCAAGGCGACCGCTTCTTTAAACTGTTTTACAACCTTTTCTTTGGCTCAATCAATCAATCAATCAATGTTTATTTAAATAGCCCTAAATCACAAGTGTCTCAAAGGGCTGCACAAGCCACGACGACATCTTTAGTTAAGAGCCCACAAAAGGGCAAGGAAAAACTCACAACCCAGTGGAAAACCCAATTGAATTGTTGTAATCAAAAGCGATGGCTGTTTATGACCCCCGAGCCTTAGAAACAGCTGTTGCCACGTAATCAGGGAAAGTCCAAATACCGTATTTCCTTGAATGGTCGCCGGGTATATAGTATGCGCCTGCCTAGAATTACTGCCAGGTCAAACTCGTTTCGCAAAGTATTATTTTTTATTAGCGAATGTCTAGAATTTCCGCCGGGTCAAACTCGTTTGGCCAAATAATTAGCATATGCCTAGAATTTCCACCGGGTCAAACTCGTCACGTCACGAGGGACACTTCACCTGTCATAATTTTCAAAATGGAGGAGGCTGATTTCAATCATTTGAAATCGCATAAAGGGAAGAAGATCAAGAGCTATTTAGTAGGATTTAAGGTCCAAGCTATTGAATATGCTAAAAAGAACAGTAAGCAGCTATGTTTTGTTAAAATACCGTAGCTGTGTGTGTCAAATATGAGTCATTAAATGACTCCCGCCTCCCGGTGGTAGAGGGCGCTAGTGATCCTTCTTGCGACCACTCGGCTGCAGAAGAAGTGAAAACAAGCAGCGATCGTTTATTTTTTCCTCTCGCTTGCACTTTTAACATGGAGGATTACATATCTAAACTAAAACAGTTTTCTAAACTGGACTTTCAATCGAAGCAGGAGGTAATAAAGGAAGATCTCCATCGAGACAGAGAGACTTTTAAAACTGAAGAAAGATAAGGAAGACTTCTATAAACAAGTTATCGATACTTTTGATCAGAAGGAGCTATAAATAAGACTTCATTTATAAGTAAAGGTAAGACCATAATAACGTTTTTTTTTTTTAATGTGCTTTTCGTGATGGTATCCTTACATCACACTCAAATTTATAAGCGAAGGCCTAAATTTACCGCATGCCTTTGGTAAGCGCCGGAGTGAGAATAGGTTTTAAAATAATTAGCGCATGCTTTCCTTTACCGCATGCCTTTGGTAAACGCCGGAGTGAGAAGAGGTTTTAAATGAATTAGCGCCCCGGCGGCAATTCAAGGAAATACGGTAAAAAAGAAGGCGTACAATCTTTCGCTACAGGACACTCTAACCTTGTGTCCTGGCGCGCTCCTCAATTGAGCCAAATTAATTCCTTGCTTCTTGTCTCGTTTAATGAATGTCATCAGTGTTTGAACCTCACACAGATGGATAGCGGTATCATATCAGAAGTGAAAAGGTGTATCAGGACAGCCATATAAGACTGATTCTTTATGTCAATAATAACATATAATATATAACACATGTCATGAAATCAATGTCAGTCATTTTTTATAAAACTTTTGGTTATTTTTACTGCTCCAAATATTTCCTGATATTTATGAATTCTATTTTAAAATGCTATCCAAATGTTTTGTGCCGGAAGATGAAAGCGTTGCTCTACATTGACGTCCCACATAAAGTCTGCTCTTTTATTGTCAGTTTCTTTTTCCTTTTTTTTTTTTTTTTTTAAGTTTGATGATGTTTTATGTTGAGTTCTTTCTGAGGGGGCGTGTTACCCACTAGCTGTCCTACTTTGCACGCTGACATATTGGATTGGACGACTTTGGCATGCAGCCCTTGCAGGCAATGCATCCTCATCACTCTTTTATATGTTTGCATTGAGAGTGCATGGATATAGCAGCCCAGATCTGGCGCAGAGGTCAGATGGTTTAGTGTTGCACACACGTCAACTATAATATGCACTCTTTTTTTTTATCAAGCAAAGTGCCCTGCATGTTGAGTGGATCAAATATTTAATAAGTGCAATAAATACATTAATAACCTGGTTAGTATATATACAGTACAGGCCAAAGGTTTGGACACACCTTCTCATTCAATCTTTATTTTCCTGACTATTTACATTGTAGATTGTCACATCAAAACTATGAATGAACACATGTGGAGTTATGTACTTAACAAAAAAAAGGTGAAATAACTGAAAACATGTTTTATATTATAGTTTCTTCAAAATTGCCACCCTTTGCTCTGATTACTGCTTTGCACACTTTTGGCATTCTCTCCATGAGCTTGAAGAGGTAGTCACCTGAAATGGTTTTCACTTCACAGGTGTCATAGTTTTGATGCCTTCAGTGACAATCTACAAAGTAAAAAGTCACGAAAATAAAGAAAACCCATTGAAATGAGAAGGTGTGTCCAAACCTTTGGCCTGTGTGTGTGTATATATATATATATATGTATATATGTGTGTGTGTATATATATGTGTGTGTATATATATGTATATATGTATATATGTGTGTGTGTGTGTATGTATATATATATGTGTGTATATATATGGATATATATATGTTTTTATTTATGTATGGATATATATATACATGTATATATGTATGTGTGTGTGTATGTATATATATATGTGTGTATATATATGGATATTTATATGTTTATATTTATGTATGGATATATATATACATGTATATATGTATGTGTGTGTGTATGTATATATATGTGTGTATATATATGGATATATATATATGTTTATATTTATGTATGGATATATATATACATGTATATATGTATGTGTATGTATATATATACATACATCCATATATATTTTGTGTATGTATTTATATATACATACATACATATATAATTTGTATATATACTGCATATATGTATGTGTGTATATATGTATACATATGTGTGTATATATATATGTATATATGTCTGTATATATGTATATATGTATATGTGTATATATTAATATATATGTGTGTCTGTGTGTATAATATATATATATTTATATGTATATATATACCTATATTTATATGTGTATATATTTATATATATGTGTATATATTTATATATATATACATGTGTGTGTGTATACTGTATATATATATATTTATATATGTATGTGTATATATTAATATATATGTGTGAGTGTGTATATATAATATGCATGTATATATTTATATATATATATCTATATTTATATGTGTATATATTTATATATATGTGTATATATTTATATATATATACATGTGTGTGTGTGTATACTGTATATATATATATTTATATATGTATGTGTATATATTAATATATATGTGTGAGTGTGTATATATAATATGCATGTATATATTTATATATATATATCTATATTTATATGTGTATATATTTACATGTGTGTATGTGTGTGTGTATACTGTATCTATCTATATATATATATATATATATATATATATATATATATCTTGATTGGATTATCCAGAGAATAGTGCTCGATACCGTGGTAGAGCACAATATGTATGAGTGGGAAAAATCACAAGACTACTTCATCTCTACAGAACTGTTTCATGAGGGGTTCCCTCAATCATCCCTTAATCATCAGGAGATGATTGAGGGATGATATATACATATATATATATATATATATATATATACATATATATATATATGTATATATATATATATATATATATATATATATATATATATATATATATATATATATATATATCTCATTGGAGGCTGCATGTGGTCGTCAGCACACACATTGGTGACCTTTGGAAGACCAACGCCTCCTCATGGACATGTGTGATGTTGTCAATCATTCAGCTTCCCTTGATGATGACCAGTCAATGATAGCCTTCATTGATCGTCTTGTCATTGCAGAGGTTCAAGTGTCGCCTTCAAGACAAGACTCAGGAAGTAGCGGAAAGACCTAGAAGGTGTCATTGTGAGGGCAGAAGAAGACTTGGAAGCAGGCAGTCAAAGCCCAGAAGCTGCTTCATCTCCACCGTGATGTCACACACTGACATTGTTGGCATCTGCTGCTGCGCTCCTCTGGCTTTGTCCACACACAGGATCCTCTCCAAGGTCTTCATATCTCAACATCCCAGGTCAGTCTGATTTTGCTTCCGGAAGGAGTTTGTTCTCTTAAAAATGATCAGACTTTCAAGTCAAAGCCTTGACTTCTCTATGGTTTTTCCTATGTTTAGTTTTTATATCTGCGCTTTTCCTCCTTTGCTAGGCACTCACTGCGAGCAGTGCTGATTGACTACCTCTGATTGGTGATCAGGAAACTCACCTGTCGCTGATCACTAATCAGGAGTGCTTCATATTTGCATGCATGCTTTCTGTGCACTTCCTTGTTGCACTAGTTTTTTGTGCACTCCCTGCTGCACTCCTTTTTTTAATTCCTCGATATTAAATGCACCGTAAATTCCGAACTGTAAGCCGCTACTTTTTTCCCTACGCTTTGAACGCTGCGGCTTATAAAACACAGTTTTTTTTTTAATAGAATAGAAAGTACTTTATTGATCCCTGGGGGAAATTCAGCACCATCGTTCGCTCACAATAGACAATAACAAATAATATATAACACATATATATATATATTATAATATATGAGTAATAGGCCCCCGCGTCGCGCCGCACGGGCGGGGACCGGCCCTCGTACACCGGGCGTCAAGGGTGAAAAATCACACCCAGGATGGAGTTCCACAAGTCCCGCTACTGGGTGCGTTTTGGTCATGCCGGGGGGCCCGGGACGCGCGCAGCAAGTGGCGGGGGGCCTCTGGCATGACAAAAACGCACCCAGCAGAGAACCACCGAAAGTGGTCTCCGTTGGGGGAGAGAAAATTAGAAAACTCTGTGGTTCTCTGCTGGGTGCATTTTGGTCATGTCAGGGGCCCCGAGTCTCTGCCGGGTGTGTTTTGGAGATGCCTGGGGCCCCAACGTGCGCGGCAAGTAGCAAGGCCTCCTGCATGACCAAAACGCACCCAGCTGAGAACCACCGAAAGGGGGCCCCGTTTGGGGAGAGAAAATTAGAAAAGTCTGTGGTTCTCTGCTAGGTGCGTTTTGGTCTTGCTGGGGGCCCCGGGACTCGCGCGACTTGGGGCCTAATTTTATCTCGCCCTTTCGGTGGTTCTCTGCTGGTTGCATTTTGGTTATGTCTGGGGCTCCGGGACTCGCGCTGCTCGTGGCGGGACTTTTGGAACTCCATCCCGGGTGTGATTTTTTAAAAATCTAAATCTGAATTTGAATGCTAAATCTTCAATATAAATCAACATTTTCACACCCGGGATGGAGTTCCAAAAGTCCCGCCACGAGCCGCGCGAGTCCCGGGGCCCCCCCCCCCGACTATTCTTAATTTTTTCTCCCCCTTTCTGTGGTTCTCTAAACTGAGCACATCAATGTTTTTCTCCAGTAAGTATTTTTTTAATCTGTTATCAAAAAATGGCTGTCAGAGGCCACGAGCCGCGCGAGTCCCGGGGCCCCAGTTAAGCCCAAACAGAGGACTGGAACGTTTTTTTAATTGATTGATTGATTGAAACTTTTATTAGTAGATTGCACAGTACAGTACATATTCCGTACAATTGACCACTAAATGGTAACACCCCAATAAGTTTTTCAACTTCTTTAAGTCGGGGTCCACGTTAATCAATTCATGGTACAAATATCTACTATCAGCATAATACAGTCATCACACAAGTTAATCATCAGAGTATATACATGGAATTATTTACATTATTTACAATATATTTATTGTTTTTGCTACAGCACCAATCTTTTGGACGAGTTCGCAGTTTTGCGAAAGTAAAAACCGTCTTTAATGTTTTTCCTGGTATGAATTTTTCATTCGTCACTCTAAGGTAAGTTTGTAAATTTCACAATTTGACTAAAGCAATTCATACTTACAAAACCCGTCCCAGGTGTGATGTCCTTAGAAGTGTTTTCATGCACATTTGTCCGTGCTATGGTAATTTAAAGGGGAACATTATCACATTTTCAAAAGGGTTAAAAACAATAAAAATCAGTTCCCAGTGGCTTGTTGTATTTTTTGAAGTTCTTTGCAACATTTTGCCGGTCCCCGAATATCCCTAAAATAAGCTTTAAAGTGCTTGATTTTTGCTATTTGCGATGCCACTATCCATTTCCCTGTGACGTCACACAGTGCTGCCGATGTAAACAAACAATGGGAATACCACAGCAAGATATAGTGACATTAGCTCGGATTCAAACTCGGATTTCAGCGGTTTAAGCGATTCAACAGATTACGCATGTATTGAAACAGATGGTTGGAGTATGAAAATATTGAAGAAGAAACTGAAGCTATTGAGCGAAGAGCTATTGACGCTATTCATAGCCATAGCATGGCCGAATAGCTGCGTTAGCATCGCCGGTAAAATGTGCGGACCAAACGATCAGGACTTTCGCATCTTTTGACACTGGAGCAACTTAAATCCGTCGATGGGTAAGTGTTTGTTTCGCATTAAATGTGGGTGGAAGGAAACGTAATATCGTTGCAAATGCATCTACAGGTTATCCATACATCTCTGTGCCATGTCTGCTTTAGCACCGCCGGTAAATAGCATGGTAGCATCGATTAGCGTAGCATGTTAGCATCGATAAGCTGGCAGTCAACATCAACAAAACTCACCTTTGTGATTTCGTTGACTTTATCGTTGCAAATGCATCTACAGGTTATCCATACATCTCTGTGCCATGTCTGCTTTAGCACCGCCGGTAAATAGCATGTTAGCGTCGATTAGCGTAGCATGTTAGCATCGATTAGCTGGCAGTCACGCCGCAACCAAATATGTCTGATTAGCACATAAGTCAACATCAACAAAACTCACCTTTGTGAATTTGTTGACTTTATCGTTGCAAATGCATCTCCAGGTTATCCATACATCTCTGTACCATGTCTGCTTTAGCACCGCCGGTAAATAGCATGTTAGCATCGATTAGCGTAGCATGTTAGCATCGATTAGCTGGCAGTCAACATCAACAAAACTCACCTTTGTGATTTCGTTGACTATCGTTGCAAATGCATCTGCAGGTTATCCATACATCTCTGTGCCATGTCTGCTTTAGCACCGCCGGTAAATAGCATCGATTAGCGTAGCATGTTAGCATCGATTAGCTGGCAGTCAACATCAACAAAACTCACCTTTGTGATTTGGTTGACTATCGTTGCAAATGCATCTGCAGGTTATCCATACATCTCTGTGCCATGTCTGCCATCACCGGTCAAATGTGGAGACACTCTGGCACATTCAATGGGGGTCTGGCGGCAGACACTTTGGCATCTTGGGGCCAGTGGTGCAACTTGAATCCCTCCCTGTTAGTGCTGTTACACCCTCCGACAACACACCCACCAGGCATGATGTCTCCAAGGTTCCAAAAAATAGTCAAAAAAACGGAAAATAACAGAGCTGAGACCCGGTGTTTGTAATGTGTTGAAAATGAAAATGGCGGCCGTATTACCTCGGCGACGTCACATTCTGACGTCATCGCAAAAAGAGTGATAAACAGAAAGGCGTTTAATTCGCCAAAATTCACCCATTTAGAGTTCGGAAATCGGTTAAAAAAATATATGGTCTTTTTTTCTGCACCATCAAGGTATATATTGACGCCCACATAGGTCTGCTGATAATGTTCCCCTTTAACAAGGCTGGCATGGTTAGCAGTAGATAATATGCTAACATGTTTACGGGGGCCTGTATTGTTTTATTTCCACAAAATGTATCATTGAAGTCACCAAAAAGTCACCGTGGAGTTATTGATTCTGTTTAGCTGATTTACGAGCTAGCGTCGATTACTTCTGTTTTGTTTGATCAGCCGTTTTACTGCCGTGTTACAGACACCATTAGGAAACAATTAAGGTACTGTATGTAAATAAACATTTAGAAAATCCGATGCGGCATATATAGAAAAAGTTTGTGTGACAGTCTCTTGCTGTCGTCAAGCGGGTTCAATGGACCACCCAGGAAGGACATGCTTTTGAGCAGGTTTGACTTCTTTATTTTTCAATAAATCTGTCTGCAGCTCGGATCGCTTTACTGCTCCTTCCTCCACTGCTCGCTCACGGTCCAGTCTTTCAGCCGCCGTCGTCGTCGTCCTCGTCTATGGCTCTCTGTTCCTCTCGCTTCTCATGCGCTGCTGCGGGTTCTTCCCCTCCTTCTGCCCCGATTTCTCCTCCTTCTACCCTTTTATACAGCATGAGGAGATGGGTTAATCGTTTCCTGACCACGCACCTGTATTAGATTGCGGCGGCGTCGTTCCCGGCACGCTCCGCCGCATTCTCCGCCTCCTTGCCACCATCTTGGGGCAGGGCTCCAGCGCGCCCCGCCTCGCCGTCGGACCGTCGGCTCTGCCTCTCCACAGTTTGTTTTCTTCTCAAATTTAATGGGCGTGGCATATATGAAGGTGCACTCCACCGTCCGGAAAATGCAGTCATTTTACCTGCACAATGCCTTCCGCATCTCCGCAACAGTGCGGCACCGGAACAGACTGACTGAAAAAAAGAGCTGACAAATTATCACATAAAAAGACTAGATTTACGACAAAAAATAGTAAAAACTAGTTAAATGATCTGTCTGTACAGCTACTTCATTTTAACCAACAAGACATCCCTAAATAAGATTTGTATACAAAAACATTATCAGGATTTTAAGGTAGAAATAAGTATTTTATTCTGAAAACAAGCATTATTCAACTTGCAATTTTAAATTAAGCATCCTAATGATGTTGTAGAATCTTTAAACAAGATTTTCTATGCGGGACAAAAAAACATGTCATTTGAATAGTTATTTTCTCAATTTATTAAACTACAATGAATAAAATATAATTATCCAGGCTAGAAATTGCTGGATTTACCAGGCTTCTAAATCACTAATCTTCCCCTCCATGGTGACAAATAAAGTACGTTTCTTACAAGTACTATTATCACTGGAGGAGGAGGAATAGCTAAACATGCTTCACTACACACCGTAGGAGGATACAATAGCTCACCGGCGTCACAATGTTGACAAATGCCATGGGTGGATCTACACCTGACATCCACTGTAATGATACCAAGTACAACAGCATATTGAGTCGATACTACTATGATTCCATCAATATTTTTTTTATCACAAATTATTTTTCCTTTTTTAAAATTCATATTATGTTTATAAAGTCAGTAAATACGTCCCTGGACACATGAGAACTTTAAATATGACCAATGTATGATCCTGTAACTAATTGGTATCGGATCCATACCTAAATGTGTGGTATCATTCAAAACTAATGTCAAGTATCAAATAAGAGAAGAATAAGTGATTATTACATTTTAACAGAAGTGTAGATAGAACATGTTAAAACAGAAAATAGCGCGACACCTACCCTTTACATCAGTATTTCTTCATCAGTATTGGTTTATTAGGAATTATATTTTATTGTATGATCCTTTAACTACTTGGTATCAGATCGATACTTAAATGTGTGGTATCATCCAGAACTATCAATCAATCATCAATCAATGTTTACTTATATAGCCCTAAATCACTAGTGTCTCAAAGGGCTGCACAAACCACCACGACATCCTCGGTAGGAAAACTCACACCCAGTGGGACGTCAGTGACAATGATGACTATGAGAACCTTAGAGAGGAGGAAAGCAATGGATGTCGAGCGGATCTAACATGATACTGTGAAAGTTCAATCCACAATGGATACAACACAGTTGCGAGAGTCCAGTCCAAAGAGGATCCAAGACACAGCAGCGAGAGTCCCGTTCACAGCGGAGCCAGCAGGAAACCATCCCAAGCGTAGGCGGACCAGCAGCGCAGAGATGTCCCCAGCCGATACACAGGCGAGCAGTACATGGCCACCGGATCGGACCGGACCCCCTCCACAAGGGAGGGGGGGACATAAGAGAAAAAGAAACGAAACGGCAGATCAACTGGTCTAAAAAGGGAGTCTATTTAAAGGCTAGAGTATACAAATGAGTTTTAAGGTGAGACTTAAAGGCTTCTACTGAGGTGGCATCGCGAACTGTTACCGGGAGGGCATTCCAGAGTACTGGAGCCCGAACGGAAAATGCTCTATAGCCCGCAGACTTTTTTTGGGCTTTGGGAATCACTAATAAGCCGGAGTCCTTTGAACGCAGATTTCTTGCCGGGACATATGGTACAATACAATCGGCAAGATAAGATGGAGCTAGACCGTGTAGTATTTTATACGTAAGTAGTAAAACCTTAAAGTCACATCTTAAGTGCACAGGAAGCCAGTGCAGGTGAGCCAGTATAGGTATATATGTATGTATATATGTATATAAAGGTATATACAGTATAGGTATATATGTATGTATATATGTATATAAAGGTATATACAGTACAGGCGTAATGTGATCAAACTTTCTTGTTCTTGTCAAAAGTCTAGCAGCCGCATTTTGTACCAACTGTAATCTTTTAATGCTAGACATGGGGAGACCCGAAAATAATACGTTACAGTAGTCGAGGCGAGACGTAACAAACGCATGGATAATGATCTCAGCGTCTTTAGTGGACAGAATGGAGCGAATTTTAGCGATATTACGGAGATGAAAGAAGGCCGTTTTAGTAACGCTTTTAATGTGTGCCTCAAAGGAGAGAGTTGGGTCGAAGATAATACCCAGATTCTTTACCGTGTCGCCTTGTTTAATTGTTTGGTTGTCAAATGTTAGAGTTGTATTATTAAATAGAGTTCGGTGTCTAGCAGGACCGATAATCAGCATTTCCGTTTTTTTGGCGTTGAGTTGCAAAAAGTTAGCGGACATCCATTGTTTAATTTCATTAAGACACGCCTCCAGCTGACTACAATCCGGCGTGTTGGTCAGCTTTAGGGGCATGTAGAGTTGGGTGTCATCAGCATAACAGTGAAAGCTAATACCGTATTTGCGGATGATGTCACCTAGCGGCAGCATGTAGATGCTGAAGAGTGCAGGGCCAAGGACCGAACCCTGGGGAACTCCACACGTTACCTTAACGTAGTCCGAGGTCACATTGTTATGGGAGACACACTGCATCCTATCAGTAAGATAAGAGTTAAACCAAGACAGGGCTAAGTCTGACATACCAATTCGTGTTTTGATACGTTCTAATAAAATATTATGATCGACGGTATCGAAAGCAGCGCTAAGATCGAGGAGCAGCAACATAGATGACGCATCAGAATCCATCGTTAGCAATAGATCATTAGTCATTTTTGCGAGGGCTGTCTCCGTGGAGTGATTTGCCCTGAAACCGGATTGAAAGGTTTCACATAGATTGTTAGACGCTAAGTGTTCATTTAACTGCTCCGCAACAATTTTTTCAAGGATTTTTGAAATAAAGGGAAGGTGAGACACCTTCTAATGTCAAGTATCAAAGAAGAGAAGAATAAGTGATTATTACATTTTAACAGAAGTGTAGATAGAACATGTTGAAACAGAAAATAAGCAGATATTAACAGTAAATGAACAAGTGGATTAATAATCAATTTTTACAGTTTGTCCCTTATAAAGTATATAAAATAATAGGTGTATAAATGACACAATATGTTACTGCAGACTAATTAGGAGTCTTTGTTTGTTTACTTCCTACTAAAAGACAAGTTGTCTAGTATGTTCAACATTTTATTTAAGGACTAAATGACAATAATAAACATATGTTTCATGTACACTAACATTTGTTGTTAAAATAAAGTCAATAATGACTTTTTGTGGTCCTCTTTATTTACAAAAGTACAGAAAAGTACCAAAATACTTTTGGTACCTTTAAAAAATATTTTACAAAATATTGTTATGGGGACAACACAAATTATTTTTTTGTTTTTTTTCCCGGAAATTTGACTTACTTTAACTTTTCAGCAAAAACAAAACAAAAAGTTTTACCATACTGCTGAAATGGACGGTCAAAATTCAACAAAAGCTTTAACAAATCTTAAAATAACTACTTCAATGTGTCATTAATTAATTTGATGTACGATTATATTTTATAATTTATTGTTTTGATTATTACACCATTTATTTATTGTTTAATGTTTAAATAAACTATTTCACAATTTAACTAATAATTTAATGATTCAATCATTTATTTAATTATTTCCTGATTACTTATTTTAAATTTAAACAATTATTTCATAATTTATTTAATCATTTCATGATTTAATTATTTCATGATTTGAATATTATTTCATGGAGAATATTGTATTCATGAATTAATTATATATTTAATAATTTCTTAGTTACTTACCTAATTTAAAATTCAAACAATTATTTCATCATATACATCCCTGAATTAATTATTTCATTATTTACATATTTAATTATTTAATCAATTATTTATTATTCATGATTTATGATGTTTATAATTATTCCATGATTACATAATTGATTTAAAATTTAAACAATTATTATTTAATAATGTATCTAATTATTTCATGATTTAAATATTAAATTATTTCATAAATTATTTGTTATTCATTATTTAATGATGTTTTTAATTATTCCATGATTACATACTTGATTTAGAATTCAAACAATTATTATTTAATAATTTATCCAATTATTTTATGATTTAAATATTTAATTATTTCATGAAGAATATATTATTCATGATTTAATGATGTATTTATCAATTATTATTATTTCAGAACTAAATGACAATAATAAACATATGTTCATATACCCAAAGATTCTTTGTTCAAATAAAGACAATAATGACATATTTTGTGGTCCCCTTAATTCAGAAAAATATCAAAAAGTATCGATATACACTTTGGTACCGATACTGTTTAATATCTTTGTGTGTATGCTTCACCGATGAGACTATTTGGTGAACATTGTTTTTGTCCTCATTTCGGCGGTTCTTGAACTCACCACAGTGTGGACTGTGACACAACAGTTTGTCAAATCTTCCACTCCTCCTTTGTCTCGTTTTGTCCACCAAACGTTTTATACTGTGCTTGAATTTTGGGGCAGTTTAGCTCGGTTGTTAGAGCGGTTCTAGGTTTCGATCCCTGCTTCTGCCACCCTAGTCGTAGCTGTTGTGTCCTTGGATAAGACACTTCACCCACATGCTCCCAGTGCCACCCACACTGGTTTAACAATGTAACTTGGATGATGGGTTTCGCTATGTAAAGCGCTTTGAGTCACTAGAGAAAAGCGCTTTATAGATAAAATTCAATTCACTTCGGTACTAAAATATTGGTATCGTGACAACCCTAATATCTACTATTCACAACGTAAATCTTTGTATTGAAATAGGTATGACTATTTAAAGAGGGAGCAGGGAGGTCATGTTGGGATGAAAAAGGCTGGTGACCACCGCTCTATGTTAATAAAACGGCGGCTTCTTTGCATCCACAGACGGAAGAAAAAAAAACACCCTTTTAAGCGTGGTCTTACTCCATCTGGGCGGGTGGCAAGTGCCTTCAGCCAAAAGGTTATACATTCAAGACTTGACGTTTCTGTGGCAACCGGGGAGGCGTTTAATGTTTTCCATGCAAGTCGCTCTTTAATCTTGCAGCCTCAAGTCTCCAGCCAGAACCACCAGGAAGCCTTCTCATTTTCATATCTGCTGCGAGATGTTTGCACTCCCTCTTGTCGAGTCTCAATGGGTCTTCAATTGCTAAAAAATGGTTTTGAATAATAGTCGATTTTTGATACCATGAATTTGCAAATAGTAGGGTTGTACTGCATACCGGTACTAGTATGGTTTCGTGGTACTAATGAATCAAAAAATGGTACTACTGTATTTCCTTGAATTGCCACCGGGGTGCTAATTCATTTAAAACCTCTTCTAACTCCGACGTTACCAAAGGCATGCGGTAAAGGCAAGCATGCCCTAATTATTTTAAAAACTCTTCTCACTCCGGCACTTACCAAAGGCATGCGGTAAATTTAGGCCAGCGCTTAAAAATTAAAATGTGTGATGTAAGGATACCATCATGAAAAGCACATTTAATAAAAAAAAGCTGTCACGATCGCTAAGCCAGGGGTGCCCAGACTTTTTCTGCAGGCGAGCCACTTTTCAATTGACAACTCGAGGGGATCTACCTCATTTATATATATCATTATATTTATTTATTTATGAAAGAGACATTTTTGTAAACAAGTCAAATGTGTTTAATGATAATACAAGCATGTGTAACACATATAGATGTCTTTCTTTCACGAAGACAAGAATATAAGTTGGTGTATTACCTGATTCTGATGACTTGCATTGATTGGAATCAGACAGTAATGATGATAACGCCCACATTTTCAAATGGAGAGAAAAAAAGTGGTCCTTTCTGTACAATACCACATGAAAGTGGTTGGTTTTTGGCATCTAATTCATCCAGCTTCCATACACTTTACAAGAAAAACATTGGCAGCAAATTCCGTAGCTTGCTTGATTGACATTCACGGCACCCGAGGGTCTTGTGAGATGACGCTGGCTGCTGCCAGTTCATTATTATGAAAAATGACAGAGAGGAAGGCGAGAAACACTTTTTATTTCAACAGACTTTCGCGCCGTCCCTTCCGTCAAAACTCTGCACATTTCCTATCTTCACAATAAAAGCCCTGCTTCATGCTGCCTGCGCTAACAAAATAAGAGTCTTGGAAAGCTGGCGTGCACAAGTGATGTGCACGCCAGCTTTCTGAGGGATCGCTTGTGCACGCCAGTTTTCCGAGACTCTGTATTTAGTTAGCGCAGGCAGCATGAAGCAGGGCTTTTATTGTGAAGATAGGAAATGTGCAGTCGGCCTTTAGAGTTTTGACGGAAGGTACGGCGCGAGAGTCTGTTGAAATAAAAAGTGTTTCATAATAATGATCTTGCAGCAGCCAGCGTCATCTCACAAGACCCTCCGGTACCGTGAATGTCATTTAAGTGACGTCTTGGTGAAGATTGATGATCACTAAATTTTAGGTCAATTTTTTTAAAAGCCTGGCTGGAGATGGACTGACACACCCCCCGCGGTCGACTGGTAGCTCGCGATCGACGTAATGGGCACCCCTGCGCTAAGCGGATCGTCTATTGTTTTGCCGTTTATATGTGTTTGTTCATGTTTAGTTCTGGACTCTGCCGATTCGTTGTGTTTCAGCACTTCCCCGTTTGTTTAGTCACCATGGCAACGTAGTGTGCTCCTCCTCACGGGCTCCTGTCACACACCTGTTTTTGATTATTATTTGTGTATTTAAGCCCAACAATCACGTATGTATCCTCTGCTTTAGTTGTGCTAAGTTCCGTCTTGGCTTCGCGTGCGTTTGGCACGTCACCGTTTTGGACCCTTTTTGTATCCTGCTAAGTTTAGCGTTAGCTTCCGTGCGTAGGCACGCGCTTTATTTTTCCACGTTTGTGTCAGTGTTCTTTTGTTTGATTACATTAAAATCAGTTTCTTACCTGCACTCCTGCTGACTGGTCGTTGTGCATCCACGAAGTGGCAACTCCGCACAACAAGTGCGCCGAACGCGTGACAAAAGCGTTATTATGGTCTTACCTTTACTTATAAATGAAGTCCATGCGCAGCTCCTTCTGATCAAAAGCATCGATAACTTGTTTATAGAAGTCTTCCTTATCTTTCTTCAGTTTTAAAAGTCACTCTGTCTCGATGGAGATCTTCCTTTATTACCTCCTGCTTCGATTGAAAGTCCAGTTTAGAAAACAGTTTTATTTTAGATAAAATTGATGATATTTTAGATAGGAGGCGTGTCTTAATGAAATTGAACAATGGATGTCCGCTAACTTTTTGCAACTCAACGCCCAAAAAACGGAAATGCTGATTATCGGTCCTGCTAGACACCGACCTCTATTTAATAATACAATTTTAACATTTGACAACCAAATAATTAAACAAGGCAACTCTGTAAAGAAATGGGTATTATCTTCGACCCAACTCTCTCCTTTGAGGCACACATTAAAAGCGTTACTAAAACGGCCTTCTTTCATCTCCATAATATCGCTAAAATTCACTCCATTCTGTCCACTAAAGACGCTGAGATCATTATCCATGCGTTTGTTACGTCTCGCCTCGACTACTGTAACGTATTATTTTCGAGTCTCCCCATGTCTAGCATTAAAAGATTACAGTTGGTACAAAATGCGGCTGCTAGACTTTTGACAAGAACAAGAAAGTTTGATCATATTACGCCTATACTGTATATACCTTTATATACATATATACATACATATATACCTATAGTGTATATACCTTTATATACATATATACATACATATATACCTATAGTGTATATACCTTTATATACATATATACCTATACTGTATATACCTTAATATACATATATACATACATATATACCTATATTGTATATACCTTTATATACATATATACATACATATATACCTATACTGGCTCACCTGCACTGGCTTCCTGTGCACTTAAGATGTGACTTTAAGGTTTTACTACTTACGTATAAAATACTACACGGTCTAGCTCCACCCTATCTTGCCGATTGTATTGTACCATATGTCCCGGCAAGAAATCTGCCTTCAAAAGACTCCGGCTTATTAGTGATTCCTAGAGCCCAAAAAAAGTCTGCGGGCTATAGAGCGTTTTCCGTTCAGGCTCCAGTACTCTGAAATGCCCTCCTGGTAACAGTTGGAGATGCTACCTCAGTAAAAGAATTTAAGTCTCACCTTAAAACTCATTTGTATATTCTAGCCTTTAAATAGACCTCCTTTTTAGACCAGTTGATCTGCCGCTTCTTTTATTTTTCTCCTCTGTCCCCCCCTCCCTTGTGGAGGGGGTCTGGTCCGATGACCATGGATGAAGTACTGGCTGTTCAGAGTCGGGACCCAGGATGGACCGCTCGCCTGTGTATGGGTTGGGGACATCTCTACGCTGCTGATCCGACTCCGCTTGGGATTGTTTCCTGTGGACAGGACTCTCGCTGCTGTCTTGGATCCGCTTTGAACTGAACTCTCGCGGCTGTGTTGGAGCCACTATGGATTGAACTTTCACAGTATCATGTTAGACTTGCTCGACATCCATTGCCTTTGGTCCCCTGGGTAATTGCCCACATATGAGGTCCTCTCCAAGGTTCTCATAGTCATCATTGTCAACAACGTCCCACTGGGTGTGAGTTTTCCTTGCCCTTATGTGGGTTCTTCCGAGGATGTCGTAGTTGTAGTGGTTTGTACAGTCCTTTGAGACATTTGTGATTTAGGGCTATATAAATAAACATTGATTGATTGATTGATTGATGTAATCCTTCATGTTAAAAGTGGAAAAAATAGACGATCGCTGCTCACTCTTGCTGCTTGTTGTCACTTCTTCTGCAGCCGAGTAGTCGCAAGAAGGATCACTAGCGCCCTCTACCAGCAGGAGGCGGGAGTCATTTAATGACTCATATTTGACACACGCAGCTACGGTATATTAATAAAACATAGCTGCTTACTGTTCTTTTTAGCATATTCAATAGCTTGGACCTTAAATCCTACTGAATAGCTCTTGATCTTCTTCCCTTTATGCAATTTCAAATGATTGAAATCAGCCTCCTCCATTTTGAAAATGACGACAGGTGAAGTGTCACTCGTGACGTGACGAGTTTGACCCGGTGGAAATTCTAGACATGCGCTAATAAAAATAATATTTTGCGAAACGAGTTTACCCGGCAGTAATTGTAGGCAGGCTCATACTATACACCCGGCGTCAATTCAAGGAAATACGGTATTCCACATATCGCCCAGCCCTACGTGACGTCACGCGAAACAAAGACGTAGAAAAATGGCGCCGTTTGATCTTACGAGACCGACAGAGTTCAGTGAGGCACTGAAAAGGATCTGGGATTGCGTCAGCGCAGGCGGGTGTTGGACGGCCCCGGCGTGGCACCGTAGAAGCCTGCTGTGACGCTAACAGCTGTAAATCCACACGCCGGAAAAGAAACACTTTATCCGCCACGCGGCGTGTGAGCGCGCACAGCTTGATTGCCGCCATTTACCGGCTCCACCTGACAGATGAATGCACCTCGCCTGGAGGCAGGATTAGACATGGCCTTCTCATCTCTTAAGGCTGGTTAACCGTTTAACCGCCAAGCTGATAAAGTAGACCACCACGCCCCCCCCAGGGAGGGAGCCACCATATGTGGTGCTGAACCAGAAAAAAAACAAAAAAAAAACAACGTCATGTGCTTTGATAGCAAAGTGTTTGAAGAAATGTCGCTTTCAATTTGTAACCCTGTGCTCCCGGGGGAGTACTGCAAAAACCCAGCCGCATTGAACGCATCCGTCACAAGCAAGACAAGTGGTCCTGTATTTACCAGGGATGGGAAGATGGACTTCTTTTACGCGTCTTGTCGAGCGTCACGCAACCATTAGCACCCCTCAATCCTGGTTCTGTTAAAAAAAAATTAAAAAAACAACAACAAATTTATGGTTCTTTAATGGAGGATTTTAAACCACCTAAGTCAGGGGTGTCCAACTCAAATACAGAGTGGGCCAAAATTTAAAACTGAACAAAGCCGGGGGACAAAGTTGAACAAATTAACCATTTTAATAGGGACCCAAACAAGTTTTGCATTGAATATTGAACAAGCAAGGCTTATATACAGTAAGTTTATAGTCACATGCAAAATCGAGCTTCAAATAATAAAAATAATAATTACAATATATCAATGGCTTTTCAAATAAAATGTAAATACAAATGTAATGCCTCTTTTCTATTTGCAGCCTTCTGAGGTAAATATCAAAATATATTGTAGTGTCCCGAAAGAGTTAGTGCTGCAAGGGGTCCTGGGTATTTGTTTTGTTGTGTTTATGTTACGTTACAGTGCAGATCCATCCATCCATCCATTTTCTACCGCTTATTCCCTTTCGGCGTCGCGGGGGGTGCCGGCGCCTATCTCAGCTACAATCGGGCGGAAGGCGGTGTACACCCTGGACAAGTCGCCACCTCATCACAGGGCCAACACAGATAGACGGACAACATTCACACTCACATTCACACACTAGGGCCGATTTAGTGCAGATGTTCTCCCGAAATGTGTTTGTCATTCTTGTTTGGTGTGAGTTCACAGCGTGGCGCATATTTGTAACAGTGTTAAAGTTGTTTATACGGCCACCCTCAGTGTGACCTGTATGGCTGTTGACCAAGTACGACTTGCATTCACTTATGTGTGTGTAATAGCCGCATATATTATGCGAGGGGGCCTGCACGCTGTTTGTATGGAGGAAATGCGGACGTGACGACAGGTTGTAGAGAATGCTAAAGGCAGTGCCTTTAAGGCACGCCCTCAATATTGTTGTCCGGGTGAAAATCTGGCGAATGCTTGCCCCGGGGGCACTGAACTGAAATTTACATGGTGGGCCAAATTTGGCCCGCGGGCCAGAGTTTGACACCCATGACCTAAGTGGTGTAACATCCATTTTGCATCATTAAATGTCCTTTCACACGCTTTTTTTTCTCTCCTTGTTGTTGTTTTCTTTTCCAGAACAAAGTGCCGGCCGGCGTCTGAGCTGTTGATGCAGTTGAACTGGACCCCGACTTGTGTCGTCTTCAGTAATGCAGACGTCGTATTGATCCGTTGTGGTGAAGAAGGAGCTGAGCCGGAAGGCAAAGCTCTCAATTTACCGGTCGATCTACGTTCCCATCCTCACCTATGGTCATGAGCTTTGGGTCATGACCGAAAGGATAAATTAATTTACACGGTGGGCCAAATTTGGCCCGCGGGCCAGAGTTTGACACCCATGACCTAAGTGGTGTAACTTCCATTTTGCATCATTAAATGTCCTTTCACACGCTTTTTTTTCTCTCCTTGTTGTTGTTTTCTTTTCCAGAACAAAGTGCCGGCCGGCGTCTGAGCTGTTGATGCAGTTGAACTGGACCCCGACTTGTGTCGTATTCAGTAATGCAGACGTCGTATCGATCCGTTGTGGTGAAGAAGGAGCTGAGCCGGAAGGCAAAGCTCTCAATTTTCAGGTCGATCTACGTTCCCATCCTCACTTATGGTCATGAGCTTTGGGTCATGACCGAAAGGATAAATTAATTTACACGGTGGGCCAAATTTGGCCCGCGGGCCAGAGTTTGACACCCATGACCTAAGTGGTGTAACTTCCATTTTGCATCATTAAATGTCCTTTCACACGCTTTTTTTTCTCTCCTTGTTGTTGTTTTCTTTTCCAGAACAAAGTGCCGGCCGGCGTCTGAGCTGTTGATGCAGTTGAACTGGACCCCGACTTGTGTCGTATTCAGTAATGCAGACGTCGTATCGATCCGTTGTGGTGAAGAAGGAGCTGAGCCGGAAGGCAAAGCTCTCAATTTACCGGTCGATCTACGTTCCCATCCTCACTTATGGTCATGAGCTTTGGGTCATGACTGAAAGGATAAATTAATTCATACGGTGGGCCAAATTTGGCCCGCGGGCCAGAGTTTGACACCCATGACCTAAGTGGTGTAACTTCCATTTTGCATCATTAAATGTCCTTTCACACGCTTTTTTTTCTCTCCTTGTTGTTGTTTTCTTTTCCAGAAAAAAGTGCCAGCCGGCGTCTGAGCTGTTGATGCAGTTGAACTGGACCCCGACTTGTGTCGTCTTCAGTAATGCAGACGTTGTATCGATCCGTTGTGGTGAAGAAGGAGCTGAGCCGGAAGGCAAAGCTCTCAATTTACCGGTCGATCTACGTTCCCATCCTCACTTATGGTCATGAGCTTTGGGTCATAACCGAAAGGATAAATTAATTTACACAGTGGGCCAAATTTGGCCCGCGGGCCAGAGTTTGACACCCATGACCTAAGTGGTGTAACTTCCATTTTGCATCATTAAATGTCCTTTCACACGCTTTTTTTTCTCTCCTTGTTGTTGTTTTCTCTTCCAGAACAAAGTGCCGGCCGGCGTCTGAGCTGTTGATGCAGTTGAACCGGACCCCGACTTGTGTCGTCTTCAGTAATGCAGACGTCGTATCGATCTGTTGTGGTGAAGAAGGAGCTGAGCCGGAAGGCAAAGCTCTCAATTTACCGGTCGATCTACGTTCCCATCCTCACCTATGGTCATGAGCTTTGGGTCATGACCGAAAGGATAAATTAATTTACACGGTGGGCCAAATTTGACACCCATGACCTAAGTGGTGTAACTTCCATTTTGCATCATTAAATGTCCTTTCACACGCTTTTTTTTCTCTCCTTGTTGTTGTTTTCTTTTCCAGAAAAAAGTGCCGGCCGGCGTCTGAGCTGTTGATGCAGTTGAACCGGACCCCGACTTGTGTCGTCTTCAGTAATGCAGACGTCGTATCGATCCGTTGTGGTGAAGAAGGAGCTGAGCCGGAAGGCAAAGCTCTCAATTTACCGGTCGATCTACGTTCCCATCCTCACCTATGGTCATGAGCTTTGGGTCATGACCGAAAGGATAAATTAATTTACACGGTGGGCCAAATTTGACACCCATGACCTAAGTGGTGTAACTTCCATTTTGCATCATTAAATGTCCTTTCACACGCTTTTTTTTCTCTCCTTGTTGTTCTTTTCTCTTCCAGAACAAAGTGCCGGCCGGCGTCTGAGCTGTTGATGCAGTTGAACCGGACCCCGACTTGTGTCGTCTTCAGTAATGCAGACGTCGTATCGATCCGTTGTGGTGAAGAAGGAGCTGAGCCGGAAGGCAAAGCTCTCAATTTACCGGTCGATCTACGTTCCCATCCTCACCTATGGTCATGAGCTTTGGGTCATGATCGAAAGGATAAATTAATTTACACGGTGGGCCAAATTTGGCCTGCGGGCCAGAGTTTGACACCCATGACCTAAGTGGTGTAACTTCCATTTTGCATCATTAAATGTCCTTTCACACGCTTTTTTTTCTCTCCTTGTTGTTGTTTTCTTTTCCAGAAAAAAGTGCCGGCCGGCGTCTAAGCTGTTGATGCAGTTGAACCGGACCCCGACTTGTGTCGTCTTCAGTAATGCAGACGTCGTATCGATCCGTTGTGGTGAAGAAGGAGCTGAGCCGGAAGGCAAAGCTCTCAATTTACCGGTCGATCTACGTTCCCATCCTCACCTATGGTCATGAGCTTTGGGTCATGACCGAAAGGATAAATTAATTTACACGGTGGGCCAAATTTGGCCCGCGGGCCAGAGTTTGACACCCATGACCTAAGTGGTGTAACTTCCATTTTGCATCATTAAATGTCCTTTCACACGCTTTTTTTTCTCTCCTTGTTGTTGTTTTCTTTTCCAGAAAAAAGTGCCGGCCGGCGTCTGAGCTGTTGATGCAGTTGAACCGGACCCCGACTTGTGTCGTCTTCAGTAATGCAGACGTCGTATCGATCCGTTGTGGTGAAGAAGGAGCTGAGCCGGAAGGCAAAGCTCTCAATTTACCGGTCGATCTACGTTCCCATCCTCACCTATGGTCATGAGCTTTGGGTCATGACCGAAAGGATAAATTAATTTACACGGTGGGCCAAATTTGACACCCATGACCTAAGTGGTGTAACTTCCATTTTGCATCATTAAATGTCCTTTCACACGCTTTTTTTTCTCTCCTTGTTGTTCTTTTCTCTTCCAGAACAAAGTGCCGGCCGGCGTCTGAGCTGTTGATGCAGTTGAACCAGACCCCGACTTGTGTCGTCTTCAGTAATGCAGACGTTGTATCGATCCGTTGTGGTGAAGAAGGAGCTGAGCCGGAAGGCAAAGCTCTCAATTTACCGGTCGATCTACGTTCCCATCCTCACCTATGGTCATGAGCTTTGGGTCATGACCGAAAGGATAAATTAATTTACACGGTGGGCCAAATTTGGCCCGCGGGCCAGAGTTTGACACCCATGACCTAAGTGGTGTAACTTCCATTTTGCATCATTAAATGTCCTTTCACACGCTTTTTTTTCTCTCCTTGTTGTTGTTTTCTTTTCCAGAACAAAGTGCCGGCCGGCGTCTGAGCTGTTGATGCAGTTGAACCGGACCCCGACTTGTGTCGTCTTCAGTAATGCAGACGTTGTATCGATCCATTGTGGTGAAGAAGGAGCTGAGCCGGAAGGCAAAGCTCTCAATTTACCGGTCGATCTACGTTCCCATCCTCACCTATGGTCATGAGCTTTGGGTCATGATCGAAAGGATAAATTAATTTACACGGTGGGCCAAATTTGGCCTGCGGGCCAGAGTTTGACACCCATGACCTAAGTGGTGTAACTTCCATTTTGCATCATTAAATGTCCTTTCACACGCTTTTTTTTCTCTCCTTGTTGTTGTTTTCTCTTCCAGAACAAAGTGCCGGCCGGCGTCTGAGCTGTTGATGCAGTTGAACCGGACCCCGACTTGTGTCGTCTTCAGTAATGCAGACGTCGTATCGATCCGTTGTGGTGAAGAAGGAGCTGAGCCGGAAGGCAAAGCTCTCAATTTACCGGTCGATCTACGTTCCCATCCTCACCTATGGTCATGAGCTTTGGGTCATGATCGAAAGGATAAATTAATTTACACGGTGGGCCAAATTTGGCCCGCGGGCCAGAGTTTGACACCCATGACCTAAGTGGTGTAACTTCCATTTTGCATCATTAAATGTCCTTTCACACGCTTTTTTTTCTCTCCTTGTTGTTGTTTTCTTTTCCAGAAAAAAGTGCCGGCCGGCGTCTGAGCTGTTGATGCAGTTGAACCGGACCCCGACTTGTGTCGTCTTCAGTAATGCAGACGTCGTACCGATTCGTTGTGGTGAAGAAGGAGCTGAGCCGGAAGGCAAAGCTCTCAATTTACCGGTCGATCTACGTTCCCATCCTCACCTATGGTCATGAGCTTTGGGTCATAACCGAAAGGATAAATTAATTTACACGGTGGGCCAAATTTGACACCCATGACCTAAGTGGTGTAACTTCCATTTTGCATCATTAAATGTCCTTTCACACGCTTTTTTTTCTCTCCTTGTTGTTCTTTTCTCTTCCAGAACAAAGTGCCGGCCGGCGTCTGAGCTGTTGATGCAGTTGAACTGGACCCCGACTTGTGTCGTCTTCAGTAATGCAGACGTTGTACCGATCCATTGTGGTGAAGAAGGAGCTGAGCCGGAAGGCAAAGCTCTCAATTTACCGGTCGATCTACGTTCCCATCCTCACCTATGGTCATGAGCTTTGGGTCATGACCGAAAGGATAAATTAATTTACACGGTGGGCCAAATTTGGCCCGCGGGCCAGAGTTTGACACCCATGACCTAAGTGGTGTAACTTCCATTTTGCATCATTAAATATCCTTTCACACGCTTTTTTTTCTCTCCTTGTTGTTCTTTTCTCTTCCAGAACAAAGTGCCGGCCGGCGTCTGAGCTGTTGATGCAGTTGAACCGGACCCCGACTTGTGTCGTCTTCAGTAATGCAGACGTTGTATCGATCTGTTGTGGTGAAGAAGGAGCTGAGCCGGAAGGCAAAGCTCTCAATTTACCGGTCGATCTACGTTCCCATCCTCACCTATGGTCATGAGCTTTGGGTCATAACCGAAAGGATGAATTAATTTACACGGTGGGCCAAATTTGGCCTGCGGGCCAGAGTTCGACACCCATGACCTAAGTGGTGTAACTTCCATTTTGCATCATTAAATGTCCTTTCACATGCTTTTTTTTCTCTCCTTGTTGTTGTTTTCTCTTCCAGAACAAAGTGCCGGCCGGCGTCTGAGCTGTTGATGCAGTTGAACCAGACCCCGACTTGTGTCGTCTTCAGTAATGCAGACGTCGTATCGATCCGTTGTGGTGAAGAAGGAGCTGAGCCGGAAGGCAAAGCTCTCAATTTACCGGTCGATCTACGTTCCCATCCTCACCTATGGTCATGAGCTTTGGGTCATGACCGAAAGGATAAATTAATTTACACGGTGGGCCAAATTTAGCCCGCGGGCCAGAGTTTGACACCCATGACCTAAGTGGTGTAACTTCCATTTTGCATCATTAAATGTCCTTTCACACGCTTTTTTTTCTCTCCTTGTTGTTGTTTTCTTTTCCAGAACAAAGTGCCGGCCGGCGTCTGAGCTGTTGACGCAGTTGAACTGGACCCCGACTTGTGTCGTCTTCAGTAATGCAGACGTCGTATCGATCCGTTGTGGTGAAGAAGGAGCTGAGCCGGAAGGCAAAGCTCTCAATTTACCGCTCGATCTACGTTCCCATCCTCACCTATGGTCATGAGCTTTGGGTCATGACCGAAAGGATAAATTAATTTACACGGTGGGCCAAATTTAGCCCGCGGGCCAGAGTTTGACACCCATGACCTAAGTGGTGTAACTTCCATTTTGCATCATTAAATGTCCTTTCACACGCTTTTTTTTCTCTCCTTGTTGTTCTTTTCTCTTCCAGAACAAAGTGCCGGCCGGCGTCTGAGCTGTTGATGCAGTTGAACCGGACCCCGACTTGTGTCGTCCAGTCACACAACAACAACTTTGTGTACGTAAGATTTTCTCAAGCGTGGTTTCCCCCCGCAGAAAAGTGGAAAAACAGGAGGTGATGAAAGTATTTTGCCGCCCGGAGGACGCCTCCACGCACGCGGCCGAGATGGCGCTCTAATTCAAGTTGGCAGTCGCGAGTGGGGACGAGAGGGAGGAGTAATCAAGGAGACAGACGAGCGAGCGAAGCATGAAACATGAAAGTGGAGGGAGGAAGAAATGCGAGCTGACAAGAGGCGGCGGGCGGAATTAGAGGCGGCCGAAAAGCAAAACGGCGGCGCGTTCGTTGATTTAAAAGGTGACGCGACGGGCCACTTGATTAGGTACACCTCTCTGCTGGTTGGAAGAAAAAAAAAATCCAAAAAAATGGCTGCCGTTGTGTCCTTGGGCAGGACGCTTCACCCTTTGCCCCCGGTGCCGCTCACACTGGTGAATGAAAGATAGGTGGTGGTCGGAGGGGGTGTAGGTGCAAACTGGCAGCCTCGCCTCCATCAGTCTACCCCAGGGCAGCTGTGTGAGAGGACTGGTGGTCATGGTAATGCCGGGTTTGTCCCTCCGTGGATGCGTTGACATGAACACAACAAAGGTAGGCTCTTAAAATATTTATTTAACAAAAGAGAGCTCTGAACAGAAATGCTGGAGCTCATAAAAAGGCAAACCAAAAACGCTAGTATGAAAACTAGGAAATACAAACAGAAAACGGCGTGGCGCAGTGGGGAGAGTGGCCGTGCGCAACCCGAGTGTCCCTGGTTCAAATCCCACCTAGTACCAACCCCGTCACGTCCGTTGTGTCCTGAGCAAGACACTTCACCCTTGCTCCTGATGGGTGCTGGTTGGCGCCTTGCATGGCAGCTCCCTCCATCAGTGTGTGAATGTGTGTGTGAATGGGTAGATGTGGAAGTAGTGTCAAAGCGCTTTGAGTACCTTGAAGGTAGAAAAGCGATATACAAGTACAACCCATTTATTCCATCCATCCATCCATTTTCTACCGCTTATTCCCTTTCGGGGTCGCGGGGGGCGCTGGCGCCTATCTCAGCTACAATCGGGCGGAAGGCGGGGTACACCCTGGACAAGTCGCCACCTCATCGCAGGGCCAACACAGATAGACAGACAACATTCACACACTAGGGACCATTTAGTGTTGCCAATCAACCTATCCCCAGGTGCATGTCTTTGGAGGTGGGAGGAAGCCGGAGTACCCGGAGGGAACCCACGCATTCACGGGGAGAACATGCAAACTCCACACAGAAAGATCCCGAGCCTGGATTTGAACCCAGGACTGCAGGAACTTCGTATTGTGAGGCAGACGCACTAACCCCTCTGCCACCGTGAGGCCATTTATCATTTATTTATTTAAAACTAAACTTGGCATGAAAGCACAAACGAGAAAACAAATCATCAGGATGAAAACCGGAATAATCAAGTGGCATAGCATGAGAGCTAGCGAGAATAAAAGTAGAAAAAGTAGCAGTCGTCACTTGTTGCATGAGAGCTATTTATGAACTCAGGAAGAAATGAACAAAAGAGGCTGTCTTAAATAGGAGGGTGATTAGACAAAACAGGTGTGTGTGGACTGATGAGTTACCATGGTGACAGGCTAAACAGGAAATAAACAGTCACTTGACGGAGAGTGATACCAGAAAGGAAAAATAACTAATATGTGTAGATCGGAGCAGCGGATCGCAACACTGTGGCTACAGATGTAGCTTACCACCACCAGGTGTGAATGAATGATGGCTTCCCACTTCTCTGTGAGCGCTTTGAGTGTCTGGAAAAGCGCGATATAAATCTAAGTTATTATTAATTTGGTTGACAAGACTTTGCAGCATCGCGTGGACATCGGGGGCGGTACCTCTGGATTGGCAGACCAGGGTGGTGGTCCCTCTCTTTAAGGAGGGGGACCGGAGGGTGTGTTCCAACTATCGTGGGATCACACTCCTCAGCCTTCCCGGTGAGGTTTATTCAGGTGTACTGGAGAGGAGGCTACGCCGGATAGTCCAACCTCGGATTCAGGAGGAACAGTGTGGTTTTCGTCCTGGTCGTGGAACTGTGGACCAGCTCTATACTCTGGGCAGGGTTCTTGAGGGTGCATGGGAGTTTGCCCAACCAGTCTACATGTGCTTTGTGGACTTGGAGAAGGCATTGGACCGTGTCCCTCGGGAAGTCCTGTGGGGAGTGCTCAGAGAGTATGGGGTATCGGACTGTCTTATTGTGGCGGTCCACTCCCTGTATGATCAGTGTCAGAGCTTGGTCCGCATTGCCGGCAGTAAGTCGAACACATTTCCAGTGAGGGTTGGACTCCGCCAAGGCTGTCCTTTGTCACCGATTCTGTTCATAACTTTTATGGACAGAATTTCTAGGCGCAGTCAAGGCGTTGAGGGGTTCCGGTTTGGTGACCGCAGGATTAGGTCTCTGCTTTTTGCGGACGATGTGGTCCTGATGGCTTCATCTGACCGGGATCTTCAGCTCTCGCTGGATCAGTTCGCAGCCGAGTGTGAAGCGACCGGAATGAGAATCAGCACCTCCAAGTCCGAGTCCATGGTTCTCGCCCGGAAAAGGGTGGAGTGCCATCTCCGGGTTGGGGAGGAGACCCTGCCCCAAGTGGAGGAGTTCAAGTACCTAGGAGTCTTGTTCACGAGTGGGGGAAGAGTGGATCGTGAGATCGACAGGCGAATCGGTGCGGCGTCTTCAGTAATGCGGACGTTGTATCGATCCGTTGTGGTGAAGAAGGAGCTGAGCCGGAAGGCAAAGCTCTCAATTTACCGGTCGATCTACGTTCCCATCCTCACCTATGGTCATGAGCTTTGGGTCATGACCGAAAGGATAAGATCACGGGTACAAGCGGCCCGAATGAGTTTCCTCCGCCGTGTGGCGGGTCTCTCCCTTAGAGATAGGGTGAGAAGCTCTGCCATCCGGGAGGAACTCAAAGTAAAGCCGCTGCTCCTCCACAAGGAGAGGAGCCAGATGAGGTGGTTCGGGCATCTGGTCAGGATGCCACCCGAACGCCTCCCTAGGGAGGTGTTTAGGGCACGTCCAACCGGTAGGAGGCCACGGGGAAGACCCAGGACACGTTTTGAAGATTATGTCTCCCGGCTGGCCTGGGAACGCCTCGGGATCCCCCGGGAAGAGCTAGACAAAGTGGCTGGGGAAGGGAAGTCTGGGTTTCCCTGCTTAGGCTGTTGCCCCCGCGACCCGACCTCGGATAAGTGGAAGAAGATGGATGGATTGATGGATGGATGCATATGTATGTGTGTGTGTATATATATATATATATATATATATATACATACAAATATATATATATACAAAATATTTATAGCATGCACGCATGCACACACACACACCTTCTTTACACCACATCACACACACCTTTTTTTACACCACATCACACACACCTTCTTTACACACACACACACACACACACACACACACACACACACACACACACACACACACACACACACACACACCTTCTTTACACAAACACACACACACCTTTAAACCACATCACACACACCTTCTTTACATCACACACACACAGACACACACACACACACACACACACCTTCTTTACACCACATCACACACACCTTCTTTAAACATACACACACGCGCGCACACGCACACACACACACACGCGCACACACATACACCTTCTTTACACAAACACACACACACACTTTCTTTAAACCAAACCACACACACACACACTGTGTGTGTGTGTGTGTGTGTGGCCAGTGTCTATGATATTATTCCCTGTGTGTATAAACAACCTCAAAAATGACCCTGGGAAAATCAAAATATCAACATCGTCACTCCTGTATCGATCCTATCCTCAATCAATCAATCAATGTTTACTTATATAGCCCTAAATCACTAGTGTCTCAAAGGGCTGCACAAACCACTACGACATCCTCGGTAGGCCCACATAAGGGCAAGGAATACTCACACCCAGTGGGACGTCGGTGACAATGATGACTATGAGAACCTTAGAGAGGAGGAAAGCAATGGATGTCGAGCGGGTCTAACATGATACTGTGAAAGTTCAATCCACAATGGATCCAACACAGTCGCAAGAGTCCAGTCCAAAGCGGGTCCAACTCAGCAGAGAGAGTCCCGTTCACAGCGGAGCCACCAGGAAACCATCCCAAGCGGAGGCGGATCAGCAGCGCAGAGATGTCCCCAGCCGATACACAGGCGAGCAGTACATGGCCACCGGATCGGACCGGACCCCCTCCACAGGGGAGAGAGGGACATAGAAGAAAAAGAAAAGAAACAGCAGATCAACTGGTCTAAAAAGGGAGTCTATTTAAAGGCTACAGTATACAAATGAGTTTTAAGGTGAGACTTAAATGCTTCTACTGAGGTGGCATCTCGAACTGTTACCAGGAGGGCATTCTAGAGTACTGGAGCCCGAACGGAAAACGCTCTATAGCCCGCAGACTTTTTTTGGGCTTTGGGAATCACTAATAAGCCGGAGTCCTTTGAACGCAGATTTCTTGCCGGGACATATGGTACAATACAATCGGCAAGATAGGATGGAGCTAGACCGTGTAGTATTTTATACGTAAGTAGTAAAACCTTAAAGTCACATCTTAAGTGCACAGGAAGCCAGTGCAGGTGAGCCAGTATAGGTATATATGTATGTATATATGTATATAAAGGTATATACAGTATAGGTATATATGTATGTATATATGTATATAAAGGTATATACAGTATAGGTATATATGTATGTATATAGGTATATAAAGGTATATACAGTATAGGTATATATGTATGTATATATGTATATAAAGGTATATACAGTATAGGTATATATGTATGTATATAAAGGTATATACAGTATAGGTATATATGTATGTATATATGTATATAAAGGTATATACAGTATAGGTATATATGTATGTATATATGTATATAAAGGTATATACAGTATAGGTATATATGTATGTATATATGTATATAAAGGTATATACAGTATAGGTATATATGTATGTATATATGTATATAAAGGTATATACAGTACAGGCGTAATATGATCAAACTTTCTTGTTCTTGTCAAAAGTCTAGCAGCCGCATTTTGTACCAACTGTAATCTTTTAATGCTAGACATGGGGAGACCCCAAAATAATACGTTACAGTAGTCGAGGCGAGACGTAACAAACACATGGATAATGATCTCAGCGTCTTTAGTGGACAGAATGGAGCGAATTTTAGCAATATTACGGAGATGAAAGAAGGCCTGTTTTAGTAACGCTTTTAATGTGTGCCTCAAAGGAGAGAGTTGGGTCGAAGATAATACCCAGATTCTTTACCGTGTCGCCTTGTTTAATTGTTTGGTTGTCAAATGTTAGAGTTGTATTATTAAATAGAGTTCGGTGTCTAGCAGGACCGATAATCAGCATTTCCGTTTTTTTGGCGTTGAGTTGCAAAAAGTTAGCGGACATCCATTGTTTAATTTCATTAAGACACGCCTCCAGCTGACTACAATCCGGCGTGTTGGTCAGCTTTAGGGGCGTGTAGAGTTGGGTGTCATCAGCATAACAGTGAAAGCTAACACCGTATTTGCGTATGATGTCACCTAGCGGCAGCATGTAGATGCTGAAGAGTGCAGGGCCAAGGACCGAACCCTGGGGAACTCCACACGTTACCTTAACGTAGTCCGAGGTCACACTGTTATGGGAGACACACTGCATCCTATCAGTAAGATAAGAGTTAAACCAAGATACTTGACTGGGTATCGATCTGCCTGTTATGTCCTGCTTGCGTCGACACTCCTTCAACTTGACTTCCCACTTGTGTTGTTTCCAGCAGGCGAGTTCAGCCATCAGCCTCAGTCCCCCAGTGATAGCGCTACTTGGAAGAAGCAGCAAAGAGAGTTTGACTTTGCCAGGACTTCTTTAATCCTTCCGTTGCAGCGTGTGTTGGGGACTATTTAAGAGCAGTCAGCGTGCAGCCGCCTGACTTGTCACGGAAGGATGGTCACGTTTGTGTTGATCTCACACCTGCTGTGACAACAATGGACTCAACTCTGCTGTCTCTCTCTCTCTCTCTCTCTCTCTCTCTCTCTCTCTCTCTCTTTCTTGCAGCCCAGCGACAACTTCGCCCACACACTTTGCTCAGGTAATTTTTACAGAATAAAATCACTTGAACTTTCGCTGCAGAGAAACTCTCCGTGCAACTTTTGCTGCTTCATTGACCTCCGATGTTGACCTCGGCCTCTGCAGCTACGTATTGATTATTTAGTAGGCAACACAAGCTGGGAATCGGACTTCACACTCAGAAAAAGTGCAATGAAGTTCCTACAAGACGAGGGATGGGTACCCAATTGGGTACTTTCAGAGGTGCGGAACCAAGTATGGTAAACTACCGACCGGTGTCTCACCTTCCCTTTATTTCAAAAATCCTCGAAAAAATTGTTGCGGAGCAGCTAAATGAACACTTAGCGTCTAACAATCTATGTGAAACCTTTCAATCCGGTTTCAGGGCAAATCACTCCACGGAGACAGCCCTCGCAAAAATGACTAATGATCTATTGCTAACGATGGATTCTGATGCGTCATCTATGTTGCTGCTCCTCGATCTTAGCGCTGCTTTCGATACCGTCGATCATAATATTTTATTAGAACGTATCAAAACACGAATTGGTATGTCAGACTTAGCCCTGTCTTGGTTTAACTCTTATCTTACTGATAGGATGCAGTGCGTCTCCCATAACAATGTGACCTCGGACTACGTTAAGGTAACGTGTGGAGTTCCCCAGGGTTCGGTCCTTGGCCCTGTACTCTTCAGCATCTACATGCTGCCGCTAGGTGACATCATACGCAAATACGGTGTTAGCTTTCACTGTTATGCTGATGACACCCAACTCTACATGCCCCTAAAGCTGACCAACACGCCGGACTGTAGTCAGCTGGAGGCGTGTCTTAATGAAATTAAACAATGGATGCCCGCTAACTTTTTGCAACTCAACGCCAAAAAAACGGAAATGCTGATTATCGGTCCTGCTAGACACCGACCTCCATTTAATAATACAACTTTAACATTTGACAACCAAACAATTAAACAAGGCGACACGGTAAAGAATCTGGGTATTATCTTCGACCCAACTCTCTCCTTTGAGGCACACATTAAAAGCGTTACTAAAACGGCCTTCTTTCATCTCCGTAATATCGCTAAAATTCGCTCCATTCTGTCCACTAAAGACGCCGAGATCATTATCCATGTGTTTGTTACGTCTCGCCTCGACTACTGTAACGTATTATTTTGGGGTCTCCCCATGTCTAGCATTAAAAGATTACAGTTGGTACAAAATGCGGCTGCTAGACTTTTGACAAGAACAAGAAAGTTTGATCACATTACGCCTGTACTGTATATACCTTTATATACATATATACATACATATATACCTATACTGTATATACCTTTATATACATATATACATACATATATACCTATACTGTATATACCTTTATATACATATATACATACATATATACCTATACTGTATATACCTTTATATACATATATACATACATATATACCTATACTGTATATACCTTTATATACATATATACATACATATATACCTATACTGTATATACCTTTATATACATATATACATACATATATACCTATACTGTATATACCTTTATATACATATATACATACATATATACCTATACTGTGTATACCTTTATATACATATATACATACATATATACCTATACTGGCTCACCTGCACTGGCTTCCTGTGCACTTAAGATGTGACTTTAAGGTTTTACTACTTACGTATAAAATACTACACGGTCTAGCTCCATCCTATCTTGCCGATTGTATTGTACCATATGTCCCGGCAAGAAATCTGCGTTCAAAGGACTCCAGCTTATTAGTGATTACCAAAGCCCAAAAAAAAGTCTGCGGGCTATAGAGCGTTTTCCGTTCGGGCTCCAGTACTCTGGAATGCCCTCCCGGTAACAGTTCGAGATGCCACCTCAGTAGAAGCATTTAAGTCTCACCTTAAAACTCATTTATAGACTCTAGCCTTTAAATAGACTCCCTTTTTAGACCACTTGATCTGCCGTTTCTTTTCTTTTTCTTCTATGTCCCACTCTCCTTTGTGGAGGGGGTCCGGTCCGATCCGGTGGCCATGTACTGCTTGCCTGTGTATCGGCTGGGGACATCTCTGCGCTGCTGATCCGCCTCCGCTTGGGATGGTTTCCTGCTGGCTCCGCTGTGAACGGGACTCTCGCTGCTGTGTTGGATCCGCTTTGGACTGGACTCTCGCGACTGTGTTGGATCCATTATGGATTGAACTTTCACAGTATCATGTTAGACCCGCTCGACATCCATTGCTTTCCTCCTCTCCAAGGTTCTCATAGTCATCATTGTCACCGATGTCCCACTGGGTGTGAGTTTTCCTTGCCCTTATGTGGGCCTACCGAGGATGTCGTAGTGGTTTGTGCAGCCCTTTGAGACACTAGGGATTTAGGGCTATATAAGTAAACATTGATTGATTGATTGATTCATGTCCAGTCAATGGCTAGCAGACTCTGCACCGGCTCAAGCACTTGGCGGGCAAACAGACGTGTTGGTAACTGGAAAGTAAGGCCGTCAAAAAAATGTCTTATTTGTAACGATTAAAAAAAATTCAATTATCAATCAGATTATCAGATAAAAAGTCAAAATTATGAAGCAAAAGTCATAATTACGAAAAAAAATAAGTCAAAATAATGAGATAAGAAAATCATAATTATTAGATAAAAAGTCTAAATTAGGAGCTAAAAAGTCATGATTATGAGATAAAAATTTCAGTTAAATTCAATGTATAAAAATTTAATGTAGAAACATTTAGTACAACATTTTTTCAGTGTATAAATATTCAGTGTAAAAAAATGTGTTAAAAAACAAATTAAATATTGAAAAAATTAAAAATGTGCTGCTTTCAAAAGCAAGAATCTATGGAGATTATTTTGTGTCTTTATTATGAAAGCTTTTTTGACACCGAATTTATGTACCTGAAATTTTTTTGCATTTAAATTTTGTGAACGGAATTTTTTATTGAAAACAATTCAGTGTATAAAAACTCAGTTTGAACAAATGAGTGTTAAAAACAATCAGTGTATAAAAATTTTGTGTAAAAAGATTCAGTGTATAAACATTTAGTGTATGAAAAATTCAGTGTAAAAAATTCACTGCTTCAAAAAGCAAGACTCTATGGAGGTTAATTTGTGTCTTTATTATGAAAGCTTTTTTGATACCAAATTTATGTAACCGTACTTTTTTTGCATTTAAATTTTGTGAACTGAAGTTTTCATTGAAAAAAATTCTGTGTATGCAAATTTAGTTTGAACAAATGAGTGTTAAAAACAACCAGTGTAGAAAAATTTAGTGTGAAAAAATTCTGTGTATAAACATTTAGTGAAAAAAAAATTCAGTGCAAAAAAAGCAAGACTCTATGGACGTTAATTTGTGTCTTTATTATGAATGCTTTTTTGACACCGAATTTATGTAACTGTTTTTTTTGGTTTGAATTTTGTGAACTGAATTTATTTTACATCAAATTATGCTGACATTTTTATTGAAAAAAAAGTCTGTGTTTTAAAATTTATGGTATAAAAATTCAGTGTAAAAAAAATCTGTGTTAAAAAAAAAAATCACTGTATAAAAATTCAGTGTATAAACATTTAGTGCAAAAAAACTGTTTTAATTTTGTGAACTGAATTTCTTTTACGAAATTATGCTGACAATTTTATTGAAAAATGTTTTAACTGTTCTAAAATTTTGTGGGTAGAAATTCAGTGGAAAAAAATCACTCTGTAAAAATTCAGTGGAAAAAAAAATGTGTATAAAAATTTAGCGTAAAAAAAATTCAGTGTGGAAAATTTCAGTGTCAAAAAATCAGTTGCTTCAAAAAGCAAGACTAAGGAGGTGAATGTGTGACTTTATTACGAAAGCTTTTTTGACATCGAAATTATGTAAATGTAATTTTTTGCATTAAATTTTGTGAACTGATTTATTTTTTACATCAAGTTATGCTGACAGACAAATCAGTGTCTAAAAATTCAGTGTAAAAAAATCTGTGTATTATAATACAGTATAAAAAAATTCAGTGTATTAAAAAGCAGTGTAAAAAATTCAGGGTATGAACATTTAGTGGAAAAAAATCTCAGTGTAAAAAATTATGGAGGTTAATTTGTGTCTTTATTACGAAAGCTTTTTTGACACCGAATCTATGTAACTGATTTTTTTGCGTTTGAATTTTATGAACTGAATTTAATTTACCAAATTATGCTGACAATTTTATTTATTTTTAGTGTTAAAAAGAATCAGTCCCAAAAAATGTTGTGTAAAAAAATTCAGTGTATGAAATTTTTTTGCATTTTAAGTTTGTGAACTGAATCTCTTTTACCAAATTTTACTGACAATTTTATTGAAAAAAATCAATATTTTTAAATTTAGTGTATACAAATTCAGTGTGAAAAAAGAAATTCTGTGTAAAAAATTCAGTGCATAAACATTTATTACAAAAAAAAAAATCTGTGTAAAAAAAGTCATCCATCCATCCATTTTCTACCGCTTATTCCCTTTTGGGGTCGCGGGGGGCGCTGGCGCAGTGTTGAAAAATGTGCTGCTTCAAAAAGCAACCTTATGGAGGTTAATTTGTGTCTTTATTACCAAAGCTTTTTTGACACTGAATCTATGTAACTGATTTTTTTGCGTTTGAATTTTATGAACTGAATTTAATTTACCAAATTATGCTGACAATTTTATTGAAAAAAATATTTGTGTTTTATAATTAAGTGTAAAAAAAAAAATCAGTCCAAAAAAATGTGGTGTAAAAAAATTCAGTTTAAAAAATTCAGTGTATGAAATGTTTCTTTGCGTTTGAAGTTTGTGAACTGAATCTCTTTTACCAAATTATCCTGACAATTTTATTGAAATAAATCAATATTTTTAAATTTAGTGTATACAAATTCAGTGTAAAAAAGAAATTCTGTGTATAAAAATTCAGTGTAAAAAAAGAAAATCTGTGTATAAAAATTCAGTGTAAAAATTTTTGTGCATAAACATTTATTACAAAAAAAAAAAATCAGTGTAAAAAAAGTCAGTGTTGAAAAATGTGCTGCTTCAAAAAGGAGGTTAATTTGTGGCTTTATTAACAAAGCTTTTTTGACACCGAATCTATGTAACTGATTTTTTTGCGTTTGAATTTTATGAACTGAATTTAATTTACCAAATTATGCTGACAATTTTATTGAAAAAAATATTTGTGTTTTATAATTAAGTGTAAAAAAAAAAAATCAGTCCAAAAAAATTCAGTTTAAAAAATTCAGTATATGAAATGTTTCTTTGCGTTTTAAGTTTGTGAACTGAATCTCTTTTACCAAATTATCCTGACAATTTTATTGAAAAAAATCAATATTTTTAAATTTAGTGTATACAAATTCAGTGTAAAAAAGAAATTCTGTGTATAAAAATTCAGTGTAAAAAAAGAAATTATGTGTATAAAAATTCAGTGTAAAAAATTTTGTGCATAAACATTTATTACAAAAAAAAAAATCAGTGTAAAAAAAGTCCGTGTTGAAAAATGTGCTGCTTCAAAAAGGAGGTTAATTTGTGCCTTTATTACCAAAGCTTTTTTGACACTGAATCTATGTAACTGATTTTTTTTGCGTTTGAATTTTATGAACTGCTTGAATTTACCAAATTATCCTGACAATTTTATTGAAAAAAAATCAATATTTTTAAATTTAGTGTATACAAATTCAGTGTAAAAAAATCTGTGTAAAAAAGAAATTCTTTGTATAAAAATTAAGTGTAAAAAAAGAAATTCTGTGTATAAAAATTCAGTGTAAAAAATGAAATTCTGTGTATAAAAATTCAGTGCATAAACATTTAGTACAAAAAAAAAACAGTGTAAAAAAAGTCAGTGTTGAAAAAGGTGCTGCTTCAAAAAGGAGGTTAATTTGTGCCTTTATTACCAAAGCTTTTTTGACACCGAATCTATGTAACTGATTTTTTGGGGGTTTTAATTTTATGAACTGAATTTCTTCTACGTCAAATTACGCTGACAATTTTATTGAAATAAATTCAATGTTTCAAAATTTAGTCTATACAAAATCAGTTTAAAAATTTCCGTTTTGAAAAATTCAGTGGCCAAAAATTCGCCTTTTCAAAAAGCGAGACAAAAGCAAATGCGCATGTCCCAGAAGCAGCCAATGAGGTTTCAAGTGCGAAGTCACGTGACACGGGTGGCACCAAAACCGCATCAACAGGCAATTAACGTGGCTACTTCGGCACAAAGCGACATAATTAACATTTCAACGCGGCCCGCTGATATGTTCGAACTATAGAAACGCTTCGAATCTGCACTTTGACACAAATTAACCAAACGGGAGAAGAAATAAAGCATGCAGTGCGCGGGGTGTGCGCTAGAGGGCGACGGGGAGGCGCATGATGGCGGGAAGGAGGGAGGAGGAAGAAGAAGGAGGAGGAGGGAAGGAAGGAGGAGGCATTTTGCTGGCAGCTGAGACGGCGCAGCATCACACTCTCACAGGCGGGCTGCTGGCTCGGTCGCGGGGCTGCAGGACTTGTTTAGCGGCAAGGAGGCTCCCCCCCCAGGCGGACGTCATGCACATGTTGTGGATATGGACGCTGATGGCGGCTCGGGTGCAGGTAAGAGAGACAGAAGGATGGCTGCACTTGGGTCTGCTCGCCTTGAAAGAAGGATGGCTGCACCTGTGTCTGCTTGCTTGTCTCTTATTTATGGCTGCTGGCATCCTTTTTCTTCTTGCACGGTGGCCTGCTAGTGCCGCCGTCCCCCTTCTTCGTGCCTTCAACACTCTCCATCTTTCTCCTCGCTAATCTTCACCAAAATGAGGTTTGCTCGCCATGTAGTTGTCAGTTCATGCTGCAGTGGCCTCAACTTGCCTTCCTCCCGAGTCACACGCCAGGAAATAGTCCCCCTGCCAAGTTCGGCTTTTTTTTTTTTTTTCGGTAGCCCAGTCCAAAGGTGGCAAAGGTCACCTGTTGTTGTTGTTGTTGTTAGCTTCAGCTCAGTTAGCGTCTCTGCTAGGTTTCAAAGGCGCTAATTAAACACGAATTAACCATGGATTTTCCAACAATTGCAACAATTTTTGGGAGGATTTTTGAGATAAAGGGAAGGTGATTTACCAGAAGGGTGAAAGTGAGGTTATAACTTTTGTGTTTAATCAGTGCTTTTGAAACCTAACATTTTTAACGAAGGGCTTCACGGTGGCAGAGGGGTTAGTGCGTCTGCCTCACAATACGAAGGTCCTGCAGTCCTGGGTTCAAATCCAGGCTCGGGATCTTTCTGTGTGGAGTTTGCATGTTCTCCCCGTGAATGCGTGGGTTCCCTCCGGGTACTCCGGCTTCCTCCCACTTCCAAAGACATGCACCTGGGGATAAGTTGATTGGCAACACTAAAATTGGCCCTAGTGTGTGAATGTGAGTGTGAATGTTGTCTGTCTATTTGTGTTGGCCCTGCGATGAGGTGGCGACTTGTCCAGGGTGTACCCCGCCTTCCGCCCGATTGTAGCTGAGATAGGCGCCAGCGCCCCCCGCGACCCCGAAAGGGAATAAGCGGTAGAAAATGGATGGATGGATGGCATTTTAACGAAACTTAACCATTTGATTTTCCAACAATTGCAAAAAAAAATTTGGGGAGGATTTTTGAGATAAAGGGAAGGTGATCTACTAGGACAGTGGTTCTCAATCTTTTTTTCAGTGATGTACCCCCTGTGAGCATTTTTTTTAATTCAAGTACCCCCTAATCAGGAAAAAAAGCATTTTTGGTTGAAAAAAAGAGAAAAAGAAGTAAAATACAGCACTTTGTCATCAGTTTCTGATTTATTAAATTGTATAAAAGTGCAAAATATTGCTCATTTGTAGTGGTCTTTCTTGAACTATTTGGAAAAAATTATATACAAATAACTAAAAACTTGTTGGAAAATAAACGAGTGATTCAATTATAAATAAATATTTCTACACATAGAAGTAATCATCAACTTAAAGTGCCCTCTTTGGGGATTGTAATAGAGATCCATCAACTTCATTCTAAACATTTCTTCACAAAAAAAGAAATCTTTAACATCAATATTTATGGAACATGTCCACAAAAAATCTAGCTGTCAACACTGAATATTGCATTGTTGCATTTCTTTTCACAGTTTATGAACTTACATCCATATTCTGTTGAAGTATTATTCAATACATATATTTATAAAGGCTTTTTGCGTTGTTGCTATTTTAAGAATATTTTTAAAAAAATCTCACGTACCCCTTAGCATACCTTCAAGTACTCCCAGGGGTACGTGTACCCCCATTTGAGAACCACTGTACTAGGAGGTCGAAATTGAGGTTACATATTTTGTGAAACCTAACATTTCAACCAAACTTAACCATGGATTTTCCAACAATTGCAACAATTTTTTGGAGGATTTTTGAGATAAAGGGAAGGTGATTTACCAGGAGGTTGAAATTGAGGTTATAACTTTTGTGTTTAATCAGTGCTTTTGAAACCTAACATTTCAACAAAACTTAACCATTGATTTTCCAACAATTGCAAAAAAAAATTAGAGGATTTTTGAGATAAAGGGAAGGTGATCTACTACGACAGTGGTTCTCAATCTTTTTTTCAGTGATGTACCCCCTGTGAGCATTTTTTTAAATTCAAGTACCCCCTACTCAGAACAAAGCATTTTTGTTTGGAAATAAAGAGATAAAGAAGTAAAAAACAGCACTATGCCATCAGTTTCTGGTTTATTAAATTGTATAACAGTGCAAAATATTGCTCATTTATAGTGGTCTTTCTTTGGAAAAAAAGTAAAAACTTGTTGAAAATAAGTGATTCAATTATAAATAGATTTCTACACATAGAAGTAATCATCAACTTAAAGTGCCCTCTTTGGGGATTGTAATAGAGATCCATCTGGATTCGTCAACTTCATTCTAAACATTTCTTCACAAAAAATAAATCTTTAACATCAATATTTATGGAACATGTCCACAAAAAAATCTAGCTGTCAACACTGAATATTGCATTGTTGCATTTCTTTTCACACTTTATGAACTTACATTCATATTTTGTTGAAATATTATTTAATACATATATTTATAAAGGATTTTTGCATTGTTGCTATTTTTAGAATATTTTCAAAAAATCTCACGTACCCCTTGGCATACCTTCAAGTACCCCCAAGGGTACGCGTACCCCCATTTGAGAACCACTGTACTAGGAGGTCGAAATTGAGGTTACATATTTTGTGAAACCTAACATTTCAACCAAACTTAACCATGGATTTTCCAACAATTGCAACAATTTTTTGGAGGATTTTTTAGATAAAGGGCAGGTGATTTACCAGGTTGACATTGAGGTTAGCATTTTTTTGTTTAATCAGCACATTTGAAACCCAACATTTCAATGAAATTTAACCACGTATTTTCCAAAAATTGCAACAATTTTTTGGAGAAGTTTTGAGATAAAGGAAAGGTGATTTACCATGTTAACATTAAGGTTAAAACGTTTGTGTTAAATTAGGGCTTTTGAAACCCAACATTTTAACCAAACTTAACCATGGATTTTCCAACAATTGCAATAATTTTTCAGAGGATTTTTGAGGTAAAGGGAAGGTGATTCACGAGGTAGACGTTGAGGTTAAATGCCATCCATCCATTTTCTACCGCTTATTCCCTTTTTTGGGGTCGTGGGGGGCGCTGGCGCCTATCTCAGCTACAATCGGGCGGAAGGCGGTGTACACCCTGGACAAGTCGGCAAGTCAGGTTAAATGTTTTGTGTTTAATCGGAGCTATTAAACCCTAACATTTCAATGAAACTTAATATTGGATTTTCCAACAATTGCAACAATTTTTTTTTCGAGGATTTATGAGATAAAGGGAAGGTGATCTACCAGGAGGTCGAAATTGAGATTACATTTTTTGTGAAACCCAACATTTCAGCAAAACTTAGCTATGGATTTTTTAACAATTGCAACAGTTTTTTCGAGGATTTTTTAAATAAAGGGAAGGTGATTTACCAAGAGGTTAAATCTTTCGTGTTTAATCAACGCTTTTGAAAGCTAACATTTCAACCAAACTTAACCATGGATTTTCCAACAATTGCAATATTATTTTAGAGGATTTTTTGGATAAAAGGAAGGTGATTTACCAGGTCAACATTGAGGTTAAATGTTTTTTGTTTATTTAGCGCTTTGGAAACCCAACATTTCAACGAAATTCAACCATAGATTTTCCAACAATTGTAACAATTTTTTTGTGATAAAGGGATGGTGATTTACCGAGGTTAAATATTTTTGTGTTTAATCAGCGGTTTTGAAACCCAACATTTCAACAAAACTTAACTATGGATTTTCTAACAATTGCTAAAAAAATTTAGAGGATTTTTTTAGATAAAGGGTAGCTGATTTACCATGTTGACATTGAGGTTAATATATTTGTGTTAAATTAGTGCTTTTGAAACCCAACATTTAAAAAAAATGTAATCATGGATTTTCCAACAATTGCAATAGTTTTTTGGAGGATTTTTGAGATAAAGGCAAGGTGATTTACCAAGTTGACATTGAGGTTTACACTTTTGTGTTAAATTAGCGCTTTTGAACCCTAACATTTCACTGAAACTTAATCATGGATTTCCCGACAATTGTAACAATTTTTTCCGAGGATTTTTGAGATTAAGGGAAGGTGACTTAACAGGAGGTCGACATTGAAGTTAAGTCTTTTGTGTTTAATCAGCGCTTTTGAAACACAACATTTCAACGAAACTTAATCATGGATTTTCCAACAATTGCAGCAATTTTTTGAGGATTTTTGAGATAAAGGGAAGGTGATTTACCAGGTCGACATTGAGGTAAAACGTTTTTGTGTTTTAATCAGAGTTTTTGAAACCCAACATTTCGAGGAAACTTAATCATTGATTTTTCAACAATTACAACTATTTTTGGGGGATTTTTGAGATAAAGGGAAGGTGATTTACCGGGAGGTCGACATTGAGCTATTTTGTGCTTAATCAGCGCTTTTTACACCCAACATTTCAACGAAACTTAACCATGGATTTTCCAACAATTTTTTCGAGGATTTTTGAGATAAAGGGAAGGTGTTTTACCAGGAGGTTGAAATTGAGGTTAAATCTTTTTGGCATAGGTCAAAAAATGCTTATACCAGAACAAAACATCCACATGTGAGCTTTGTATTGATACGTTCTAAAAGGATGTTATGATCGGTGGTATTCATAAGTATTTATTTAGCTGTTGTGCAACAATTTTTTTGAAGATTTTTGAGATAAAGGGGAGGTGTTTTAACCTCAGGTCGAAATGGAGGTTAAATCTTTTGGGCAGAGGATGAATAACCGCTGTAGGTAAAAAAAAGGATAACATCAGAACAAAACAATCACATCTGAGCTTTGTATTGATACGTTCTAAAAGAATGCTATGATCGACTGTATTAATTGTTAACTGTTGTGTAACAATTTTTTGGAGGATTTCTGAGATTAAGGGAAGAGGTCAAAATTGAGGTTAAATCTTTTGGGCAGAGGATGAATAACCGCTGTAGGTAAAAAAAAACAACGATAATATCAGAACAAAACATCCACATTTGAGCTTTATATTGATACGTTCTAAAATAATGTTATGATCGACGGTATTCATAAGTATTAATTTTTAGCTGTTGTGCAACAATTTTTTGGACAATTTTTGTGATAAAGGGAAGGTGATTTACCAGGAGGTCGAAATTGAGGTTAAATATTTTGGGCAGACGATGAATAACTGCTGTAAGTAAAAAAAATGCTAATATCAGTAGAAACATCCACATCTGAGCTTTGTATTGATACGTTCTAAAATAATGGTATGATCAACGGTATTCGTTAGTACAAATTTTTAGCTGTTGTGCCACAATTTTTGGGACAATTTTTGAGATAAAGGGAAGGTGATTTACCAGGATGTCGAAATTGAGGTTAAATATTTTGAATAACCGCTGTAGCTCAAAAAATGCTTATACCAGTACAAAACATCCACATCTGAGCTTTGTATCGATACGTTCTCGAAGAATGTTATGATCGACGGTATCGAAAGCAGTGCTCGGATCAAGTAGCAGCAACATGGATGACTAGGGGTGTAACGGTACACAAAAATTTCGGTTCGGTACATACTTCGGTTTAGAGGTCACGGTTCGGTTCATTTTCGGTACAGTAAGAAAACAACAAAATATTAATTTTTGGGTTATTTGTTTACCAAATTTGTAAACAATGGCTTTATTCTTTTGACATTGGGAACACTATAATAATTCTGCCCACGTTAATCCACATTAAACTGCCTCAAGTTGTTGCTTTTATTAAATGAATGACAAAACCTTTCTTCTACATATAAACAGTGCAACATTAAACAGTTTCCATTGAAACTGTTTAATGTTAACATCATGCTTAATTTATTACAGCATTTGGGAAGCCTGTAGTTGACTTTTATTATGTAAATGTTGTATTTTTATCAACATTTGATAGCAGGGACCCTGCTATTCAAAACTAGGCTGCTACATTATTAATGATTCATGTAACTATAGCTGTAAAATACTACAATTGCAATAGGACAGACTATTCATCCCTAAACACAATAGAATTCAATGGAATAACAGACAGACAGGGCTTTGCTGCCCCTAACACACACACACATGCACACACACACAGCAAAATGAGCTAATGTTACGCTAAAAGCTAACTAGCCTTCATCTCAAGCCTATACTGTGAGCGAGCTGAGCTGCAGTTTAAGTTTCTAGTAGGTCAACGGGCTCATAGCGATGTTTGTAATAGTTGTGACTGGGAAGTGTTTAGTATAATTTGGGTAGAATGCACTCCTCCCCTGCTAAACGAATATCTCTGCTCGATGCTGAAGGATTGACTACATCGCTCTGAAGTCTGAATACGCACTGCTGATTGGCTTTGTATGTAACCAATCAGATGGTTGTGTGGGCGGGACAATGAGGCAGAGAAAGAGGCAGAAAGCAGAGCAGCTTGTGAAGACTTCTGCTTCCGAACTCGTTCGATAGGCCCGCGTGCCGAACCGAAACCCCCGTACTGAAACGGTTCGATACAAATACACATACCGTTACACCCTTATGGATGACGCATCAGATCATTAGTAACTTTTGCGAGGGTGTGCAACCATTTTTTCGAGGATTTTTGAGATAAAGGGAAGGTGGTTTACAAGGAAGTCAGCGTCCACAATAGATCTTTTGGGCAGAGACTGAATAACCGCTGTCGGTCACTTTATGCTAACATCAGAACCAAACATCCACATCTTAGCGTGGTATTGTACATAACAAAGCAAGTTACATCATTGTTATTTTTATATATGATTTTATTCACTTTCTCGTAATTTTTTTGCCTCTTTAAAGCAGTTTGAACTGCTTTGCTTAATATAACACCCTCGGCATATGGCATTTCCTGCTATTATTAATATATAGTGCTAACTAAAACATTTTTAAGGGCGTTGGCACACTTAAAACCATATCTTGAAAATCATCAAAGACCAGTAAGACGCGCATTTTGTTTTTTCAGGTCCCACTTTGGAGGGAATCGGTTAAGCTAAAAATAGGGATGCACCGAAATGAAAATGTGTGGCCGAAGCCGAAGCCGAATAAAATTTAAACGCTTGGCCGAAGGCCGAATACCGAATAATGAATGCAGTTTTTCACAATTTTTTTTATATTGCATAAATAGCCTAGAATTAATATTTAGACATGATTTTCAAATAAAGTATTTCTTTATTGAATATTGAAACGTTTTTAATATTTCAGTAGCCTTTGCAGATGATGTGGTCCTGATGGCTTCATCTGACCGGGATCTTCAGCTCTCGCTGGATCGGTTTGCAGCCGAGTGTGAAGCGACCGGAATGAGAATCAGCACCTCCAAGTCCGAGTCCATGGTTCTCGCCCGGAAAAGGGTGGAGGGCCATCTCCGGGTTGGGGAGGAGACCCTGCCCCAAGTGGAGGAGTTCAAGTACCTAGGAGTCTTGTTCACGAGTGGGGGAAGAGTGGATCGTGAGATCGACAGGCGGATCGGTGCGGCGTCTTCAGTAATGCGGACGTTGTACCGATCCGTTGTGGTGAAGAAGGAGCTGAGCCGGAAGGCAAAGCTCTCAATTTACCGGTCGATCTACGTTCCCATCCTCACCTATGGTCATGAGCTTTGGGTCATGACCGAAAGGATAAGATCACGGGTACAAGCGGCCCAAATGAGTTTGGGTCTCTCCCTTAGAGATAGGGTGAGAAGCTCTACCATCCGGGAGGAACTCAAAGTAAAGCCGCTGCTCCTCCACATGGAGAGGAGCCAGATGAGGTGGTTCGGGCATCTGGTCAGGATGCCACCCGAACGCCTCCCTAGGGAGGTGTTTAGGGCACGTCCAACCGGTAGGAGGCCACGGGGAAGACCCAGGACACGTTGGGAAGACTATGTCTCCCGGCTGGCCTGGGAACGCCTCGGGATCCCCCGGGAAGAGCTAGACGAAGTGGCTGGGGAGAGGGAAGTCTGGGTTTCCCTGCTTAGGCTGTTGCCCCCGCGACCCGACCTCGGATAAGCGGAAGATGATGAATGGATGGATGGATAGCCTTTGCTTTTAAAAAAAGCACAAAGTTTTTCATTTATATTAGGCCTTCAAACAAAACATGCATTCCAAAAAAAAATAAAGTGCATTAAAGTGGATAAACCCACAACAAATGAATTATTGTCCTTTTGGCAAAAGTCTGCTTAGCCACAGTAGATATGCTAATAATGTAAACAGAAGGCTTAAGTAAATGTCAATTAAGTGTGTGCTTGTAACCTCATACACTTATACAGGTAGCCTACACAACAGGCTAATAATGTAAACAGAGGCCCCACTAAATCTCAATAAGTGTGTGCTTGTAACCTCATACACTTATACAGGTACACAACATTGTAACCTCATACACTTATACAGGTACACAACATTGTAACCTCATACACTTATACAGGTACACAACATTGTAACCTCATACACTTATACAGGTACACAACATTGTAACCTCATACACTTATACAGGTACACAACATTGTAACCTCATACACTTATACAGGTACACAACATTGTAACCTCATACACTTATACAGGTACACAACATTGTAACCTCATACACTTATACAGGTACACAACATATCCCAACGTCACTGCACGTTGGTTGATTGCGTCACCGCGTCAAAAAATTGCGTCACACGCCACTATTCGGCCTTGTTTTTAACTCATTCCACCGAAGGCCGAATGTGGCTTTTTTTTGCTATATTCGGCCGAATATATTCGGTTACCGATTAATCGGTGCATCCCTAGCTAAAAACATTTTCATAGTTTTGTGTGTAATGTTGTAATCCGGGATGTGTTTATTTTGGCTTAAAAATACGTTGCGGGCCAATAAAAATCAAGCTGAGGGCCAAAAAAAAGGCACACCTTAGAGACAATGAGTTATTTTTCTCCATATTGAGGCAAGACTTTTATTTTTAGTTCTTAATTATCATAAATCGTTGCAGATTTGATCTCAGCCCATTTTATTAATTGATGTTGACAATCAGGTGATTGCATGCCGAATACTGATGCCACATACATGCATGCATACGGGGTTTATGTCGCTCAAATGAGTAAATATGATCATGTTCTCAATAGTCTATCACTTAATTGGTGTCACCATGCTGAGATGATTGTCCTGCCAAGTAAGAATTATTCATTAGAAATCAAATATTTCCTTAACTGGAGCATCAAAAAACCTTTTTATAATACAGATTTTAACATGAAATATAACCAACATAGTCACTTTACAGTAAAGAGGCGGGGCTTGACGATGCTTGAGCCTGAGCCAATCAGTGACCGCGATACTAAACGGTGTCATCTCATGGCCAAAGCTACTGCAGTATTGATAAGAATACAAATATGTCGACAGAAAAATCGAATCACAGCCAGATCATAAGTTTTGTTTACCCTGTTAAAAATCAATAAAAAATATGGTTTTATTTATTGTTATTATTTGAATTCAGGAATTAATTTTAAATTAAAGCTGCAAGCAGCAATGGACGGTACCGACTTTTACTTGTGTTTCTTGCCTTTACCCATTCAACATATCTTTACCTGCACGTTACCTACCTTCTCTGCATCCTGGGGTCACCCATACACGCTGGTGCTTCCTGCCATCACCCAGACAACATATCTTTACCTGCACATTACCTGCCGTTTCTGTATCCTGGTGTCAAACTGGTGCCTTCTTCTTTCACCCAGACAACATATCTTTACCTGCACATTACCTGCCTTTTCTGTATCCTGGTGTCAAACTGGTGCCTTCTTCTTTCACCCAGACAACATATCTTTACCTGCACATTACCTGCCTTTTCTGTATCCTGGTGTCAAACTGGTGCCTTCTTCTTTCACCCAGTCAACATATCTTTACCCGCACACTACCTACCTTCTCTGCATTGTGTGGTCACGCTGGTGCTTCCTGCTTTTAAGCGGCCATCTTGAGACGGCAGCAGTGGTTCTTTGAAGGCTCGTAAAATCAAAACCGAAGCAGTTAGATAAAATCATTGCGCAACTCTTAATCAGAAGAGTTCAATCTCTTTCCTGTGCGAGTTTGAAGCCGACACAACAAACGCGCTCAGAGGAGATAATGTTTGAAAAAAGGTGATTGGTTTTTACAAAACTTTTGTTTTGAAGGGGTAATTGCCAACTTTCTGTTGATTTTTGCTGAAGGATGTCAACTAATCTAAGTGAGACCTACATAGAGGTTTTTGTTACATGTCTCTACGACATTCCTACTGGAAGTTACAAGCTGTTTTTTTCTGTGTTTTCTTCCCAAGAGCTGTTTTGTCAGTGTTTTATTCCTAGGGGGCGCTAAAGCGCATTTTTGAGTTTTGAGGTTTGATTTTTTTATTAGATCGCAATTTTCACCAGTCCTTATGTGTGTGTCGAGTTTGGTGAGTTTTGAAGCATTTTTAAGGGGGTCAAATTACAGCTCAAAGAGGCAAAAATTACATTTTTTAGGAAACTTTTGTTTTGAAGGGGTTTTTGCCAACTTCCTGTTGATTTTTGCTGAAGGATGTCAACTAATGAAATCTAGGTCTAAGTCAGACCTACATAGAGGTTTTTGTTTCATGCCTTTACGACATTCCTACCGGAAGTTACAAACAGTTTTGTCAAATTACAGCTCAAAGAGGCAAAAATGACATTTTTTAGGATACTTTTGTTTTTAAGGGGTTTTTGCCAACTTACTGTTGATTTTTGCTGAAGGATGTCAACTAATGAAATGTAGGTCTAAGTGAGACCTACATAGAGGTTTTTGTTTCATGTCTCTACGACATTCCTACCGGACGTTACAAGCAATTTTTTTCTGCGTTTTCTTCCCAAGAGCAGTTTTGTCAGTGTTTTATTCCTAGGGGGCGCTAGAGCGCAATTTTGAGTTTGTTTTTTTATTGGATCCCAATTTTCACCAGTCCTGATGTGTGTGTCGAGTTTGGTGAGTTTTGAAGCATTTTAAGGGAGTCAAATTACAGCTCAAAGAGGTAAAAAAGACATATTTTAGGAAACTTTTGTTTTGAAGGGGTTTTGCCAACTTCCTGTTGATTTTTGCTGGAGGTAGTCATAGTATGAAATCTAGGTCTAGTAGTGCCATTAAAACACAGTAGCGAAGTAGGCCCAGGTAATCATTAAAAACAAGGCGGAGGTTTCGTTTAGCAAGTACATTGTAACATTACGCGCAGTTTTGAACAGTAACACTGTGTTTGCTGCAGCTGATCGGGCGCTAACAGAAAATGAGATCTAATCCGGCTCCGCTAAATCTTGGGTTTTAAAGTTTTTGGGTTAAGTGGAAGCAAAATCCCCCCCCCCCCCCCCCCCCCCCCCAGTACCACGTTAATCACCACACACCCTGGCCCGCCGTCCGCCATTAGCATGCTAACAGGCCACAACAGATGCTCCCCCCAAGGGTGGGATTCCATCCATCCATCCATTTTCTGCCGCTTATTCCCTTTTGGGGTCGCGGGGGGCGCCGGCGCCTATCTCAGCTACAATCGGGCGGAAGGCGGCGTACACCCTGGACAAGTCGCCACCTCATCGCAGGGCCAACACAGATAGACAACATTCACACACTAGGGACCATTTAGTGTTGCCAATCAACCTATCCCCAGGTGCATGTCTTTGGAGGTGGGAGGGGCCTATCCCCAGGTGCATGTCTATGGAGGTGGGAGGGGCCTATCCCCAGGTGCATGTCGATGGAGGTGGTAGGGGCCTATCCCCAGGTGCATGTCTTTGGAGGTGGGAGGGGCCTATCCCCAGGTGCATGTTTATGGAGGTGGGAGGGGCCTATCCCCAGGTGCATGTCTATGGAGGTGGGAGGGGCCTATCCCCAGGTGCATGTCTATGCAGTTAAATTTGACGTTGAGACAACAGCAGACACAAAAGTACACGCAGTAATTAATTATCGTCACAATTAATTGACCTGATTGCGTGCCGCTTGTCACGGCGGCTAATTGCTATTAATAACGCTCGGGACGGGAACCGGGCGTCCGCAGCACCAGCGCGCTCGTTGCCTCCCCGATGTTGCTTCGTCAGCGGGATTGCGGAGGAAGAAAAATAACCAACTTCTGCATAAGTCGTCTTTTTCCGATTTGTAGAGGGAACAGCGGAAAAATTGAATAATAATAATATCATTATTATTTCTCCATTTTATTTAGTCAAATTTTATTTGACACAAAATGAGAATAGAAATACTGAATAGTGGATTTAAAATAATAGTGTGAGAGTCCAGTCCATAGTGGATCTAACATAATAGTGTGAGAGTCCAGTCCATAGTGGATCTAACATAATAGTGAGAGAGTCCAGTCCATAGTGGATCTAACATAATAGTGTGAGAGTCCAGTCCATAGTGGATCTAACATAATAGTGAGAGTCCAGTCCATAGTGGATCTAACATAATAGTGTGAGAGTCCAGTCCATAGTGGATCTAACATAATAGTGTGAGAGTCCAGTCCATAGTGGATCTAACATAATAGTGAGAGTCCAGTCCATATTGGATCTAACATAATAGTGAGAGTCCAGTCCATAGTGGATCTAACGTAATAGTGTGAGAGTCCAGTCCATAGTGGATCTAACATAATAGTGAGAGTCCAGTCCATATTGGATCTAACATAATAGTGAGAGTCCAGTCCATATTGGATCTAACATAATAGTGTGAGAGTCCAGTCCATAGTGGATCTAACATAATAGTGTGAGAGTCCAGTCCATAGTGGATCTAACGTAATAGTGAGAGTCCAGTCCATAGTGGATCCAACATAATAGTGAGAGTCCAGTCCATAGTGGATCTAACATAATAGTGTGAGAGTCCAGTCCATAGTGGATCCAACATAATAGTGAGAGTCCAGTCCATAGTGGATCTAACATAATAGTGAGAGTCCAGTCCATAGTGGATCTAACATAATAGTGAGAGTCCAGTCCATAGTGGATCTAACATAATAGTGTGAGAGTCCAGTCCATAGTGGATTTAACATAATAGTGTGAGAGTCCAGTCCATAGTGGATCTAACACAATAGTGAGAGTTCAGTCCATAGTGGATCTTACATAATAGTGTGAGAGTCCAGTCCATAGTGGATCTAACAAAATAGTGAGAGTTCAGTCCATAGTGGATCTTACATAATAGTGTGACAGTCCAGTCCATAGTGGATCTAACATAATAGTGAGAGTCCAGTCCATAGTGGATGTAACATAATAGTGAGAGAGTCCAGTCCATAGTGGATCTAACATAATAGTGAGAGTCCAGTCTATAGTGGATCTAACATAATAGTGTGAGAGTCCAGTCCATAGTGGATCTAACATGATAGTGTGAGAGTACAGTCCATAGTGGATCTAACATAATAGTGTGAGAGTCCAGTCCATAGTGGATCTAACATAATAGTGTGAGAGTTCAGTCCATAGTGGATCTAACATAATAGTGAGAGTCCAGTCCATAGTGGATCTAACATAATAGTGTGAGAGTTCAGTCCATAGTGGATCTAACATAATAGTGTGAGTCCAGTCCATAGTGGATCTAACATAATAGTGAGAGAGTCCAGTCCATAGTGGATCTAACATAATAGTGTGACAGTCCAGTCCATAGTGGATCTAACATAATAGTGAGAGTCCAGTCCATAGTGGATGTAACATAATAGTGAGAGAGTCCAGTCCATAGTGGATCTAACATAATAGTGAGAGTCCAGTCTATAGTGGATCTAACATAATAGTGTGAGAGTCCAGTCCATAGTGGATCTAACATAATAGTGTGAGAGTCCAGTCCATAGTGGATCTAACATGATAGTGTGAGAGTACAGTCCATAGTGGATCTAACACAATAGTGAGAGTTCAGTCCATAGTGGATCTAACATAATAGTGTGAGAGTCCAGTCCATAGTGGATCTAACATAATAGTGTGAGAGTCCAGTCCATAGTGGATCTAACATAATAGTGTGAGAGTCCAGTCCATAGTGGATCTAACATAATAGTGTGAGAGTCCAGTCCATAGTGGATCTAACATAATAGTGTGAGAGTCCAGTCCATAGTGGATCTAACATAATAGTGTGAGAGTCCAGTCCATAGTGTATCTAACATAATAGTGTGAGAGTCCAGTCCATAGTGGATCTAACATAATAGTGAGAGTCCAGTCCATAGTGGATTTAACACAATAGTGGGAGTCTAGTCCATAGTGGATCTAACATAATAGTGGGAGTCCAGTCCATAGTGGATCTAACATAATAGTGTGGGAGTCCAGTCCATAGTGGATCTAACGTAATAGTGAGAGTCTAGTCCATAGTGGATCTAACATAATAGTGGGAGTCCAGTCCATAGTGGATCTAACATAATAGTGTGAGAGTCCAGTCCATAGTGGATCTAACATAATAGTGGGAGTCCAGTCCATAGTGGATCTAACATAATAGTGTGGGAGTCCAGTCCATAGTGGATCTAACGTAATAGTGAGAGTCTAGTCCATAGTGGATCTAACATAATAGTGGGAGTCCAGTCCATAGTGGATCTAACATAATAGTGTGAGTCCAGTCCATAGTGGATCTAACATAATAGTGAGAGAGTCCAGTCCATAGTGGATCTAACATAATAGTGTGAGAGTACAGTCCATAGTGGATCTAACATAATAGTGTGAGAGTCCAGTCCATAGTGGATCTAACATAATAATGAGAGTCCAGTCCATAGTGGATCTAACATAATAGTGTGAGAGTCCAGTCCATAGTGGATTTAACATAATAGTGTGAGAGTCCAGTCCATAGTGGATCTAACATGATAGTGTGAGAGTACAGTCCATAGTGGATCTAACACAATAGTGAGAGTTCAGTCCATAGTGGATCTAACATAATAGTGTGAGAGTCCAGTCCATAGTGGATCTAACATAATAGTGTGAGAGTCCAGTCCATAGTGGATCTAACATAATAGTGTGAGAGTCCAGTCCATAGTGGATCTAACATAATAGTGTGAGAGTCCAGTCCATAGTGGATCTAACATAATAGTGTGAGAGTCCAGTCCATAGTGGATCTAACATAATAGTGTGAGAGTCCAGTCCATAGTGGATCTAACATAATAGTGTGAGAGTCCAGTCCATAGTGGATCTAACATAATAGTGAGAGTCCAGTCCATAGTGGATTTAACACAATAGTGGGAGTCTAGTCCATAGTGGATCTAACATAATAGTGTGAGAGTCCAGTCCATAGTGGATCTAACGTAATAGTGAGAGTCTAGTCCATAGTGGATCTAACATAATAGTGGGAGTCCAGTCCATAGTGGATCTAACATAATAGTGTGAGAGTCCAGTCCATAGTGGATCCAACATAATAGTGTGAGTCCAGTCCATAGTGGATCTAACATAATAGTGAGAGAGTCCAGTCCATAGTGGATCTAACATAATAGTGTGAGAGTACAGTCCATAGTGGATCTAACATAATAGTGTGAGAGTCCAGTCCATAGTGGATCTAACATAATAGTGAGAGTCCAGTCCATAGTGGATCTAACATAATAGTGTGAGAGTCCAGTCCATAGTGGATTTAACATAATAGTGTGAGAGTCCAGTCCATAGTGGATCTAACATATTAGTGTGAGAGTCCAGTCCATAGTGGATTTAACATAATAGTGAGAGTCCAGTCCATAGTGGATCTAACATAATAGTGAGAGTCCAGTCCATAGTGGATCTAACATAATAATGAGAGTCCAGTCCATAGTGGATCTAACATAATAGTGTGAGAGTCCAGTCCATAGTGGATCTAACATAATAATGAGAGTCCAGTCCATAGTGGAGCTAATATAATAGTTAGAGTCTAGTCCATAGTGGATCTAACATAATAGTGAGAGTCCAGTCCATAGTGGATCTAACATAATAGTGGGAGTCCAGTCCATAGTGGATCTAACATAATAGTGTGAGAGTCCAGTCCAGGAGACCATCCCGAGTGGAGACAGTTCAGCAGCGCAGAATAGAAAACGCTCTATAGCCCGCAGACTTTTTTTGGGCTCTGGCAATCACTAATAGGCTGGAGTCCTTTGAAGGCAGATTTCTTGCCGGGACATATGGTACAATACAATCGGCAAGATAGGATGGAGCTAGACCGTGTAGTATTTTATACATAAGTAGTAAAACCTTAAAGTCAAATCTTAAGTGCACAGGAAGCCAGTGCAGGTGAGCCAGTATAGAAATAAATAATTATAAAATTCAAATTACAAAATTGATTATTTTTTTAGATTGTACCTAATGTCATGACTGGTTTTATTGACTATTTTATTGATTATGGGACAAGCAGTAGAACATGGATGGATGGTACTTTTTCGTCACTTATGTGTATATTTTAGGACATTGGGTCTTTGTTTTATTTTTGCAAAAATAAAACACACACATCAGTCTGGCATGCTTTCCCAACTTATTAGGCAGCCAAACCAGAAAAATCTAAATTGCGCGCAAGCGCCCCCTAGGAAGGAAAGACAAACAGACTGCTTGTAACTTCCGTTAGGAATGTCGTACAGACATAAAACAAAAACTGTCACGTAGGTCTAACCTAGACCTAGATTTCATAATTTTACCTTCTAGGGCAAAAATCAACAAAAATTTTGAAAAAACCCTTCAAAGCTAAATTTTCGCAAAAAATGCTATTTTTGCCTCTTTGAGCTGCAATTTGACCCCCTTAAAATGCTTCAAAACTCACCAAACTTGGCACACACATCAGGACTGGCAGAAATTGCGATCTAATGAAAAAAAAAGAAAAAAAAAACTCCAAATTGCGCTCTTGTGCCATTTTTGATCAAACACAGCAAAAAATGCTTCCAGGAAGAGAACACAGACAAAACTGCTTGTAACTTCCGGTGGGAATGCCGGAAAGACATGAAACAAAAACTTCTATGTAGGTCTCACTTAGACCTACATTTAGATAATTGACATCCTTCGGCAAAAATCAACAAGAAGTTAAAAATTACCCCTTCAAAATAAAAGTTTTGTAAAAACCCGTCACCTTTTTCAAACGTAAACTCCTCGGAGTGCATTTGTCGTTTCGGCTTCAAACTCGCACAGGAGAGAGATTGAACCCTTTTGATTAAAACTATCCAACAAAGTTTTGATTACTGCTCCGGTTTTGATTTTACGCGCCTTCAAAGAACCCCTGCGCAAAGTTTCCTGAAAAATGTCATTTTTGCCTCTTTGAGCTGTAGTTTGACCCCCTTAAAATGCTTCAAAGTGCAAGTTAAAGCTCTACTATGCAAAGCGAAAGCCATTTATCAACAACATCCAGAAACGCTGATCTGTAATTTGACCCCCTTAACATGCTTCAAAACTCACCAAATTTTACACATACATCAGGACTGGCGAAAATTGCCATCTAATAAAAAACCAAACCCCAAAAGTCAAAATTGCGCTCCAGCGCCCACTAGGAAAAAACCCAGACAAAATTGCTTGTAACTTCTGTTAGGAATGTCGTAGAGACATGAAACAAAGACCTCTATGTAGGTCTGACTTAGACTAGGGCTTGGCAGCGGCCAAAGGCGGACCCGACCAACGCTGCTTGCAGCTTTAATTTTAAATTGCCTTTCAAATGTGTATTCTTGCTCTTGGGTTTTGTCAAATAAATTTCCCTCCAAAATGCGACTTATACTCCAGTGCGACGTATGTATGTTTTTTTCCTTCTTTATTATGCATTTTCGGCTGGAGCGACTTATACTCCCAAAAATACGGTTTATTGATCTTTTTTTATATTTGGTATGAACTTTATTATTTAAACTCAAAGTTATTGTTTTTTTTTATGGTTCTTTGTTGTTGCTATTTTTTGTATTACAACATATCCTTATTTGATCATCTTTTACTGCATTGTAATCTTTTGTTTTGTGATTGCGTGATGTTTTTTTGCCTGGACCCCAGGAAGAATAGTCTCCACTGCGGTGTAGACTAATGGGGATCCTTAATGAACTAAACTACCGTATTTCCTTGAATTGCCGCCAGGGCGCTAATTATTTTAAAACCTCTTCTCACTCCGGCACTTACCAAAGGAATGCAGTAAATTTAGTTCTGCGCTTATAAATTTGAGTGTGATGTAAGGATACCATCATGAAAAGCACATTTAATTAAAAGAAAACGTTATTATGGTCTTACCTTTACTTATAAATGAAGTCCATGCGCAGCTCCTTCTGATCAAAAGCATCGATAACTTGTTTATATAAGTCTTCCTTATCTTTCTTCACTTTTAAAAGTCTCGATGGAGATCTTCCTTTATTACCTCCTGCTTCGATTGAAAGTCCAGTTTAGAAAACTGTTTTATTTTAGATATGTAATCCTCCATGTTAAAAGTGCAAGCGAGAGGGAAAAAATAAACGATCGCTGCTTGTTGTCACTTCTTCTGCAGCCGAGTAGTCGCAAGAAGGATCACTAGCGCCGTGGTAGAGGGCGGGAGTCATTTAATGACTCATATTTGACACACGCAGCTACGGTATATTAATAAAACATAGCTGCCTACTGTTCTTTTTAGCATATTCAATAGCTCGGACCTTAAATCCTACTGAATAGCTCTTAATCTTCTTCCCTTTATGCGATTTCAAATGATTGAAATCAGCCTCCTCCATTTTGAAAATGATGACAGGTTAAGTGTCACTCGTGACGTGACGTGTTTGACCCGGCGGAAATTCTAGGCATGCGCTAATAAAAATAATATTTTGCGAAACGACTTTGACCCGGCGCATACTATATACCCGGCGGCAATTCAAGGGAATACGGTAAATACTGTCTTTATAGTCCAGCCGGTTAATATGTTTTTTGGGGGGGGTAAATTGAGGGGATTATTATGATGCGTTCAAGCGTCTTATGGTGTGAGGGAAGAAGCTTTTAGGGAACCTGGAGGTTCTGCTACGGAGGCTGCGGAATCTATTTCTAGAGTCCGTATTGCCATAACCATATTATTTCAGAGTTGAACTATCCAAACCCCGCCCCCCCAACATGCCTCTGACCGTCTTCTCTCTGCAGGTGCTGGTCCTGGGCCAGGACAATCAGGGCGGGCCGCCATGCGTGAGGGGCTTCTCGCGGGAGGAATACGTCATGGAGACGCAGCGAGAGCTGGCAGAGGGACAGGCCGTCGTCAACGGTCAGTGTGCGCACACACACACACACACACACACACACACACACACACACACACACACACACACACACACACACACACAGACTGACTTAGAGCAGTAATAATCCCCTGCTGTTGGTTGGGGGGTTGTTTAAGAGTCCTGCTGATATTTGAACCATAATGGAGATTGAAGTGGGGGGGTCGACCTTTGCAAAGACTGAGAGTGGGGCAGGATTAGTGTCGTCCACTCAGCCCACACGGTCTGTCTGGGACTGTAAACACGTCTGCTCTACTTCCATGGCTCATGCTTGTGCAAAATGTCTTCTGTTATTATGCAGAAAGTGCGAGAGGTAATGTCGGCCACACTTGGTGGACGTCTGGTTGATTGATTGAAGTTGTTGTCCTGCGCCAAGACTGCGGTGCTACTCAGGACGCGGGGTTGTACACGAGTGTAGTATCGCTGTACTGATGAGTCAAACACGGTACTATACTCTGTTTGAAAAGTACCCGGTTCGCCCATGTTTTGTTTTTTCAAATGCATGACATTGCTGGTTTTACGAGCGGAGCAGCATGTTTGGCAGCGCACACACGCAGAGTACTTGTACTGTGTTTATATTATTACTTTAAACTATATTATTTTTTTTTTACATTTTTATTATTTATTTATTTAATTATTTATTTTTTTATATTTTATTTTATTTTTTTATATTTTTTTATTTATTATTATTTATCTATTTATATTGATTTATTATTTATATTTAATTTTTTTATCCTGTAAGCGCTATACCAAATTAAATGTATTATTATTATTATTATTTATTATTATTATTATTATTATTATTATTATTACTTACAAGCAGACACAGCGTGTAGACAGAAAAAGGAGAATGGACGCATTTTGGTGTAAAAAGTAAAGATAAAGGTGAAGTTATAACACTGAAACACCCTCAGGAAGAGCTGCTTTAAGACATGGCTAGCTAGCTGGCGGCTAACGTCCATCCACAGTGTTTTAGCTACTTCTACATGACTAATCGAGCAATGCTCGGATTATCTTCTAAACCTTACTGCCAGGGAATTGAACCAGCAACTTGAGGGTTGCAGGTAATGTACTGGTGTGGTTGTAGGATGTATCATACTGTACTGGTGTGGTTGTAGAATGTATCATACTGTACTGGTGTGGTTGTAGAATGTATCATACTGTACTGGTGTGGTTGTAGAATGTATCATATTGTACTGGTGTGGTTGTAGGATGTATCATACTGTACTGGTGTGGTTGTAGGATGTATCATACTGTACTGGTGTGGTTGTAGGATGTATTCTACTGTACTGGTTTGGTTGTAGGATGTATCATACTGTACTGGTGTGGTTGTAGGATGTATCATACTGTACTGGTGTGGTTGTAGGATGTATCATACTGTACTGGTGTGGTTGTAGGATGTATTCTACTGTACTGGTTTGGTTGTAGGATGTATCATACTGTACTGGTGTGGTTGTAGGATGTATCATACTGTACTGGTGTGGTTGTAGAATGTATCATATTGTACTGGTGTGGTTGTAGGATGTATCATAC
>NC_084636.1:3373415-3443415 GCF_033978795.1 Nerophis ophidion | reverse complement strand
AGGAGAGGAGAGGAGAGGAGAGGAGAGGAGAGGAGAGGAGAGGAGAGGATGCCCATCCAGGCCAGGATTGTCAACTTTGTGGGGATTTTGGTGGCGAGTGCACTTAATCACGCATCCGTGCACGAACTTTTAATCACATGCACGTATTTGGACTCAACTCAGCAACAGGATTTATTTATTTATTTATCTATTTATTTTTAAGTGCAGCTTACACGCCGCGGCGAGAGCTTAGGTTTAAGATTTAAGGACTTCCAACTGTGCAGGGAAATATTTACATTTTGCTGAAGTCGTCGCCTCCATGAGTGGAAGCAGTCAGGATGTTTGCGGGATGAAAGATTATGTCGGAGGAGGCTTGAGCGTTCATCTGGAGTTCTGTGCGAGCTGTGTCAAAGTCCCAGGACTGGTGTCGCATAACACCTTTTCATACGACGCCTGAACGCATCCCAGTGGGTAGAAAACAATCAAAAAGGCGCTTTTTAACACCGTGTCTTTAGACTGGAGAGGATTCTTAAAGGCCTACTGAAAGCCACTTCTAGCGACCACGCAGTCTGATAGTTTATATATCAATGATGAAATATTAACATTGCAACACATGCCAATACGGCCGCTTTAGTTTACTAAATTGCGGAAGTATCATGCTAAAACGTTGCGGTATGATGACGTCACGCATGGTAGAGGACATTTTGGTCCAGCACCGTTCACAGCTATAAGTCGTCTCTTTTCATCGCATAATTCCACAGTATTACAGACATCTGTGTTGCTGAGTCTTTTGCAATTTGTTCAATGAATAATGGAGACGTCAAAGAAGAAAGATGTAGGTGGGAAGCGGTGTATTGCAGCCGCCTTTAGCAACACAAACACATCCGGTGTTTCCTTGTTTACATTCCCGAAAGATGACAGTGAAGCTTTACTATGGAACAGAGCGGTCAAGCAAACATGGTTCCCTACCACATGTCAACCTGCAGGTTTCGGTGAGAAAATGGTGGTAATAAGTCGGCTCTTACCGTAAACATGATATCAATGATGAAATATTAACATTGCAACACATGCCAATACGGCCGCTTTAGTTTACTAAATTGCGGAAGTATCATGCTAAAACGTTGCGGTATGATGACGTCACGCATGGTAGAAGACATTTTGGTCCAGCACCGTTCACAGCTATAAGTCGTCTCTTTTCATCGCATAATTCCACAGTATTACAGACATCTGTGTTGCTGAGTCTTTTGCAATTTGTTCAATGAATAATGGAGACGTCAAAGAAGAAAGATGTAGGTGGGAAGCGGTGTATTGCAGCCGCCTTTAGCAACACAAACACATCCGGTGTTTCCTTGTTTACATTCCCGAAAGATGACAGTGAAGCTTTACTATGGAACAGAGCGGTCAAGCAAACATGGTTCCCTACCACATGTCAACCTGCAGGTTTCGGTGAGAAAATGGTGGTAATAAGTCGGCTCTTACCGTAAACATGATATCAATGATGAAATATTAACATTGCAACACATGCCAATACGGCCGCTTTAGTTTACTAAATTGCGGAAGAATCATGCTGAAACGTTGCGGTATGATGACGTCACGCATGGTAGAGGACATTTTGGTCCAGCACCGTTCACAGCTATAAGTCGTCTCTTTTCATCGCATAATTCCACAGTATTACGGACCTCTGTGTTGCTGAATCTTTTGCAATTTGTTCAATTAATAATGGAGACGTCAAAGAAGAAAGATGTAGGTGGGAAGCGGTGTATTGCAGCCGCCTTTAGCAACACAAACATAGCCGGTGTTTCCTTGTTTACATTCCCAAAAGATGACAGTGAAGCTTTACTATGGAACAGAGCGGTCAAGCGAACATGGTTCCCTACCACATGTCATCCTGCAGGTTTCGGTGAGAATATGGTGGTAATAAGTCGGCTCTTACCGTAAACATGATATCAATGATGAAATATTAACATTGCAACACATGCCAATACGGCCGCTTTAGTTTACTAAATTGCGGAAAAATCATGCTGAAACGTTGCGGTATGATGACGTCACGCATTGTAGAGGACATTTTGGTCCAGCACCGTTCACAGCTATAAGTCGTCTCTTTTCATCGCATAATTCCACAATATTACGGACCTCTGTGTTGCTGAATCTTTTGCAATTTGTTCAATTAATAATGGAGACGTCAAAGAAGAAAGATGTAGGTGGGAAGCAGTGTATTGGGGCTGCCTTTAGCAACACAAACACATCCGGTGTTTCCGGTGGTATAGCTCGGTTGGTAGAGTGGCCGTGCCAACAACTTGAGGGTTGCAGGTTCGATCCCCGCTTCCGCCATCCTAGTCACTGTCGTTGTGTCCTTGGGCAAGACACTTTACCCACCTGCTCCCAGTGCCACCCACACTGGTTTAAATGTAACTTAGATATTGGGTTTCATTATGTAAAGCGCTTTGAGTCACTAGAGAAAACGCGCTATATAAATATAATTCACCTGTTTACATTCCCGAAAGATGACAGTGAAGCTTTAATATGGAACAGAGCGGTCAAGCGAACATGGTTCCCTACCACATGTCAACCTGCAGGTTTCGGTGAGAAAATGGTGGTAATAAGTCATATTTGCAGACGACACGACTGTGTTTTGTTGGAAAGAGAACACCCAGAAGCTAATACAAATAAGAAAAACACTTTTTTTTTTTTTAAAGTGATGGTTTGACAAAAACAGACTATTTTTAAATCTCAGTAAAACTAAAATAAAGCTGTAAGGCAGGGGTCCCCAAACTTTTTGACTCGGGTACAGCATTGGGTAAAAAAGAAAGTGTGTGTGTATTTTGTCTCAAAATGCATTTTCCTATCAATAACGTGACATCATTGTGTGAATATGTGTGTGTGTGTATAAATATATATATATATATATTTTTCATCGCATATATATATATATATATATATATATATATATATATATATATGTATTTATAAAACGCAATATTTTAATGTCAAATTTTGTAAATGTAAAGTTTTTACTGTAAAATGTACTTAAAACAATTTTTGAAATTAATAATGAAATCAAATTTATCCATTATTGGCTGTTACAAGCGGCCCTAACTGTCATGTCCCCCTCAATGACAATCAGTTTGATGTGTGTGTGTGCTTGCGTGTATATATATATATATATATGTATATGTATGTGTATGTATATGTGTGTATATATATGCATGTAAATGTGCGTACATCTATAAATGCATGTATATATGTATATAGATGCATATATGTGTGTACGTATATATATATATATATATATGTATATATATTTATATATATGTGTATATATATGCGTATATATATGTGTATATTTATGCGCGTATATGCATATATATATGTGTGTGTATATATATATGCATATATACATGCATATATGGATGTATATATGTGTGTGTGTGTATATATATATATATATATATATATATATATATATATATATATATATTAGGGCTGGGCAACGATTAAAAATTTTAATTGAAGTTAATCGCACTATTTCTCTGATTAATCGCGATTAACTGCATTGTATACACAAAGCCCAATAATGAATTCAAAAGTAGTGTGTAGTGCACCTTTATTGGAATATTCTCCCACATGAACAAAAGCGCCAAAACATTTGTTGTGCAAACACAATTTAAATCAGTCCTTGTTAAACAGTAGCAGTTAAATAGCATATTTAATGAAAATCAACTCAAAAAATGTAAATACAAACATTTAAGCTTATTGCCACTGCCAGGGTATTTAAGTTATCCTGTTTGTGTTGGAAAATAAATATCATCTACATACAAATCTCTGAGCCACAATCATAACATCTGAACAGGCAATTTCTGAGGTAACAGCAGAAACATTTTTTTGATCAGGGATCTTATGTTTAAAAAACCTATATTATAGGTAGTGGGCTGTTTTAGGGAATTTTTGATCAAATTATCTGTAGTAGCAATATTAATAATGTTGTGTTTATTCTGCGTAGTGCACTTAAAATAATTATGACCATATCTAGGAATTGATATGATGGGAATTTTCCAATTGTTTGCTTGGTGCTTTGATAAACTGAACGCATCATATACATGGTACTATATTGTGATGTTATGAGCCAGGGAATAAAAGAACTACCCTACCCAGCATGCAACAGGAGTGACTAGCATGCGCGGTAGCCCGGTATAGGTTGTGTGTCGCCATGACGGCATCTTGTATGTTGTGATATGCACGCTCTGAAAGCAAACGTTAAGAACTCAGCCAACACTCCTGGTCTGCATTATTCATAAATAGACAGACAACACATATACTCCGCTGCTTCACAGGCCGCTGGATGTAGCCGGCAAAGTATTCCCATGCTAGCTAGCCGGTCTAGCAAGCACGAGTCATTCAGTCCAAAACGGCCCGATCTATCCACATCCAGAATTGTCTGGCGGTCGTAAGTGATCCCAGAGTGACCACGCTGTAAGCCAGCCAGGAAATTTGCACAATTGTCCGGTATTTTTGCCAAATGTTCCATCTTTACCAAGAGCCCCTCCACGCCGGGCGACGCCATCTTGTTAAGAAAAAGTGCTAACAAAATAAAAGCATGTAAACAACATACGCAAATGTGCGATAAAATAATTGTCGGCATTAACAGATTGATGAGTTAACTCATAATTAATGCATTAATTTGCCCACCCCTAGTATATATATATATATATATATATATATATATATATATATATATATATGCAGATATGTGTGTATAAATATATGCATGTATATATGTAAAATGTACAGCATAAAAATATGTACAGTGGTGGACAAAAACAATCACTCCATGTACTCTAGTGCTTGCTAGTGTTACATATCGGAGTTATTATGCACAAATTAGTGCTGTTACTCATCCATCCATTTCCTACCGCTTGTCGCGGTGTGTCGCTGGAGCCTATCTCAGCTGCATTCTGGACAAGTCGCCACCTCATCGCACGATACTAATATTTTGGTACAGATACAAGTATCCTCATAAATGTCCTGTTAATCATCGTGCTTTCTCTTTCTACCAACATTTGTGCCCTTTTGTGGCGACATCACACACACACACACACACACACACACACACACACACACACACACACACACACACACACACACACACACAAAGAAGCGCGGAAGAAACACACTCAAGAGTTAATTTGCTGAGTCACACCCCACACATGTTGTCTTTGACTTCTCACACGTTTTCCTGTGAAGTGGAGAGACTGAGTTTCCTCTGGCTGATTAAAAAAATAGTGTGTCAATAACCGTTTTTAAACACAGTGCCAAAATCTGAGCGCATACGATAAAAACTGCGTGCGTTTGCCCTCGCAACTCGAGAACTAGGACATCAGAGCATGGATGGATTATCTGTTTGAGCACATAAAGAAGGTCCATATCAAGCAATTCTGCAACTATCTGGGGAGAATGTAGCCACAAAAACTGAATGCCAGTGGAAATAATCCATATTTAAACACATCAAGTTGTGAGAGCCCCTTTTTGACATGTTCATTAGTTCCTAGTCTATTTTGGCGAAGAGTCAAATTGCTATTTGCTGACGTAATGGGATGACACGACCCCATGTCTCACATTCGATACATATACGATTTGATATCCACATCCGAAAGGGGCCAATGTGTGGGATGTGAAATGACGTTCAAAGTGACCAAGATGCTAACTGCTAAAGTGATGCTAAAGATGCTAAAATGCTAAAGTGCCAAAAGGGCGGAACGCCGCGCGCTAGGAGAAGAAGAGCGACCCAGTGCACACGAACACAAGATCGGCACTGATTTTGGTCGTGTTTTGACGCCATATTCATGTACCGTATTTTTCAGACTATAAAGCGCACTTAAAATCCTTTCATTTTCTCAAAAATGGACAGTGCGCCTTATAAGCCTGAGCGCCTAATGCACGGAATAACTCTGGTTGCACTTACCGAGCTCAAAGCTATTTTGTTTGGTATATGGCGAAATTATAAGTGTGACCAGCAGATGGCAGTCACACATAAGAGATACATGTGGACTGCAATATGATGGCAGTCGCACATGATACGTGTAGACTGCAATATAATGGCAGTCACACATAAGAGATACGTGTAGACTGCAATATAAAGGCAGTCACACATAAGAGATATGTATAGACTGCAATATGATGACAGTCACACATAAGAGATACGTGTAGACTGCAATATGATGGCAGTCACACATAATAGATACGTGTGGACGGCAATATGATGGCAGTCACATATAAGATATACGTGTAGACTGCAATATGATGGCAGTTACACATAAGAGATCCGTGTAAACTGCAATATGAAGGCAGTCACACATAACAGATACGTGTAGACTGCAATATGATGGCAGTCACACATAAGAGATACGTGTAGACTGCAATATGATGGCAGTCACACATAAGAGATACGTGTAGACTGCAATATGAAGGCAGTCACACATAAGAGATACGTGTAGACTGCAATATGATGGCAGTCACACATAAGAGATACGTGTAGACTGCAATATGATGCCAGTCACACATAAGAGATACGTGTAGACTGCAATATGATGGCAGTCACACATAAGAGATACAGTACGTGTAGACTGCAATATGATGGCAGTCACACATAAGAGATACGTGTCGACTGTAATATGATGGCAGTAACACATAAAAGATATGTGTAGACTGCAATTAGATGGCAGTCACACATAAGACATACGTGTAGACTGCAATAAAATGGAGGTCACACATAAGAGATACGTGTAGACTGCAATATGATGGCAGTCACACATAAGAGATACGTGTAGACTGCAATATGATGGCAGTCACACATAAGATATACGTGTAGACTGTAATATGATGGCAGTAACACATAAAAGATATGTGTAGACTGCAATTAGATGGCAGTCACACATAAGACATACGTGTAGACTGCAATAAAATGGAGGTCACACATAAGAGATACGTGTAGACTGCAATATGATGGCAGTCACACATAAGAGATACGTGTAGACTGCAATATGATGGCAGTCACGCATAAGAGATACGTGTAGACTGCAATATGATGGCAGTCACACATAAGAGATACGTGTAGACTGCAATATGAAGGCAGTCACACATAAGAGATACGTGTGGACAGCAATATGATGGCAGTCACATATAAGATATACGTGTAGACTGCAATATGATGGCAGTTACACATAAGAGATACGTGTACACTGCAATATGAAGGCAGTCACACATAAGAGATACGTGTAGACTGCAATATGAAGGCAGTCACACATAAGAGATACGTGTAGACTGCAATATGAAGGCAGTCACACATAAGAGATACGTGTAGACTGCAATATGAAGGCAGTCACACATAAGAGATACGTTTAGACTGCAATATGATGCCAGTCACACATAAGAGATACGTGTAGACTGCAATATGATGGCAGTCACACATAACAGATACGTGTAGACTGCAATATGATGGCAGTCACACATAAGAGATACGTGTAGACTGCAATATGATGCCAGTCACACATAAGAGATACGTGTAGACTGCAATATGATGGCAGTCACACATAACAGATACGTGTAGACTGCAATATGATGGCAGTCACACATAAGAGATACGTGTAGACTGCAATATGATGGCAGTCACACATAAGAGATACGTGTAGACTGCAATATGATGCCAGTCACACATAAGAGATACGTGTAGACTGCAATATGAAGGCAGTCACACATAACAGATACGTGTAGACTGCAATATGATGGCAGTCACACATAAGAGATACGTGTAGACTGCAATATGATGGCAGTCACACATAAGAGATACATGTAGACTGCAATATGATGGCAGTCACACATAAGAGATATGTGTAGACTGCAATATGATGGCAGTCACACATAAGAGATATGTGTAGACTGCAATTAGATGGCAGTCACACATAAGAGATACTTGTAGACTGCAATATGATGACAGTCACACAAGCGATACGTGTAGACTGCAATATGATGGCAGTCACACATAAGACATACGTGTAGACTGCAATAAAATGGAGGTCACACATAAGAGATACGTGTAGACTGCAATATGATGACAGTCACACATAAGAGATACGTGTAGACTGCAATATGATGGCAGTCACACATAAGAGATACGTGTAGACTGCAATATGATGCCAGTCCCACATAAGAGATACGTGTAGACTGCAATATGATGGCAGTCACACATAACAGATACGTGTAGACTGCAATATGATGGCAGTCACACATAAGAGATACGTGTAGACTGCAATATGATGGCAGTCACACATAAGAGATACGTGTAGACTGCAATATGATGGCAGTCACACATAAGAGATACGTGTAGACTGCAATATGAAGGCAGTCACACATAACAGATACGTGTAGACTGCAATATGATGGCAGTCACACATAAGAGATACGTGTAGACTGCAATATGATGGCAGTCACACATAAGAGATACATGTAGACTGCAATATGATGGCAGTCACACATAAGAGATATGTGTAGACTGCAATTAGATGGCAGTCACACTTAAGAGATACATGTAGACTGCAATATGAAGGCAGTCACACATAACAGATACGTGTAGACTGCAATATGATGGCAGTCACACATAATAGATACGTGTAGACTGCAATATGACTCAAGTAAACAACACCAAAATGTTAAATGTTCTTTTTAAAAAAAGAACACTACACATGGCACTCAAAAATTCATCAAGATGTTTTAGTCAAACTTTGTTAAGCTATGAAGCCACACCGCTTGATGGATTGTACTGTGCTTCAACATAGGAGTATTATTATGGTGTGTGTGTATAAGGTAAGACATTTTCTTGCGTTTTGTTTCGCAATATTATTCAAAACCAACTTATCTTACCTTCTGGTACCTCCTGATCTGTATTTGGGATCTGCATGAATCCTGAAAATTTACACCCATCTGCCACTTAGCTTATGCTTCTTTTCTATCTTCTTGTTATGTGACATTCATTCTCCACTGTTGCCATTTCTAATATAAAGTAGTGTAAATTTCTTACTTATATCTGTCAGTAAACTCGCCATGAAAGCACTAAAAGTAGTGAGTTTACATTATTCACCCAAGGAAATTTAGTCATTCCAGAGTTCCGCTCGGAGGGTTTTTCCACGGGACACATTTCGGGCGTTGTTGTCGCACTAGTGAGCCACGGATGAGGAGATGCTGCTCCGTTATTGATTGAAGTAAAGTCCGAATGTCATTAAAACAGTTAGAGCCATTTTTTGACACTTCTTCCACTCCCGTCCTTGCACGCTACACTGCTCCAACAAAGAGGACGGTGAGAATATGCTGTCCAAGTGGAGGCACGTAAATAAGACCGCTCACAAAACGCCGCATCCTGAAGAGACTGTCAGAAAGTGACTTGAAGATGTGTAAAACATAATCTATGCAACATTTTGAGCAAAGAATCAACATTACAAGAAGGGTTTTCAATTTAGAAAAAGATAAATAAATAAAACCTCTTTAATGCGCACGAGCCCCGCTCATCATTAGTGTGACCATATGGTCCGGAAAATACGGTAGTTGCGTATTTTAAATTCCTCTCACAATATAAAGTAAGGTTGTACGGTATACCGGTTCTAGTATAGTACCGCGATACTTATGAATCATATTCGGTACTACACCGCCTCTGAAACGTACGGGTCCCGCATCGTGTTATTGCTGGTTTTACGAGCAGAGGAGCATGTTCGGCAGTGCGCCCACACCGGGTACTTACAAGCAGACACAGTGTGTCGACAGAGAAGGGACAACGGACACATTTTGGCTTGAAAACTGAATATAAATATGAAATGAATCACAAATCCTTGCCTCCATATCGACAAAGTAAGTTTCCTTCAAGTACTATTATCACTGGAGGACGAGGAATAGCTAAACATGCTTCACTACACACTGTAGGAGGATACAATAGCTGTAAACAAACGCACTAAAAGCACATATCAAGTCGATACTACTATGATTTTTTTGGCATCACATCTTCTTTCGTTTCAAAAAATGTCATATCATGTTTATAAAGTCAGTAAATACATCCCTGGACACATGAGGACTTTGAATATGACCAATGTATGATCCTGTAACTACTTGGTATCGGATCAATACCTAAATGTGTGGTATCATCCAAAACTAATGTAAAGTATCAAAGAAGAGAAGAAGAAGTGATTATTAAATTTTAACAGAAGTGTAGATAGAACATGTTAAACAGAAAATAGCGCGACACCTACCCTTTACATCAGTATTTCTTCATCAGTATTGGTTTATTAGGTATTCTATTTTATTGTATGATCCTGTAACTACTTGGTATCGGATCGATACTTAAATGTGTGGTATCATCCAAAACTAATGTAAAGTATCAAAGAAGAGAAGAATAAGTGATTATTAAATTTTAACAGAAGTGTAGATAGAACATGTAAAACAGAAAATAGCGCGACACCTACCCTTTACATCAGTATTTCTTCATCAGTATTGGTTTATTAGGTATTCTATTTTATTGTATGATCTGTAACTACTTGGTATCGGATCAATACCTAAATGTGTGGTATCATCCAAAACTAATGTAAAGTATCAAAGAAGAGAAGAATAAGTGATTATTGCATTTTAACAGAAGTGTAGATAGAACATGTTAAAACAGAAAGTATGCAGATATTAACAGTAAATGAACAAGTGGATTAATAATCCATTTTTTACAGTTTGTCCTTAATAATGTAGACCAGGGGTAGGGAACCTGTGGCTCTTTTGATGACTGCATCTGGCTCTCAGATAATTCTTGCTGACGTTACTTAACACGGGGCGGTATAGCTCGGTTGGTAGAGCGGCCGTGCCAGCAACTTGAGGGTTGCAGGTTCGATCCCTGCTCGCTCCTGCCATCCTAGTCACTGCCGTTGTGTCCTTGGGCAAGACACTTTACCCACCTGCTCCCAGTGCCACCCACACTGGTTTAAATATGCAACTTAGATATTGGGTTTCACAATGTAAAGCCCTTTGAGTCACTAGAGAAAAGCGCTATATAAACATAATTCACTTCACTTCACACGATAAGTGGTAATCACAGTGTTAAAAACAATGTTCAAAATGTAATACGTTCTCATGCATTTGAATCCATCCATCCGTTTCTATCGCGCCTGTTCAAGAAGTTGCATTAATAGTCAAAAGCATTTTATTTATTATTGGTTAGCTTCAGAATAGAATAACAATGTTATTAAAAAGAATAAGAGATGCACGCATTTGTTTGTTGTAATCAGGGCAAGTCCAAATGAAAGAGGTGTAGAATTCTCTTGTTTCTCCTCATTGAGCTAAATTGAATCCTGTCTCTGTTTAATTCCTTGCTTCTTGTCTGTTTAATAGATGTCATCAGTGTTTGAACCTGATAGTTGTATTCAGTGTTAAAAATAGTATATGGCTCTCACGGAAATATATTTTAAAATATTTGGCTTTAATGGCTCTCTCAGTTAAAAAGGTTCCCGACAATAATAGGTGTATAAATGACTAATTAGGAGTCTTTGTTCGTTTACTTACTACTAAAAGACAAGTTGTCTTGTATGTTCAACATTTTATTTAAGGACTAAATGACAATAATAAACATATGTTTATTGTACCCCAACATTTTTTGTTACAATAAAGACAATAATGACCTTTTTCGTGGTCCCCTTGATTTACAAAAGTACCGAAAAGTATCAAAATAATTTTGGTACGGGGACAAGACTAATATGAATTAATATCTAGTGTTGTGTAGCATCTAAAAGCCAGTTTAAATTGTTGTCGTCACGCCTCTTCACACTTGAATGGATGACATGCTGTGAAAGTAAGCAGAGCGTTTTGAGTTGGAGGCTGTTTTGGATCAACATTTTCAGCCTGAAAGTTAGTGTTTGATGCTTGGGTGACGTTCTGCTTTCACTATGACATCCGTGGAATCTCTGGGACTTTCCAAACAGGCTTTTTTTGGGCCGGGTCCCACTCGTGCAGCCTCAGGAACCTCTCGATCTGAGTGTTTTTGGGACACATGAACCTCCTAAATCTGTCACCAAAAATCTCCCGTTAGCTTAAACTCTTCTTAAAGGGGAAGTGCACTTTTTGGGGGGGAATTTTGGTCACCATCCTTTTTTTTTTTCCCCCTACGCATTCTCACTTGGAAACTAGCAAAAGTCAACGAACGATGCAGCGAATTGGATGGGTTTGGTTGAAGTTCATTTCAGACGTGTTTACCATTTGTCATGTTGACATTTCTCTTTACAACATGTTTGAAAAAGGAGTAGGAAGAAGTCCAGCTTATTTAAACCTACCCCTTTTCACTTCCTCTACCTATAAAGCACTCTTAAAAAGCCTCCAAGGTTGTATACATATAATATAGCAACAGGCACATTATCAAATAACATATGTTATTTACATATTTCGCTTAAGAATACGGCGGCGTATTATTTTCACATTCTTATCGCAATGTTCACTTTTTCCTTCAACAACAAAAGCCATTAATCTTGGTAGACTTCATGAGGGACGAAGACGACTTAGTAGGACAAATGTTGATCCAGACCTTATATTTTTGAGGCTGAATATAATGAGGATGAGCTCCAACTCTTAGAAGCTAAACAGATGCAGCTTTAGTGAAATACCAAGCATCATGTAGCAGTTTTGCTAAGAGCTACACAAGAAATACAAACTTAACTCGGAAGTTAATAAAACGATCACTTACTGTACAACGTCTGCTCTCACTGGGATGCCGACTGATGGGATGTTTATATCTTTCTGTTTGGACGAGAATTTACCGCATTGTCCGGACTATAGAGCGTATCTGTATACAAGCCGCACCCACAAATAAAATATATACATATATATTTGACATATATATATATATATATATATATATATATATATATATATATATATATATGTGTGTGTCTGTGTATATATATATGTGTGTATATATATATATATGTGTATGTGTATATACATAATATATGTATATATGTGTATATATATGTGTGTGTATATATGTATATATGTGTGTGTGTGTGTGTATATATATATATATGTATATATGTGTGTGTGTATATATCAATCAATCAATCAATCAATGTTTATTTATATAGCCCCAAATCACAAATGTCTCAAAGGACTGCACAAATCATTACGACTACAACATCCTCGGAAGAACCGATAAATAAATATGTGTATGTATATATGTCTGTATATATGTGTGTATATGTGTGTGTATATATGTGTGTGTGTGTGTGTGTGTATATACAGGTGTGTATATATATATGTGTGTGTGTGTATATGTATGTGTATATGTATATATATGTGTATGTGTGTATATATATATATATATATATATATATATATATATATATATGTGTGTGTGTGTGTGTGTGTGTGTGTGTGTGTGTGTGTGTGTGTGTGTGTGTGTATATATATATATGTGTGTGTGTATATGTACGTGTGTATATGTATGTGTATATGTATATATATGTGTGTATATGTGTATATATATGTGTGTGTGTGTGTGTGTGTGTGTGTATATATATATATATATATATATATATATATATATATATATATATACACACACATTGTGAAATTTGTTATTTACTCAAAGATTTTGTAAATGTTTATTTACATACCTTTTAATTGTTTCTAAACAGTGTCTTTAAGGCGGCAGTAAAATGATATATAAATGGTAATAAGTGATTATTACATTCTAACAGAAGTGTAGATAGAACATGTTGAAAAGTAAATGAGCAGATATTAACAGTAAATGAACAGGTAGATTAATAATCAGTTTTTACAGTTTGTCCCTAAAATAATAGGTGTATAAATGACACAATATGTTACTGCAGACTAATTAGGAGTCTTTGTTTGTTTACTTACTACTAAAAGACAAGTTGTCTAGTATGTTCAACATTTTAAGGACTAAATTACAATAATAAACATATGTTTCAAGTACCCTAAGTTTTTTCCTGTTCCAAAAAAGACAATAATGACAGTTTTTTCGTGGTGCCCTTTATTTAGAAAAGTATAAAAATGTATTTTCATACTGGTACTAAAATGTTTTGGACACCACTATTGTGTATTACCGTTAGCCGCGTTGTTAGCCACCTCGTGCTTGCCATATTTTACGAATTAGAATGGACAAAAAAAGAACGAATTTAAGCCCCTTTTAAAGTTTTTGCCCTGGAAACTACTTCCTCATTGCGGTGCTTACACTTCCTCCGAGTACCGTGTCACCGTGCCCAGAATGTGCAAGTTGCTGCCATCACCTGGGCGACAGTCGGCCGCAGGTAAAGGAGCGGCAAGGGGGCGTCTCGTTTGACTTGAAAGCTGTGCCCAGCCATGATGGATATGTCACTCCGTCAATTAGCCCGTCAGCGCCGACAACTCTTGCTATGACACGTGTGTTCTGGAAGGGAAAACAACATCGACTGCTCGCTTGTTCCCTCTTCCACGCCAGCAGGAGGTCAAACGGTGACTTTTTTCCCCCCGTTTCTGCGGACGGGAGAGGGAAACCAGACCAGAAGCGTCAAGAAGTGCGTGCTTGATTGCTCTTGTGTGGACTCTCTGGAGTGGAAGAAGGCGACGTTTACTTATGATGTTACAATAGCGAGATGTTACATTTGTTCAGTGTAACACTTTGTAGAGGGATGGTTACCGTACACTTCTGAACCGATACTGTACCAATTCCTGTAACCCAGGGATGCCGCTTGTAACAGCCAATAATGGATACATTTTTTTTTTTTTTTGGAAAATATTTTTAATTAGATTTTACAGTTAAAATGACATTAAACAGTCATACTTTGCTCACGCAAACCCTTCATACACAGGAGAGAGGTGCACTCCAACTTTAACAACTCAATGTTTACAGTCCAGGGGTCAGCAACCTTTTTGAAAGCAAGAGCTACTTCTTGGGTACTGATTAATGCCAAGGGCTACCAGTTTGATACACACTTAAATAAATTACCAGAAATAGCCAATTTGCTTAATTTACCTTTAATAAATAAATCTATATATATATATATAAAAAATAAGTATTTCTGTCTTGTCATTCCGTCGTACATTTTTTTTCCTTTTACGGAAGGTTTTTGTAGAGAATAAATGATGAAAAAACACTTAATTGTATGGTTTAAAAGAGGAGAAAACACGAAAAAAATGAGAATTTAATTTTGAAACATAGTTCATCTTCAATTTCGACTTTAAAATTCAAAATTCAACCGAAAAAAATGAAGAGAAAAACTAGCTAATTTGAATCTTTTTGAAAAAATTAAAAAAATAATTAGTATTTTTTCCTGATTAAGATTAATTTTAGAATTTTGATGACATGTTTTAAATAGGTTAAAATCCATTCTGCACTTTGTTAGAATATATAACAAATTGGACCAAGCTTTATTTCTAACAAAGACAAATCATTATTTCTTCTAGATTTTCCATTTTTTTTCCTTTTAGGTTTTTTGTAGAGAATAAATGATGAAAAAAACACTGAATTAAACGGTTTGAAAGAGGAGAAAACACAGAATAAATGAAAATTAAATTTTGAAACATAGTTTATCTTTAATTTCGACTTTAAAATTCAAAATTCAACCGAAAAAAATGAAGAGAAAAACTAGCTAATTTGAATCTTTTGGAAAAAAATTAAAAAAGAATTAGTATTTTTTCCTGATTAAGATTAATTTTCGAATTTTGATGACATGTTTTAAATAGGTTAAAATCCAATCTGCACTTTGTTAGAATATATAACAAATTGGACCAAGCTATATTTCTAACAAAGACAAATCATTATTTCGTCTAGATTTTCCAGAACAAAATTTTTTAAATAAATTCAAAATACTTTGAAATATGATTTAAATTTTGATTCTACAGATTTTCTAGATTTGCCAGAATAATTTTTGGGAATTTTAATCATAATAAGTTTGAAGAAATAGTTCACAAATATTCTTCGTCGAAAAAACAAAAGCTAAAATGAAGAATTAAATTAAAATGTATTTATTATTCTTTACAATGAAAAAAAAAATACTTGAACATTGATTTAAATTGTCAGGAAAGAAGAGGAAGGAATTTAAAAGGTAAAAAGGTATATGTGTTTAAAAATCCTAAAATCATTTTTAAGGTTGTATTTTTTCTCTAAAATTGTTTTTCTCAAAGTTATAAGAAGCAAAGTAAAAAAAATAAATTAATTTATTTAAAAAAGTGAAGACCAAGTCTTTCAAATATTTTCTTGGATTTTCAAATTCTATTTGAGTTTTGTCTCTCATAGAATTAAAAATGTCCAGCAAAGCGAGACCAGCTTGCTAGTAAATAAATACAATTTAAAAAATAGAGGCAGCTCACTGGTAAGTGCTGCTATTTGAGCTATTTTTAGAACAGGCCAGCGGGCACCACGTTGGTGACCCCTGCTTTAGACATTATTAGAAAAGATACCCAAATATTATATATATATATATATATATATATATATATATATATATATATATATATATATATATATCTATATCTATATCTATATCTATATCCGTCCTGCTGCGGCTCATGATTAGCAGGCTATCCAGACCACAGCAAAATGGATCCTCGGCGTCAAGGACCCTCAGGAAGTGATCACAAGATCACATCCTGAGGGCCTTTCCACCGTACACACTTAAAAAAAAAAAAGGAAAAAATATATACAAGTACAAATTAGAGGGCTTGATCAATACAAAACAATATTCACACACACACACACACAAAAAAAGCAAGTAAACCATGACAAAGCCATATCAAAAGTGACACAAAAAAAGCAATTGTAGTGTAGAATCAATACAAAAAATAACAATTAAAAAAAGGAATACAACTACAAAAAAGATGGATACATTTGATTTCATTATTATTATAAATTATTTTAAGTAGACATTTTACAGTAAAAACTTTACATTTACAAAATGTTTTATTAAAATATTGTTTATATATATATATATATATGTGTGTGTGTTTGTGTTTATATATATATGTGTGTGTGTTTGTGTTTATATATGTGTGTGTATATATATCTATATACACATATGTATAAATATGTATGTATATATATATATATATATATATATATATATATATATATATATATATATATTAGGGATGCACCGATTAATCGGTAACCGAATATATTCGGCCGAATATGGCAAAAATAGCCACATTCGGCCTTCGGTGGAATGAGTTAAGAACAAGGCCGAATAGTGGCGTGTGACGCAATTTTTGGACGCGGTGACGCAATCAACCAACGTGCAGTGACGTTGGGATATGTTGTGTACCTGTATAAGTGTATGAGGTTACAATGTTGTGTACCTGTATAAGTGTATGAGGTTACAAGCACACACTTAATTGAGATTTACTTGAGCCTTCTGTTTACATTATTAGCATATCTACTGTGGCTAAGCAGACTTTTGCCAAAAGGACAATAATTCATTTGTTGTGGGTTTATCCACTTTAATGCACTTTTATTTTTTTTTGGAATGCATGTTTTGTTTGAAGGCCTAATATAAATGAAAAACTTTGTGCTTTTTTTGAAAAGCAAAGACTACTGGAATATTAAAAAAATGTCAATATTCAATAGAAAATTACTTTATTTGAAAAACATGTCTAAATATTTATTCTAGGCTATTTATGCAATATTAAAAAAATTGTGAAAAACTGCATTCATTATTCGGTATTCAGTATTCGGCCTTCGGCCAAGCGTTTAAATTTTATTTGGCTTCCGCCACAAATTTTCATTTCGGTGCATCCCTAATATATATACATATATATATATATATATATATATATATATATATATATATATATATATATATATATATATATATATATATATAGGTGTGGGAAAAATCACAAGACTACTTCATCTCTACAGAACTGTTTCATGAGGGGTTCCCTCAATCATCAGGAGATTGAGGGAACTCCTCATGAAACAGTTCTGTAGAGATGAAGTAGTCTTGTGATTTTTCCCACACATACATATTGCGCTCTACCACGGTATCGAGCACTATTCTCTGGATAATCCAATCAATACATATATATATATATATATATATATATATATATATATATATATATATATATATATATATATATATATATATATATATATATATGTATGTATGTATATGGATATATATACGTGTATGTATATGTGTATATTAGGGGTGTGATGGTACGTGTATTTGTATTGAACCGTTTCGGTACGGGGGTTCCGGTTCAGTGCGGTTAGATGTTCCAATCCTTATTTCTTGAGAAACGTGGGTGGGAATGACAGTCGTTCCAAAATTGTATGGACTCTGCGTTGCAGGGGTGTCATTCTCCCTGAGCACATACCTGAGTGGGGTTAGATGTTCCAGTCTTTATTTCTTGAGAAACGTGGGTGGGAATGACAGTCGTTACAAAATTGTAATGTCAAGCCGGGCGTGGTTGGACTGACGGATGTTCATGACAGCCTTGGGCATGGCAAAGATTGGTTTTACAGACACATGATAGGATGTTACGGGGGGAGGGAAGGTGTTGTCTCTCCTCCAGATCCACAACCACTGCCACTGGCTGGACCTTGGGCCTGGCCCCGGACTCCCATCTTCTTAAGGCAGGGGTGTCCAAACCTTTTCCACTGAAGGCTGCACACTGAAAAATCAAAGCAAGGGGGCCATTTTGATATTTTTTTTTATTTTAAAAACCAATACGTGTATAAAATATATATGGGATTTTGGTCAAAAACGTGTTAAAAATGTGTCATTATTCATTATTATTAGGGCCCGCATGGCCCATTGCTAAAGGACTCCCACAGGGAGTCCTTTAGCAATGGCCAAAGGACCTATTGAATTTCGTGTGTTTTATTCTTTCTTTCTTTCTTTCTTATTATTATTCCGCACCTATGCGCTGTAATTTGACCCCCTTAACATGCTTCAAAACTCACCAAATTTGACACACACATCGGTCCGGCAAACCTTCCCAACCTATTAAAGAACCAAACCCCAAAAATTAAAATTGCTCTCTAGCGCTCCCTAGAAAAAAACAAACAAAAAACAGACTGCTTGTAACTTCTGTTAGGAATGTCGTAGAGACATGAAATGAAAACCTCTATGTAGGGCCGACTTAGGCCTACATTTCATAATGATACCTTCTCGGGCAAAAATCAACAAAAATTTCGTTAAAATCCCTTCAAAGCAAAATTTGCCTAAAAATATGCACTTTTTGTCTCTTTGCGCTATAATTTGACCCCCTTAAAATGCTTCAAAACTCACCAAACTTGGCACACACATCAGGACTGGCAAAAATTGCAATCTGAAAAAAAAAACTTTAAAATTGCGCTCTAGCACAATTTTTGAATAAAACACAGAAAAAACTGCTCCTGGGAAGAAAACACAGACAAAACTGCTCGTAACTTCCGGTAGGAATGTCGGAAACACATGAAACAAAAACTTCTATGTAGGTCTCACTCAGACCTACATTTTACTAATTGACATCCTTCAGCAAAAATCCACAGGAAGTTGGCAATTACCCCTTCAAAACAAAAGTTTTGTAAAAACCCGTCACCTTTCTTCAAACATTATCTCCTCTGAGCGCGTCTGTCGTTTCGGCTTCAAACTCGCACAGGAGAGAGTTTGAACCCTTCTGATTAAACGTTATTGAAAGAGTTGTGATTACTGCTCCGGTTTTGATTTTATGACCCTTCAAAGAACCACTGCGCTGATGCTGCTGCGCTGCTGTTGTCTCAAGATGGCTACTACCACTGGACAAAAGTATTGGGACACTTATGACTAACAGTAGACAATGACAATGTGAAATGGAATTAAATCTTTTTTGTCCTCAAAATTCTACACACAATACCCTGTAATTATAGTAGCTACGATCCATGCTTCTCCCGCTTATCCGGGTTTGGGTCGCAGGGGCAGCAGCCAAAGGCGGGCCCGACCAACGCCGCTTGCAGCTTTAATTTGTATTCTTTTTCAAATTTTAAATCCTTAGCTCATGGGTGTCAAACTCTGGCCCGTGGGCCAAAGTTGGCCCGCCGTGTAATTAGGGTCCTTGGCCCATGGCAAAGGACTCCACAGGAGTCCTTTGCCATGGGCCAAGGACTGTATTGAAACTGCTGTGTTTTATTATTATTCCGCACCTATACGCTGTAATTTGACCCCCTTAACATGCTTCAAAACTCACCAAATTTGACACACACGTCGGTATAGCAAACCTTCCCAACATATTAAGCCACCAATCCCCCAAAATGAAAATTGCGCTCTAGCGCCCCCTAAAAAAAAATTAGACAAAACTGCATGTAACTTCTGTTAGGAATGTCATAGCGACATGAAACAAAAACTCCTATGTAGGTCTGACTTAGACCCAATTTTCATACACTCACTTCTTTCAGCAAAAATCTACAGGAAGTTGGCAAAAACCCCTTCAAAATAAAATATTCGCAAAAAATGCAATTTTTTCCTCTGCGCTGTAATTTGACCCCTTTTAAAATGCTTCAAAAGTCACCAAACTTGGCACACACAAAAGGACTGGAGAATATTGCGATCTAATGAAAAAACCAAACCCCAAAACTCAAAATTGCGCTCTAGTGCTATTTTTGAATAAAACACTGAAAAAACTGCTCCTAGGAAGAAAACACAGACAAAACTGCTTGTAACTTCCGGTAAGAATGTCGGAGAGACATGAAACAAAAAGCTCTATGTATGTCTCGCTTAGACCTACATTTCATAGATTGACAACCCCCAACAAAAATCAACAGGAAGATTGCAATCCCCCCTTCAAAACAAAAGTTTTGTAAAAACCGGTCATCTTTCTCCAAACATTATCTCCTCTGAGTGCGTTTGTTGTTTTGGCTTCAAACTCGCACAGGAGAGAGATTGAACCCTTCTGATTAAAAGTATAGGACAGAGTTTTCATAAGTTCTCAGGTTTTGATTTTACGCGCCTTCAAAGAACCCCTGTGCAAAGTCTCCTAAAAAATGTAATTTTTGCCTCTTTGAGCTGTTATTTGACCCCCTTAAAATGCTTCTCAACTCACCAAACTTGACACACACATCAGGTCTGGCAAAAATTGCGATCCGATGAAAAAACCTAACCTCAAAACTCAAAATTGCGCTCTACCGCCCCCCCTAGGAATACAACACGGACAAACTGCTCCTAGGAAGAAAACACAGACAAAACTGCTTGTAACTTCCGGTAGGAATGTCAGAGAGACATGAAACAAAAAACACTATGTAGGTCTCACTTAGACCTACATTTTAATAATTAACATACTTTAGCAAAAATCAACAGGAAGTTTGATATTTTCACTTCAATACAACAACTGCATTACTTTCACAATGCATTAGATTCTCAAAATAGTGGCTCCAAGGCTTCTTCTAACGCTTATCCGGCCGTGGGTCTCGGGGGCAGCAGCCAAAGGCGGACCCGACCAACGTTGCTTGCAGCTTTAATTTCATTTGGCCCTTGAGGCAATATCAAATTAACATTAAAGCTGGCCCGCCGCCGTAACACCACATTCACCGCTAATACTCATACTCGTCAACCCTCCCAATTTTCCCGGGAGACTCCCGAAGTTCAGTGCCCCTCCCGATTTCCACCCGGACAATAATATTGGGGGCGGGCCGTAAAAGCACAGCTTTTGGCATTCTCTACATGTCGCCACGTCCGCTTTTCTTCCATAAAAACAGCGTGCCGGCCCACTCACATAATATATGCGGCTCATACACACACACACACAAGTGTATGCAAGGCATACTTGGTCAACAGCCATACAGGTCACACTGAGAGTGGCTGTATAAACAAGGTTAACAATGTTACAAATATGCGCCACCCTGTGAACCCACAGCAAACAAGAATGACAAACACATTTCCGGAGAACATCCGCACCGTAACACAACATAAACACAACCGGACAAATATCCAGAACCCCTTGCAGCACTAACTCTTCCGGGACGCTACAATATACACCACCCGCTACCACCAAACCCCGCCCCAACTCAAACCCGCCGCCGAAAAAAGGCATACAATTTGTGTTTTTATTTTATTTGATATGCCATTGATATTTTTTTATTATTATTATTTGAAACTGGATTTTGCATGTCACTATAAAGTTATATAAGCCTGACTTGGTCAAGATTCAATGCAAAACTTGTTTGGGTCCCTATTAAAAGGTTAATTTGTTCAACCTCGGCCCGCGGCTTTGTTCGGTTTTAAATTTTGGCCCACTCTGTGTTTGAGTTTGACACCCCTGCCAACATTAAGTCATTCTATCAATATAACATTTTTAAAGATTTAAGTTGTATGCTCTTTTTGTCAAACAAAACCCTGTTTTTTATGGAAAAAAACACAAAATATGCAATATTTTCACCCAATAAAAATTTGAAGTGGAATATTTGAGATTATATAAGAATTGGAGCCTTAAAAAGGTCAATTACTCATAAAACCATTGATTTTATTTTTTTTATTTTTGAGGAATGACACTTAAAAACAAATCACATTAAAATGATTGGGATCAAAAAGGGTCCTACTCTTTGAAGTGTTTAAAAACATAAATTATACATATTTTTTTACTGTTTACTTTTAACACAATAATCTCGAGATCACCTTCAGATCTATCCATTAATTATAAGTTGTATTGTTGTTTATATATGGGAAACACAAAACATGCAAAAATATCTCACAGTGGAATATTTAATGTGATTTTTTTTTGGAGCCTTGAATAGGTCAATAATTCATAATGACATACATTTTGATTCATTATTATTTTTCAAAGAAAGAAACAGCCTGCATGGCAGCTTTGTGTTATTCGAGTAAACATTGCAACATTTTATTGTTACATCCCACCTGTTTGCTCTTTCATTACACTTTTTATGTTTTCTTTTTTTTTTTTTCAGTCGAATTTTTAAACTGGGCTGTGGGGCCGTTAAAAAAATGCAGCGTTGGTCGGGTCCGCCTTTGGCTGCTGCCCCCGCAACCCAAGCCCTGGTCTAAGTCAGACCTACATAGAGGTTTTTGTTTAATGTCTCTACGACATTCCTAACAGAAGTTACAAGCAGTTTTGTCTGGGTTTTTTCCTAAGGGGCGCTGGAGCGCAATTTTGACTTTTGGGGTTTGTTTTTTATTAGATGGCAATTTTCGCCAGTCCTGATGTGTGTGTAAAATTTGGTGAGTTTTTAAGCATGTTAAGAAGGTCAAATTACAGATTGGCGTTTCTGGATGTTGTTGATAAATGGCTTTCGCTTTGCATAGTAGAGTTTTAACTTGCACTTTGAAGCATTTTAAGAGGGTCAAATTACAGCGCAAAGAGGCAAAAATGGCATTTTTTAGGAAAATTTGCGCAGGGGTTCTTTGAAGGCGCGTAAAATGGCTCGCGAGCCAGATGTGGCTCTTTTGATGACTACATCTGGCTCTCGGATAAATCTGAGCTGACATTGCTTAACATGATAAGTAATGAATGATTCCACTTGTAATCACAGTGTTAAAAATAACGTTCAAAATATAAAACGTTCTCATGCATTTTTATTCCATCCATCCGTTCTACCGCACCTGTTCAAGAAGTTGCGTAATGGTAAGAAGTTATTTCTTTATTATTTGTTAGTGTGGGGCTTGTCCCTCTGGAGGTTCTTTAGACCAGTGGTCCCCAACCTTTTTTTATCCGCAGACCGGTCAACACTTAATAATTTGTCCCGCGGCCCGGGGGGGGTGGTTTTTTTTCGTTGTTTCTTCTTTGTCATGAAAAAGGGACGTTTTTGTCATGAAAAGGGGACGTTTTTGTGGTTAGTGCACTAATTGTAAGTGTATATTGTGTTTTTTATGTTGATTTAATAAAATAAAATAAAAATATATATATATTTTTTTAAAATAAAAAATTATTCTGCGGCCCGGTGGTTGGGGACCACTGCTTTAGACCACCAAACACCGAAACGAGAGCCTGTTTCAGGGTTACAATATTGTGTAATTTTTCAATAAGTCTCTCAGTTGCTTTCCAGCAATTGTATTTTTCTCTTTCGTTCTCGCTCGCGCTCTGGCTCCAGCCCCAACCCCGTCTCTCCTCCTGGCTGCTGCTTATAACAGAGTGACAGGTGATTAGATATCAAGGCCCAGGTGGACCATCTCGGCACCTGTCGTTGATTTCGAGGCCTGTCCTGGCACACCCGCTTCGCTGCAGGCCCGCAGACCACGCCACCCTCCGCAGTTAGCTTCAGAATAACAATGTTATTACAAAGAATAATAGACCTCTTATACACTAGAAATGTTGGTCTTACTTAAAAATGCACGCATTTAGTTGTTTTCAGTGTTAAAAAAAAAATATTATATGGCTCTTACGGAAATACATTTTGAAATATTTGGCTTTTTGGCTCTCTCAGCCAAAAAGGTTCCCGACCCCTGTATTAGGGGATTGTTCGGGGACCCTGGCCCTGTTAATTATTGAATTAAAGCAGAGCAACACTGTGTTATTAATGAGGATGGAGGTCAGGGGCCTCGTTAGGAGCAGACAGGCTGCAGGGGGCTTGATGGGAAAGGAGGTCAAAGGTGACTGATAGCGAGGGACAGAAGGAGGAAACAGGAAGTGAAGAGAGTTTAATTGCCATTTGTTTAAAAAAATGCTTGCGTTCTGACTTTCTCTGGAAGTGAAAATACCCTCTTTGTTCTTCTTTAACCTTTCGTTTACTTCTAGAGCGTGTTGACTCTTTAAAAAAAAAAAAAACATTTAAAGACTTGGCCTTTTAGTAAAGCTTTTAGTCAATGGACCTTTTAAAATCCTTTTTATGTTGTTGCCCCTGTTTTTTTTTTAATTCACTTTTCTAATTCCTATCAGTAAAAAGCGTTTTAAAAATAAATTCAAGCTGCAAGTATATATGGAATTGTCTGAGGAGAGGGAAGTAGCCTGCACACCTGTGGGATGTTCCAAATAAGTGTTTGATGAGCATTCTTCAACTTTATCAGTATTTATTGCCACCTTTCCCAACTTCTTTGTCACGTGTTGCTGGCATCAAATTCTAAAGTTAATGATTATTTGCAACAACAAAAAAATGTTTATGAGTTTGAACATCAAATATGTTGTCTTTGTAGCATATTCAACTGAATATGGCTTGAAAAGGATTTGCAAATCATTGTATTCCGTTTATATTTACATCTAACACAATTTCCCAACTCATATGGAAACGTGGTTTGGAGATCTACGTCATGACTAAGGTTGTCCCAATACCAATAATTTGGTACCGGTACCGAAAATGTCTCTCGAATCTTTCCTAAATAAAGGGGACCACGTAAATTGCAACATGGTCATTGTTTGAACAAAATGTCTTCGGGGTACATGAAACATGTTTATTATTATTGCAATTTAGTCCTTAAAAAATGGTGAACATGTCAGGTTTAAACATCGATGACATCTATTAAACAAGACAAGAAGCAAAGAATCAAACAGAGACAGGATTCCATTTGCCTCAGTGAGGAGAAACATGTACACCTGTACCCTTGTACAGTGTCACTACGCTCTGCTAAAAGATTGCACGCCTCCTTCTTTTATTTGGACCTTCCCTGACCACATGGCAACAGCTGCTTCCAAAGGGACGGGGGGTCGTAAACAGCCATCACCTTTGATTACAAAACAGTTCAAAAGAAAATGGCGGTTCAAAAAAGAGGTCGTGAAAGAGTTTAAAAAAAAAGCGGTGCCTGGAGGGGATTCAAGCCCTGCTTCCTCTCCGCTTTGTAGTTCTTGGGTCATGACAGTATATTTCTGTTGGTTAAAATACATGAAAGTAACAGAACACCTTCATGTTGCTTCCCATCCTACACTGGAGTTTTACAAGCCGCCTTCTTGGTAGCTTCTAAGACAGCTTTTGGTCTTCTCGCCGGGAACTGAAAATGATTTGCAAATCATTGTATTCCGTTTATATTTACATCTAACACAATTTCCCAACTCTTATGGAAACGGAGTTTGGTGGTAGCGGGGGGGTGTAATGTAGCGTCCTGGAAGAGTTAGCAACAAAGCGCCGCGGGAAACCCTGCAATGGTGTTTTTGTCGTATAGTTTGATTTTAAAGGGGAACATTATCACAATTTCAAAAGGGTTAAAAACAATAAAAATCAGTTCCCATTGGCTTGATGTATTTTTTTGAAGTTTTTTTCATAATTTTACCGTTCTCGGAATATCCCTAAATAAAACGTTTAAGTGCCTTATTTTCGCTCTCTGCGAAGACACTGGCCATTTCCCTGTGACGTCACACAGTGCTGCCAATGTAAACAAACAATGGGAATACCACAGCAAGATATAGCGACATTAGCTCGGATTCAAACTCGGATTTCAGCGACTTAAGCGATTCAACAGATTACGCATGTATTGAAACGGATGGTTGGAGTATGAAAATATCGAAGAAGAAACCGAAGCTATTGAGCAAATAGCTATTGATGCTATTCATAGCCATAGCATGGCCGAATAGCTGCGTTAGCATCGCCTTTCGCATCTTTTGACACTGGAGCAACTTAAATCCGTCGATTGGTAAGTGTTTTTTTTCCGCATTAAATGTGGGTGGAAGGAAACGTAATATAGTTGCAAATGCATCTACAGGTTATCCATACATCTCTGTACCATGTCTGCTTTAGCACCGCCGGTAAATAGCATGTTAGCATCAATTAGCATAGCATGTTAGCATCGATTAGCTGGCAGTCCACATCAACAAAACTCACCTTTGTGATTTCGTTGACTATCGTTGCAAATGCATCTGCAGGTTATCCATACATCTCTGTGCCATGTGAAGTGAATTATATTTATATAGCGCTTTTTCTCTAATGACTCAAAGTGCTTTACATAGTGAAACCCAATATCTAATTTTTACATTCAAGCCAGTGTGGGTGGCACTGGGAGCAGGTGGGTAAAGTGTCTTGCCCAAGGACACAACGGCAGTGACTAGGATGGCGGAAGCGGGGTTCGAACCTGCCACCCTCTAGTTGCTGGCAAGGCCACTCTACCAACCGAGCTATACCTAGCTGTCTGCCTTAGTATCGCCGGTCAAATGTGGAGACACTCTGGCACATTCAATGGGGGTCTGGCGGCAGACACTTTGCCATCTTGGGGCCAGTGGTGCAACTTGAATCCCTCCCTGTTAGTGTTGTTACACCCTCCGACAACACACCGTCGAGGCATGATGTCTCCAAGGTTCCAAAAAATAGTCAAAAAAACGGAAAATAACAGAGCTGAGACCCGGTGTTTGTAATGTGAAAATGAAAATGGTGGGTGTGTTACCTCGGCGACGTCACATTCTGACGTCATCGCCTCCAGCGCGATAAACAGAAAGGCGTTTAATTCGCCAAAATTCACCCATTTAGAGTTTGGAAATCGGTTAAAAAAATTGATGGTCTTTTTTCTGCACCATCAAGGTATATATTGACACTTACATAGGTCTGCTGATAATGTTCCCCTTTAAAAATGTGACTGAGGACTCAAAACCTGGGGGTGGAAAAAAGGGTTCATTTTTATCTGCGAATTATCAGAGACGAGCGAACGAAGAGCACAGGAAAAAAACTCTTGTTAAGCAATCGGGAATAGCCTCGCCAAAGTGCTTTTGGAGGCCAAGTGTGAATGAGGAACGGTCAACAGTTCCAGGGAACTGAGTCAGGTTTGGGTTTCACTATGCGAGGAAAACAAAAACAAACGTGGGAGGAGAGAGTTGATACAGCTGCCAGGCCAACATGTTAGTCAGAGAGGACAGTAAGTGTGTGTGTGTGTGTGTGTGTGTGTGTGTGTGTGTGTGTGTGTGTGTGTGTGTGTGTGTGTGTGTGTGCCGAGGTCAGCTGCTATTCTGTACTTCCTGTGGTGCGCAACAGGCCCGGCTGCTCTGACCTTCCCGTTTTTCCCATCCATCCTTCCTATTAAGGCAGCGTCAGCGATATGCACACACACACACACACACACACACACACACACACACACACACACACACACGCGCCAGCACACACTAATCATGTCCTTTCTCTCATTTTTCCTCCCTTTTAGTTCCACACAGGGTGGGTATTTGGGGTGTGGGGTGGGGGTACATCAGTCTATCCTATGGGGAGAGTGGGCCGGAATCCCCCCCGCCCTTGGCCGCGCTGCATGGGCTGTCAATGCGAAAGTGTCTTTTTTTTAGCGACCAATGTTCCTTTGGGACAGAGGACCCTATTGTATTTCTAAGGTTTTATTATCAGGGACCGAATGTCCCTTTGGGACAGAGGACCCTACTGTATTTCTAAGGTTTTTTTATTATTATTTTTCCGCCGCCTCTTCGAGGGTACATCAGTCTATCCTATGGGAAGAGTGGGCCTGAATCCCCCCCGCCCTTGGCCGCGCTGCATGGGCTGTCAATGCGAAAGTGTCTTTTTTTTAGCGACCAATGTTCTTTCGGGACAGAGGACCCTATTGTATTTCTAAGGTTTTATTATTAGGGACCGAATGTCCCTTTGGGACAGAGGACCCTACTGTATTTCTAAGGTTTTATTATTAGGGACCGAATGTACCTTTGGGACAGAGGACCCTACTGTATTTCTAAGGTTTTTTTATCATTATTTTTCCGCCGCCTCTTCAAGGGTACATCAGTCTATCCTATGGGAAGAGTGGGCCTGAATCCCCCCCGCCCTTGGCTGCGCTGCATGGGCTGTGAATGCGAAAGTGTCTTTTTTTTAGCGACCAATGTCCCTTCGGGACAGAGGACTCTATTGTATTCCTAAGGTTTTATTATTAGGGACCGAATGTCCCTTTGGGACAGAGGACCCTACTGTATTTCTAAGGTTTTTTTATTATTATTTTTCCGCCGCCTCTTCGAGGGTACATCAGTCTATCCTATGGGAAGAGTGGGCCTGAATCCCCCCCCCGCCCTTGGCCGCGCTGCATGGGCTGTCAATGCGAAAGTGTCTTTTTTTTAGCGACCAATGTTCCTTTGGGACAGAGGACCCTATTGTATTTCTAAGGTTTTATTATCAGGGACCGAATGTCCCTTTGGGACAGAGGACCCTACTGTATTTCTAAGGTTTTTTTATTATTATTTTTCCGCCGCCTCTTCGAGGGTACATCAGTCCATCCTATGGGAAGAGTGGGCCTGAATCCCCCCCGCCCTTGGCCGCGCTGCATGGGCTGTCAATGCGAAAGTGTCTTTTTTTTTAGCAACCCTATTGTATTTCTAAGGTTTTATTATCATTATTTGTCCGCCGCCTCTTCGAGGGTACATCAGTCTATCCTATGGGAAGAGTGGGCCTGAATCCCCCCCGCCCTTGGCCGCGCTGCATGGGCTGTCAATGCGAAAGTGTCTTTTTTTTAGCGACCAATGTTCCTTTGGGACAAAGGACCCTATTGTATTTCTAAGGTTTTATTATCAGGGACCAAATGTCCCTTCGGGACAGAGGACCCTATTGTATTTCTAAGGTTTTATTATTAGGGACCGAATGTCCCTTTGGTACAGAGGACCCTACTGTATTTCTAAGGTTTTATTATCATTATTTTTCCGCCGCCTCTTCGAGCTGTAATTTCGACCCCCTTAACATGCTTCAAAACTCACCAAAGTGTTTGAGAACAACAGCAACTCAGTGGTAGGCCACGTAAACTGACAGAGGGGTCAGCACAGAGCAAAGACTTTCTGCACAGTCAGTTGCTACAGAGCTCCAAACGTCATGTGACCTTCCAATTTGCCCACGTACAGTACGCAGAGAGCTTGATAGAACGGGTTTCCATGGCCGAGCAGCAGAATCTAAGCCATACATCACCAAGTCCAATGCGAAGCGTGGGATGCGGTGGTGTAAAGCACGTCGCCACTGGACTCTAGAGCAGTGGAGACGCCTTTTCCGGAGTGATGAATTACGCTTTTCCATCTGGCAATCTGATGGACCAGTCTGGGTTTGGAGGTTGCCGAGAAAACGCTACATTTCGGACTGCTTTATGGCGAGTGTGAAATTTGGTGGAGGAGGAATTATGGTGTGGGGTTGTTTTTAAGGAGTTGGGCTTGGCCCCTTAGTTCCAGTGAAAGGTGAAGTGAATTATATTTATATAGCGCTTTTCTCTAGTGACTCAAAGCGCTTTACATAGAGAAACCCAATATTTAAGTTACATTTAAACCAGTGTGGGTGGCACTGGGAGCAGGTGGGTAAAGTGCCTTGCCCAAGGACACAAGAATCGAACCTGCAACCCTCAAGTTGCTGGCACGGCCACTCTACCAACCGAGCTATGCTATGAACTTTGAATGCTCCAGGATACCCAACCATTTTGGACAATTCCATGCTCCCAACCCCGTGGGACCAGTTTGGAGCAGGCCCTTAGTGCCTCCAACATGACTGTGCACCAGTGCACAAAGCAAGGTCCATAAAGACATGGACGAGAGAGTCTGGTGTGGCTGAACTTGACTGGCCTGCACAGAGTCCTGACCTGAACCGGATAATATTCAAGTCACAGAGAATTGTTGGCGGTTTTTGAATGTTTCTAAAGACGCATTAGAGTACTCGTTAGCCACCTTGTACTAGCCGTATTGTGTGACTTGGAATGCATAATAAAACTGAAAAAGATGCATTCTTGTCTCACGTCCGAATTGCAAACGATGAGCAAAATACGAAACATTTGGAAATGTTGTAGTTTCGAGTTAGCCACATACTGTATTTGTGTCATTGTTAGATTGCTGACAGTGAGGAAACTCACTCTTCTTTTACGCTTCTATTCATCACAACACACAATAAAGCACATCGAGAGAGACTTTCTGGCCGCAGACCAAACCCCACTCACCAACGTGTGTGTGTGTGTGTTTATCTACTGTATACAGTGTGTGTGTGTGTATCTACTGTATACAGTGAGTGTGTGTTTGTATGTGTGGCCTGCTTCTCATTAACATCTCTCTACATTGAGCAGGCAAAACTCATCGCCACAATTCAAGCTTAGTGTGTGTGTGTGTGTGTGTGTGTGTGTGTGTGCGTGTGTGCAGTCCCGTAGGTGCTCTTGTTCATGTTCCACTAAATCCTGTCCGCCCATTTGTCTTCTTCTGCCTCCCTCCCATCGCCCGCTCTGTCTCTGTCTCTCAGCCATTTGCTGTTAAATGAATGATGTCTACACGCCTGACCTCACATCTGACTAACGACTGTGCGTTTGTGTGTGTGTGTGTGTGTGCAAGTGTGTGTTCATGCGTGGAATGCACAAAGTATCAGACACATTTGGCGCAGTCTCCCTCTTGAGCTGTTTTGGAATTCTGCAGGCCGCTAATTGAAGGAGCGCTTGCTTGTTGATGTCTCGCCAAACTTTGCGGCGAGCAGTGGAATGTTTATTTTAGTTTATTATTTCTTCAGTATTAGTGTGGTCCCGATACCAATATTTTGGTACCGGTACCAAAATTATTTTGATACTTTTCTCTACTTTTCTAAATAAAGGGGACCACAAAAAATGTCATTATTGTATTTATTTGAACAAAAAAATCTTAAAGTACATGAAACTAGGGATGCACCGATTAATCAGTAACCGAATATATTCGGCCGAATATGGCAAAAATAGCCACATTCGGCCTTCGGTGGAATGAGTTAAAAACAAGGCCGAATAGTGGCATGTGACGCAATTTTTGGACGCGGTGACGCAATCAACCAACGTGCAGTGGGGTTGGGATATGTTGTGTACCTGTATAAGTGTATGAGGTTACAAGCACACACTTATTGAGATTTAGTGGGGCCTCTGTTTACATTATTAGCCTGTTGTGTAGGCTACCTGTATAAGTGTATGAGGTTACAAGCTCACACTTAATTGAGATTTACTTAATTGAATTGAATTGAATTGAATTGAATTATATTTTTATAGCGCTTTTTTCTAGTGACTCAAAGCGCTTTACATAGTGAAACCCAATATCTAGGTTGCATTTAAAGCAGTGTGGGTGGCACTGGGAGCAGGTGGGTTAAGTGTCTTGCCCGAGGACACAACGGCAGTGACTACGATGGCGGAAGCGGGAATCAAACCTGCCACTCTACCAACCGAGCTATGCCGCCCCAAGCCTTCTGTTGACATTATTAGCATATCTACTGTGGCTAAGCAGACTTTTGCCAAAAGGACAATAATTCATTTGTTGTGGGTTTATCCACTTTAATGCACTTTTATTTTATTTTGGAATGCATGTTTTGTTTGAAGGCCTAACATAAATGAAAAACTGTGCTTTTTTTGAAAAGCAAAGACTACTGGAATATTAAAAAAATGTCAATATTCAATAACAAATTACTTTATTTGAAAAACATGTCTAAATTATTATTCTAGGCTATTTATGCAAAATTAAAAAAATTGTGAAAAACTGCATTCATTATTCGGTATTTGGTATTCGGCCTTCGGCCAAGCGTTTAAATTCTATCCGGCTTCGGCCACAAATTTTCATTTCGGTGCCTCCCTACATGAAACATATGTTTATTATTGTAATTTAGTCCTTAAAGGCCTACTGAAACCCACTACACTTGTGGTTTGTGCACCCCTTTGAGACACTAGTGATTTAGGTCTATATAAGTAAACATTGATTGATTGATTGACTACTAGCGACCACACAGTCTGATAGTTTATAAATCAATGATGAAATATTAACATTGCAACACATGCCAATACGGCCGCTTTAGTTTACTAAATTGCGGAAGAATCATGCTAAAACGTTGCGGTATGATGACATCACGCATTGTAGAGGACATTTTGGTCCAGCACCGTTCACAGCTATAAGTCGTCTCTTTTCATCGCATAATTCCACAGTATTACGGACATCTGTGTTGCTGAATCTTTTGCAATTTGTTCAATTAATAATGGAGACGTCAAAGAAGAAAGATGTAGGTGGGAAGCGGTGTATTGCAGCCGCCTTTAGCAACACAAACACATCCAGTGTTTCCTTGTTTACATTCCCGGAAGATGACAGTGAAGCTTTACTATGGAACAAAGCGGTCAAGCGAACATGGTTCCCTACCACATGTCAACCTGCAGGTTTCGGTGAGAAAATGGTGGTAATAAGTCGGCTCTTACCGTAAACATGATATCAATGATGAAATATTAACATTGCAACACATGCCAATACGGCCGCTTTAGTTTACTTGTGAGTGTGAATGTTGTCTGTCTATCTGTGTTGGCCCTGCGATGACGTGGCGACTTGTCCAGGGTGTACACCGCCTTCCGCCCGATTGTAGCTGAGATAGGCGCCAGCGCCCCCCGCGATCCCGAAAGGGAATAAGCGGTAGAAAATGGATGGATGGATGATGACACGTGCGTGTGACGTCACGCATGGTAGAGGACATTTTGGTCCAGCACCGTTCACAGCTATAAGTCGTCTCTTTTCATCGCATAATTCCACAGTATTCTGGACTTCTATGTTGCTGAATCTTTTGCAGTGTGTTCAATGAATAATGGAGACGTCAAAGAAGAAAGATGTAGGGGGGAAGCGGTGTATTGCGGCCGCCTTTAGCAACACAAACACAGCCGGTGTTTTCTTGATTACATTCCTGAAAGATGACAGTGAAGCTTTACTATGGAACAGAGCGGTCAAGCGTACATGGTTCCCTACCACATGTCAACCTGCAGGTTTCGGTGAGAAAATGGTGGTATTAAGTCTGCTCTTACCGTAGAAATGAGCGGAGAGCTTGCGTCGTTCCTCCTGCAGCTGCGGGACTCTCTTGCCTCCTCCCACCGGCCGCTCCCGACCGTCGGATGCTTACACCGTGGAGGAGGACGGAAAAAAAAAAATCTCAGCCCGGCTGCCATGCCTCGTTGAGAAACATGGCTTCCCTCAGAGACACTGGCGGTCTCCACACCAGTGGCCACACCCCACCGACTTTCAGGTTGTACAGGTACAACCATAAAATCTCACTAGAACACTAGTAACACAATAAGCATCCATCCATCTTCTTACGCTTATCCTAGGTCTGGTCACGGGGGCAGCAGCCTAAGCAGGGAAGCCCAGACTTTCCTCTCCCCAGCCACTTCATCTAGCTCTTTCCGGGGAATCCTCCACATCGAGAGGAGCCAGATGAGGTGGTTTGGGCATCTGGTCAGGATGCCACAAGAACGCCTCCCTAGGGAGGCACGTCCAACCACTAGGAGGCCACGGGGAAGACCCAGGACACGTTGGGAAGACTATGTCTCCCGGCTGGCCTGGGAACGCCTCAGGATCCCCCGGGAACATATCTGTATTGCTGAATCTTTTGCAAAGTAGAAAGATGGAGGTGGGAAGCTTTTAGCCTTTAGCCACATAAACACACAGTGTTTCCTTGTTTAAAATTCCCGGAGGTGAAGCTTTACTATGGATCAGAGCGGTCAAACGGCAGTTTTCGGTGAGAAAATTGTGGAAATAAGTCGCTTCTTAACAGAGATCAGCGGAGCCAGCGTCCTCATGCAGCTGCCGTGACTTCTCTCAGACGTCAAAACACCCGTGGCCACACCCTTCCGACTTTAAGGTACTATTTAACTCACTAAAACACTAGCAACACAATAGGCAGATAAGGGATTTCCCGGAATTATCCTAGTAAATGTGGCTAATAATATCTGAATCGCTCTCACTGCTCTCGCCTTTTTTTTTCTTTTTCTAGTCCTTCACTCTAACTTTCCTCATCCACGAATCTTTCATCTCCTTTCAAATTAATGGGGGAATTGTCGCTTTCTCGGTCCGAATCGCTCTCGCTGCTGGTGGCCATGATTGTAAACAATGTTCAGATGTGAGGAGCTCCACAACCCGTGACGTCACGCGCACATCGTCTGCTATTTCCGGTACAGGCAAGGCTTTTTTATTAGCCACCAAAAGTTGCCAACTTTATCGTGGATGTTCTCTACTAATTCTACTAAAAATATGGCAATATGGCGAAATGATCAAGTATGACACATAGAATGGACCTGCTATCCCCGTTTAAATAAGAACATCTCATTTCAGTAGGCCTTTAAATAAAACAGAGAACATACTAGACAACTTGTCTTTTAGTAGTAAGTAAACAAACAAAAAATGGCATTATTGTCTTTATTTGAACAAAAAAATCTTAGGGTACATGAAACATGTTTATTATTGTCATTTAGAAAATGAGCAGTGCTTTGAACTCCGCATGTCAACATCTCCGTTCGGTGCCGCACCAACAAAATGCCCAAGCAACCATTTTCACATCAACACCGTATGAACAGATTAGGAGATAACGTCGGCAGGAACCTACCACATAGTGAAGGACATACACTGTTTGATTTCCTATCATGCAGCTCATTTTTATTTGACACTTATTGAAATATCTTGTGTGACATCATGCACAAAAGTGCACTGTATTTGTTTTAAACTATTGTAGTGGCGTTCTGTACAAAAAGTGCACTTTAATTTAGTGACATCATGCACAAAAGTGCACTAATCGCTTGTTTTAAAATATCTCTGAGAATCTTGCACTTTCTGTTTTGAAACTACATGAATGTTTGTGCCACTGTGCCAATAACTGTTTAATTAATACACTTTTAGTTGTGATTTCTCTCTCTGCATGAAAGTTTAAAAGTAGCATATATGAATGCAGTATGAAGAAGAATGATTTAATGTAGACACATAGAATCATGATACTGCTGTGATTATATGCATCAAGTGGCGCAGTGGAAGAGTGGTTGTGCGCAACCCGAGGGTCCCTGGTTCAATCCCCACCTAGTACCAACCTCGTCACGTCCGTTGTGTCCTGAGCAAGACACTTCACCCTTGCTCCTGATGGGAGCTAGTTAGCACCTTGCATGGCAGCTCCCTCCATCAGTGTGTGAATGTGTGTGTGAATGGGTAAATGTGGAAGTAGTGTCAAAGCGCTTTGAGTACCTTGAAGGTAGAAAAGCGCTATACAAGTACAACCCATTTATCATTTAAGGCTAAGGCAAAATATCCAGATATATATGGTGTATCGTGACATGGCCTAAACATATCCAGATATTAACATAAGGCCATATGTATATGTTCCTTTTGACTGTACATGTACTGTAATGTATAATGTATTGATATTATTCACATGTGAATTATGCTGTATAATAGACTGTATTAATATTATTCACTTGTGAATAATGCTGTATAATAGACTGTATTTATATTATTCACATGTGAATAATGCTGAATAATATACTACATTTGTATTATTCACATGTGAATTATGCTGTATAATAGACTATTTATATTATTCACATATAAATAATGCTTTATAATGGAGTGTATTTATATTATTTACAAGTAAATAATGCTGTATAATGAACTGTATTTATATTTTTCACATGTGAATAATGCTGTATAATGAACTGTATTTATATTATTTACATGTAAATAATGCTGTATAATAGACTATATTATTTACATGTAAATCATGCTGTATAATAGACTGTATTTTTATTATTCACATGTGAATACTGCTGTATAATACACTATTTATATTATGTACATGTAAATAATGCTTATAATAGACTGTATGTATATTATTCACATGTGAATAATGCTTTATAATAGACTGTATTTATATTATTTACATGTGAATAATACTGTATAATAGACTGTATGTATATTATTCACATGTGAATAATGCTGCATATTAGACTGTATTTATATTATTCACATGTAAATAATGCTTTATAATAGACTGTATTTATGTTATTCACATGTCAATAATGCTGTATAATAGACTGTATTTATATTATTTACATGTGAATAATGCTGTATAATAAACTGTATTTATATTATTTACATGTGAGTAATGCTGTATAATAGACTGTATTTATATTATTTACATGTGAATAATGCTGTATAATAGACTGTATTTATATTATTCACATGTGAATAATGCTTTATAATAGACTATATTATTCACATGTGAAAAAACCTGTATAATAGACAATTTATTTTAGTCACATGTGAATAATGCTGTATAATAGACTATGTTTATTATCCACATGTGAATAATACTGCATATTAGACTGTATTTATATTATTCACATGTGAATAATGCTGTATGATACAGTATTTATCTTATTCACATGTAAAAAATACCCAAGTGTTTATTGTCTAATCCCCCCCCCCCATTCTATTCTATTCCATTCTATCCATATCGTTTAGCCCTAACTAGAACCTTTTATTGTCAGCTTGTCTTTTTTGGAAAAAAACAACTCTTAGTCAGTCTGCGTTCTCAGTGAAGGCCTCACATCTGTGGGAGTCTTTACCACTGGAGTTGAACTCACAACTTTTCTCCACAGAACTCAAAAAAAGTGGTTTGCGGAAAATCCGAAGTGTGGCCACTCGGTGTAGTACTGGGTGTAGTATGCATAGTACTGGGTGTAGTATGCATAGTACTGGGTGTAGTATGCATAGTAATGGGTGTAGTATGCATAGTACTGGGTGTAGTATGTATAGTACTGGGTGTAGTATGTATAGTACCGGGTGTAGTATGTATAGTACTGGGTGTTGTATGCATAGTACTGGGTGTAGTATGCATAGTACCGGGTGTAGTATGTATAGTACTGGGTGTTGTATGCATAGTACTGGGTGTAGTATGCATAGTACTGGGTGTAGTATGCATAGTACCGGGTGTAGTATGTATAGTACTGGGTGTTGTATGCATAGTACTGGGTGTAGTATGCAAAGTACTGGGTGTAGTATGCATAGTACTGGGTGTAGTATGCATAGTACTGGGTGTAGAATGCATAGTACTGGGTGTAGAATGCATAGTACCGGGTGTAGTATGTATAGTACTGGGTGTTGTATGCATAGTACTGTGTGTACTATGCATAGTACTGGGTGTAGAATGCATAGTACCGGGTGTAGTATGTATAGTACTGGGTGTAGTATGTATAGTACTGTGTGTAGTATGCATAGTACTGGGTGTTGTATGCATAGTACTGTGTGTAGTATGCATAGTACTGTGTGTAGTATGCATAGTACTGGGTGTAGTATGCATAGTACCGGGTGTAGTATGCATAGTACCGGGTGTAGTATGCATAGTACTTGGTGTTGTATGCATAGTACTGTGTGTAGTATGCATAGTACTGGGTGTAGTATGCATAGTACTGGGTGTAGTATGCATAGTACCGGGTGTAGTATGTATAGTACCGGGTGTAGTATGTATAGTACCGGGTGTAGTATGCAAAGTACTGGGTGTAGTATGCATTGTACTGGGTGTGGTATGCACACATGGGACCAATTATTTATATTTATATATATATATATATATATATATATACACATATATATATTAGGGCTGGGCAACGATTAAAAATTTTAATCAAAGTTAATCGCACTTTTTCTCCGATTAATCACGATTAACTGCATTGTATACACAAAGCCCAATAATGAATTCAAAAGTAGTGTGTAGTGCACCTTTATTGGAATATTCTCCCACATGAACAAAAGCGCCAAAACATTTGTTGTGCAAACACAATTTAAATCAGTCCTTGTTAAACAGTAGCACTTAAATAGCATATTTTATGAAAATCAACTCCAAAAATGTCAATACAAACATTTGAGCTTATTGCCACTGCCAGGGTATTTAAGTTATCCTGTTTGTTATGGAAAATAAATATCATCTACATACAAATCTCTGAGCCACAATCATAACATCTGAACAGGCAGTTTCTGAGGTAACCGCAGAAACATTTTTTTTTTATCAGGGATCTTATGTTTAAAAAACCTATATTATAGGTAGTGGGCTGTTTTAGGGAATTTTTGATCAAATTATCCGTAGTAGCAATATTAATAATGTTGTGTTTATTCTGCGTAGTGCACTTAAAATAATTATGACCATATCTAGGAATTGATATGATGGGAATTTTCCGATTGTTTGCTTGGTGCTTTGATAAACTGAACGCATATACATGGTACTATATTGTGATGTTATGAGCCAGGGAATAAAAGAACTACCCTACCCAGCATGCAACAGGAGTGAGGAGCATGCGCGGTAGCCCGGTATAGGTTGTGTGTCGCCATGACGGCATCTTGTATGTTGTGATATGCACGCTCTGAAAGCAAACGTTAAGAACTCAGCCAACACTCCTGGTCTGCATTATTCATAAATAGACAGACAACACATATACTCCGCTGCTTCACAGGCCGCTGGATGTAGCCGGCAAAGTATTCCCATGCTAGCTAGCACGCCTCATTCAGTCCAAAACGGCCCGATCTATCCACATCCAGAATTGTCTGGCGGTCGTAAGTGATCCCGGAGTGACCACGCTGTAAGCCAGCCAGGAAATTTGCAGAATTGGCCGGTATTTTTGCCAAATGTTCCACCTGCGATGAGGTGGCGACTTGTCCAGGGTGTACCCCGCCTTCCGCCCGATTCTAGCTGAGATAGGTGCCAGCGACCCCAAAAAGGGAATAAGCGGTAGAAAATGGATGGATGGATGGGTTCCATCTTTACCAAGAGCCCCTCGACGCCGGGCGACGCCATCTTGTTAAGAAAAGGCGTTAACAAAATAAAAGCATGTAAACAACATACGCAAATGTGCGATAAATTAATTGTCAGCGTTAATAGATTGATGAGTTAACTCCTAATTAACGCACTAATTTGCCCACCCCTAATATATGTGTGTGTATATATATATATATATATATATATATATATATATATATATATATATATATATATATATATATATATATATGTATATGTGTGTGTGTAGGTGTGGGAAAAAAATCACAAGACTACTTCATCTCTACAGATCTGTTTCATGAGGGGTTCCCTCAATCATCAGGAGATCATCTCCTGATGATTGAGGGAACCCCTCATGAAACAGATCTGTAGAGATGAAGTAGTCTTGTGATTTTTTTCCCACACCTACATATTGCGCTCTACCACGGTATCGAGCACTATTCTCTGGATAATCCAATCAAGACATATATATATATATATATATATATATATATATATATATATATTTATCATGTACTCTGACGTGGGTTACCTCAGGTAGCTATGTTCCATCCTACTGTCCCTGTCAAATAAATACATTTTACAGGAGTGGCTTCAATCAGACAAAATGTTCATTTCCTCTCCGTAGGACAAGGCAGAACATGCCGGAGGCTTTTGGTTTCTTCTCCTGCGGCAACAAAAGGTTCTTGTTTGGAGAGGGAGTTGAGTTAAGTGTCAGCTTTGGCTGGCGAGCTCAGCGTGGATTTTTATCAAATGTTTGCTCAACAATTGCTGATTACATTTGGTAAAGCTTCTAAAAACTACAACTATGGATTAGGATGGATTATAGATTATGGCTGTCGACAGAATGGAGGGTCGTCGCGAAACACGCGCGGCACTGATTCCACGGGATCATGGAAACACCTGACTGTGTTTGCTTGTACATCACAAAATGATGTCTTATTTGTTCTACCCACAAGCTGGGTTGAGCTTGTTGGGTCATATTTATGGGTTATTGTGTAGTTTTTTGTGGTGTAAATGCACCACTTAGTCAGGGGGGGGGGTGTGACGGCACACCAGGTGGGCACGGCCTAAACGGAATTAAAACCGAAAGTAGATGTACGTCATGACGAGGGTTGTCCCAATACCAATATTTTGGTACCGGTACTTTTCGGTACTATTTATTATACTTTTCTAAATAAAGGGGACCACATAAATTGCAATATGGTCATTTTTTTTACAAACCCCGTTTCCATATGAGTTGGGAAATTGTGTTAAATATAAACGGATTTGCAAATCCTTTTCAACCCATATTGTGAAGTGAAGTGAATTATATTTATATAGCGCTTTTCTCAAGTGACTCAAAGCGCTTTACATAGTGAAACCCAATATCTAAGTTACATTTAAACCAGTGTGGGTGGCACTGGGAGCAGGTGGGGAAAGGGTCTTGCCCAAGGACACAACGGCAGGGACTAGGATGGCGGAAGCGGGAATCGAACCTGCAACCCTCAAGTTGCTGGCACGGCCACTGTACCAACCGAGCTATGCCGCCCAGTTGAATGCACTACAAAGACAAAATATTTGATGTTTAAACTCATAAACATTATTTTTTTTTTGCAAATAATAATTAACTTAGAATTTCATGGCTGCAACACGTGCCAAAGTAGTTGGGAAAGGGCATGTTCACCACTGTGTTACATCACCTTTTTTTTTAACAACACTCAATAAACAATTGGGAACTGAGGAAACTAATTGTTGAAGCTTTGACAGTGGAATTCTTTCCCATTCTTGTTTTTTGAGGTCCTCTCCAAGGTTTCTCATGGTCATCATTGTCACTGGCGTCCCGCTGGGTGTGAGTTCTCCTTGCCCTTATGTGGGTTCTTCCCAGGATGTCGTAGTCGTAGTGGTTTGTATTGTCCTTTGAGACATTTGTGATTTAGGGCTATATAAATAAACATTGATTGATTGATTGATTGATTGATGTACAGCTTCAGTCGTTCAACAGTGCGGGATCTCCACTGTCGTATTTTAGGCTTCATAATGCACCACACATTTTCGATGAGAGACAGGTCTAGACTGCAGGCGGGCCAGGAAAGTACTCACACTCTTTTTTTTACGAAGCTACGCTGTTGTAACACTTGTCTTGCTGAAATAAGCAGGGGCGTCCATGATAACTTTGCTTGGATGACAACATATGTTGTTCCAAAACCTGTATGGACCTTTCAGCATTAATGGTGCCTTCACAGATGTGTAAGTTACCCATGCCTTGGGCACTAATACACCCCCATACCATCACACATGCTGGCTTTTGAACTTTGCGCCTATAACAATCCGGAGGGTTAATTTCCTCTTTGTTCTGGAGGACACCACGTCCACAGTTTCCAAATATAATTTGAAATGTGGACTCGTCAGACCACAGAACTATTTTCCACTTTGCATCAGTCCATTTTAGATGAGCTCGGGCCCAGCCAAGCCGGCGGCGTTTCAGGGTGTTGTTGATAAATGGGTTTGGCTTTGCATAGCAGAGTTTTAACTTGCACTTACAGATGTAGCAACCAACTGTAGTTACTGACAGTGGTTTTATGAAGTGTTCCTGAGCCCATGTGGTGATATCCTTTACACACTGATGTCGGGTTTTGATGCAGTACCGCCTGAGGGATCAAAAGTCCGTAATATCATCGCTTAGGTGCAGTGATTTCTCCAGATTCTCTGAACTTTTTGAGGATTTTACGGACCGTAGATGGTAAAATCCCTAAATTCCTTGCAATAGCTCGTTGAGAAATGTTGTTCTAAAACTGTTTGACAATTTGCTCACAAAGTGGTGACCCTCGCCCCATCCTTGTTTGGGAATTACTTAGCATTTCATGGAAGCTGCTTTTATACCCAATCATGGCACCCACCTGTTCCCAATTAGCCTGCACACCTGTGGGATGTTCCAAATAAGTGTTTGATGAGCATTCCTCAACTTTATCAGTATTTATTGCCACCTTTCCCAACTTGTTTGTCATGTGTTGCTGGCATCAAATTCCAAAGTTAATGATTATGTGCAAAAAATAAATAATGTTTATCAGTTTGAACATCAAATATGTTGTCTTTGTAGCATATTCAACTGAATATGGCTTGAAAAGGATTTGCAAATCATTTTACTCCGTTTATATTTACATCTACAGTACCATGAATTGATTAACGTGGACCCCGACTTAAACAAGTTGAAAAACTTATCCGGGTGTTACCATTTAGTGGTCAATTGTACGGAATATGTACTGTACTGTGCAATCTACTAATAAAAGTATCAATCAATCAATCAAACAATTTCCCAACTCATATGGAAACGGGGTTTGGAGATCTACGTCATGACTAAGGTTGTCCCAATACCAATAATTTGGTACCGGTACCGAAAATGTCTCTCGAATCTTTTCTAAATAAAGGGGACTACATAAATTGCAATATGGTCATTGTTTGAACAAAATGTCTTCGGGGTACATGAAACATGTTTGTTATTATTGCAATTTAGTCCTTAAAAATGGTGGACATGTCAGGTTTAAACATCGATGACATCTATTAAACAAGACAAGAAGCAAAGAATCAAACAGAGACAGAATTCCGTTTGCCTCAGTGAGGAGAAACGTGTACACCTGTACCCTTGTACAGTGTCACTACGCTCTGCTAAAAGATTGCACGCCTCCTTCTTTTATTTGGACCTTCCCTGACCACATGGCAACAACTGCTTCCAAAGGGACGGGGGGTCGTAAACAGCCATCGCCTTTGATTACAAAACAGTTCAAAAGAAAAAATGGCGGTTCAAAAAAGAGGTCGTGAAAGAGGTAAAAAAAAAAAAAGCGGTGCCTGGAGGGGATTCAAGCCCTGCTTCTTCTCCGCTTTGTAGTTCTTGGGTCATGACAGTATATTTCTGTTGGTTAAAATACATGAAAGTAACAGAACACCTTCATGTTGCTTCCCATCCTACACTGGAGTTTTACAAGCCGCCTTCTTGGTAGCTTCTAAGACAGCTTTTGGTCTTCTCGCCGGGAACTCATTTCAACACAAACTTGTCTTTTAGTAGTAAGTAAACAAACAAAGACTCCTAATTAGTCCGCAGTAACATATTGTGTCATTTATACACCTATTATTTTGTGCACATTATGAGGGACAATCTGTAAAAAAATATTATTAATCTACTTGTTCATTTACTGTTAATATCTGCTATCCACACTTCTGTTAAAATGTAATAATCACTTATTCTTCTCTTCTTTGATACTTTACATTAGTTTTGGACGATACCACACATTTAGGTATCGATCCGATACCAAGTAGTTACAGGATCATACATTGGTCATATTCAAAGTCCTCATGTGTCCGGGGACGTATTTACTGACCTTATAAACATAATATGAATTTGAAAAATAGGAAAAAAGATTTAGTGACGATAAAAAATATCGATTTAATCATTGACAAGATACGCTCTTCTAGTTTGTATCATTACAGTGGATGTCAGGTGTAGATCCACCATGGAATTTGTTTACATCGTGACGACGGTGAGCTATTGTATCCTCCTACGGTGTGTAGTGAAGCATGTTTACCTAGTTTTCATCCTCCAGTGATAATGGTACTTGTAAGAAACTTACTTTATTTGTTGGCATGGATGTGAGAATTAGTGATTTAGAAGTAGCTAAAACACTGCGGATGGATGTTAGCCGCTAGCTTGCTAGCCATGTCTTAAAGCGCCTCTTCCTGAGGGTGTTTCAGTGTTATAACTTCACCTTCTTCTTTACTTTTTACACGAAAATGCGTCCATTCTCCCTTTTCAGTCTACACAATGTGTCTGGTTGTAAGTACTCTGTGTGTGTGCACTGCCGAACATGCTCCTCTGCTCGTAAAACCAGCAATATGACGACGCACCGTCACACTCGTTAAAAAAAAAAAAGTCTTCTTGGGAACCCATACATCCATCCATAATATACATATATCCATTTATATATCCATATAGTACCATTTTTGATTCATTAGTACCGCAATACTACACTAGTACCGGTATACCGTACAACCCTCGTCATGACATACGTCATTCTGTTTTGTAGTTCCATCAAGACAACCGCCATTTTAGTTGTAGTCCACAGGTCACACTGACTTATGGCTCCTACAGGCAGAGGTCGGTATTGCAAGCTGGCAGAGGTCGCAAAATCCATTTGGACGACGAAAGACATGGAAATAACCAATTCATGCGGTGGAATTAACCCTGCGTTGTCGTTGGAACGACCCAGCGTTTGGGTTGAATGCACAAGCCATCTTTCTGGCTTGAGTTAACCCCAACTATTGGTTCGCTCCAGTAGTTACCCAGCATTTTTGAGAGTGTGGACGGCGTTTGGAAGGCCAGAATGTCGCTTCATTAGCAGTAATTGCAGCACAAATGTGTCGCGTCACCATTAAATGTGGCGTGAAGCAAGCGTCGAATAAAGACGTCTGCATGACTTTAAGTGCTGTCAGCGCTTTCCTTGTTGCACCACGTTCATTTCTTTGTCGCACTGTCAGCGCTTTCCTTGTTGCACCACATTAATTTCTTTGTTGCACCACGTTCATTTATTTGTTGCACCACGCTCATTTCTTTGTTGCACCACGTTCATTTCTTTGTTGCACCACGTTCATTTCTTTGTTGCACCACGTTCATTTATTTGTTGCACCACGCTCATTTCTTTGTTGCACCACGTTCATTTCTTTGTTGCACCACGTTAATTTCTTTGTTGCACCACGTTCATTTCTTTGTTACACCACGTTCATTCATTTGTAGCACCACGTTAATTTCTTTGTTGCACCACGTTAATTTCTTTGTTGCACCACGTTCATTTCTTTGTAGCACCACGTTCATTTCTTTGTAGCACCACGTTCATTTCTTTGTAGCACCACGTTCATTTCTTTGTAGCACCACGTTCATTTCTTTGTAGCACCACGTTCATTTCTTTGTAGCACCACGTTCATTTCTTTGTCGCACCACGTTCATTTCTTTGTCGCACCACGTTCATTTCTTTGTAGCACCACATTCATTTATTTGTTGCACTACGTTCATTTATTTGTAGCACCACGTTCATTTCTTTGTTGCACCACGTTAATTTCTTTGTTGCACCACGTTCATTTCTTTGTTGCACCACGTTCATTTCTTTGTAGCACCACGTTCATTTCTTTGTAGCACCACGTTCATTTCTTTGTTGCACCACGTTCATTTCTTTGTAGCACCACGTTCATTTCTTTGTCGCACCACGTTCATTTATTTGTTGCACCACGTTCATTTATTTGTAGCACCACGTTCATTTATTTGTTGCACCACGGTCATTTATTTGTAGCACCACGTTCATTTCTTTGTAGCACCACGTTCATTTCTTTGTCGCACCACGTTCATTTCTTTGTCGCACCACGTTCATTTATTTGTTGCACCACGTTCATTTATTTGTAGCACCACGTTCATTTCTTTGTAGCACCACGTTCATTTCTTTGTCGCACCACGTTCATTTCTTTGTCGCACCACGTTCATTTCTTTGTCGCACCACGTTCATTTCTTTGTCGCACCACGTTCATTTCTTTGTCGCACCACGTTCATTTCTTTGTCGCACCACGTTCATTTATTTGTCGCAGCACGTTCATTTCTTTGTCGCACCACGTTCATTTCTTTGTCGCACCACGTTCATTTCTTTGTCGCACCACGTTCATTTCTTTGTTGCACCACGTTCATTTCTTTGTTGCACCACGTTCATTTCTTTGTTGCACCACGTTCATTTCTTTGTTGCACCACGTTCATTTCTTTGTCGCACCACGTTCATTTCTTTGTCGCACCACGTTCATTTCTTTGTAGCACCACGTTCATTTCTTTGTAGCACCACGTTCATTTATTTGTTGCACCACGTTCATTTATTTGTTGCACCACGCTCATTTCTTTGTAGCATCACGTTCATTTCTTTGTAGCACCACGTTCATTTATTTGTTTCACCACGTTCATTTATTTGTTTCACCACGTTCATTTCTTTGTAGCACCACGTTCATTTCTTCGTAACACCACGTTCATTTCTTTGTTGCACCACGTTCATTTCTTTGTAGCACCACGTTCATTTCTTTGTTGCACCACGTTCATTTCTTTGTAACACCAAGCTCATTTCTCTGTTGCACCACCTTCATTTCTTTGTAGCACCACGTTCCTTTCTTTGTTGCACCACGTTCATTTCTTTGTAGCACCACGTTCATTTCTTTGTTGCACCACGTTCATTTCTTTGTACCACCACGTTCATTTCTTTGTTGCACCACGTTCATTTCTTTGTTGCACCACGTTCATTTCTTTGTCGCACCACGTTCATTTCTCTGTTGCACCACCTTCATTTCTTTGTCGCACCACGTTCATTTCTTTGTCGCACCACATTCATTTCTTTGTAGCACCACGTTCATTTCTTTGTTGCACCACGTTCATTTCTTTGTAACACCAAGCTCATTTCTCTGTTGCACCACCTTCATTTCTTTGTAGCACCACGTTCATTTCTTTGTTGCACCACGTTCATTTCTTTGTAGCACCACGTTCATTTCTTTGTTGAACCACGTTCATTTCTTTGTAGCACCACTTTCATTTCTTTGTTGCACCACGTTCATTTCTTTGTAACACCAAGCTCATTTCTCTGTTGCACCACCTTCATTCCTTTGTAGCACCACGTTCATTTCTTTGTAGCACCACTTTCATTTCTTTGTTGCACCACGTTCATTTCTTTGTAGCACCACGTTCATTTCTTTGTTGCACCACGTTCATTTCTTTGTTGCACCACGTCCATTTCTTTGTAGCACCACGTTCATTTCTCTGTTGCACCACGTTCATTTCTTTGTTGCACCACGTTCATTTCTTTGTTGCACCACGTTCATTTGCCTGAAATCTGCACCGACATCTCCAAAGTCTTGACAAGCAGCGGCCAGTGGGAATGGTCTACGGCAGGGGTGTCCAAACTTTTTCCACTGAGGGCTGCACACTGAAAAATCAAAGCATGCAGGGGCCATTTTTCATATTTTTTCATTTTCAAAACCAATACAATAAACTTTTTTTAATTTTATTTTTGGGGCTCCCACAAGTTAGGTCCTAGGGACCCAGAAGGGGTTCACTCTTAAAAAAGGTTCAAAATAAGTCATATATTATTTTTTTCCATAAAACCCTTGAATCTCTAATTCTACTTCATTATTTTTATTACATTTTACAAGCTTTTTGTCAAAAACCCTATTTTTGGGTCAAAAATACAAAATATACAATATTTGTTTAAAAAGATTTTCAAAGTGGAATATGTGAAGTGAAGTAATTGGATCCCTAAATTGGTCACTAATTCATAGCAAAATTGATTTGAATGTATTATTATTATTATTATTTTTAATCAAAGACCGTTGTTATTAGATTCCATTAAAATTCTTGAGGAACCAAAAGTGCCCAACTCATGAAAAGCTCTTTTAATTTTTTATTTTTTTTCATTCAACACTTAAATCTCTATATCAGCCTATACTATGTATACACTATATATAGTGTAATTATTTTAATATATTTATTATAAAAATCAATAGAATAATTAGTATATAATTAGTATGTATTTTTTAAAATCATTTTCATATTTTTCAAGGTTTTATATTTGTTGTATTTGTCCTTTTTGTCCTTAAATCAATCAATAATTTATAGCAACATTGATTTCGATTCATTCATGCAAGCAACGATGGACGGGACCGACTTTTGCTGGTGTTTCCTGCCTTTACCCATTCAACATATCTTTACCTGCACATTACCTACCTTCCCTGCATCCTGGGGTCACACTGGTGCTTCTTTCTGTCACCCATACACGCTGGTGCTTCCTGCCATCACCCAGACAACATATCTGTACCTGCACATTACCTACCTTCTCTGTATCCTGTAGTCAAACTGATGCCTCCTTCTTTCACCCAGTCAACATATCTTTACCTGCACATTACCTACCTTCTCTGCATTGTGTGGTCACGCTGGTGCTTCCTGCTTTTAAGCGGCCTTTTTGAGACGGCAGCAGCGTAGCAGTTCTTTGAAGGCTCGTAATCAAAACCGCAGCAGTTAGAAAAACTCTTTGCGCAACTTTTAATCAAAAGGGTTCAATCTCTCTCCTGTGCGAGTTTGAGGCCGACACAACAAACGCGCTCAGAGGAGATAATGTTTGAAAAAAGGGGACGGGTTTTTACAAAACTTTTGTTTTGAAGGGGTAATTGCCAACTTCCTGTTGATTTTTGCTCAAGGATGTCAATCAATGAAATGTAGGTCTAAGTGAGACCTACAAATAGGTTTTTGTTTTGTGTCTCTACGGCATTCCTACTGGAAGTTACAAGCAGTTTTGTCTGTGTTTTTTCCCAAGACCAGTTTTGTCAGTGTTTTATTCCTAGGGGGCGCTAGAGCGCAATTTTGACTTTTGGAGTTTAGTTTTTTACAACATCGCAATTTTCACCAGTCTTGATGTGTTTGTCCAGTTTGGTGAGTTTTGACGCATTTTAAGGGGGTCAAATTACAGCTCAAAGAGGCAAAAATGAAATGCTTTAGGAAACATTTATTTTGAAGGCGTTTTTGCCAACTTCCTGTTGATTTTTGCTGAAGGATGTCAATGTATGAAATGTTGGTCTAAGTCAGACCTACATAGAAGTTTTTTTTTTTCATGTCTCTACGACATTCCTAACGGAAGTTACAAGCAGTTTTGTCTGTGTTTTTTCCTAGGGGGCGCTAGAGCGCAATTTTGACTTTTGGAGTTAAGTTTTTTACAAGATCGCAATTTTCACCAGTCCTGATGTGTGTGTCCAGTTTGGTGAATTTTTAAGCATTTTAAGGGGGTCAAATTACAGCTCAAAGAGGCAAAAAATGACATTTTTTAGGAAACTTTTGTTTTGAAAGTGTTTTTGCCAACTTCCTGTTGATTTCTGCTGAAGGATGTAAGTGTATGAAATGTAGGTCTAAGTCAGACCTACATAAAGGTTTTTGTTTCATGTCTCTACGACATTCCTAACAGAAGTTACAGGCAGTTTTGTTTGTGTTTTTCCTAGGGGGCGCTAGAGCGCAATTTTGAGTTTGGGGTTTTGGTTTTTTTGATTAGATCGCAATTTTCTCCTGTCCTGATGTGTATGTTAAATTTTGTGACTTTAAAAGCATGTTAAGGGGTCAAATTACATTTCCAAGAGTATAATATAATAAAATATAAATAGTATATAGTATAATATATAGTATAATAATAATAAAACCTTAGAAACACAATAGGGTCCTCTGTCCCAAAGGGACATTCGGTCCCTAATAATCAAGTCGTAGCCCCTGGATGGTAGTAGAATATATGAACCTGCATCTTTGTAACACATTGAAGTTGTCTGGTACCGGTCCCATCCATCCATCTTCTTCCACTTATCCAAGGTGGGGTTGCGGGGGCAGCAGCCTAAGCAAGGAAGCCCAGACTTTCCTCTCCCCAGCCACTTTGTCCAGCTCTTCCCGGGGGATCCCAGATATTGTAATGGGTTGACATACAGTGGGGCAAGAAGTTATTTAGTCAGCCCCCGATTGTGCAAGTTCTCCCACTTGAAATGATGACAGAGGTCTGTAATTTTCATCATAGGTACACTTCAACTGTGAGAGACAGAATGTGAAAAAAAAATCCAGTAATTCACTTTGTAGGAATTTTGAATAATTTATTTGTAAATGATGGTGGAAAATAAGTATTTGGTCAACCATTCAAAGCTCTCACTGATGGAAGGAGGTTTTGGCTCCAAATCTCACGATACATGGCCCCATTCATTCTTTCCTTAACACGGATCAATCGTCCTGTCCCCTTAGCAGAAAAACAGCCCCAAAGCATGATGTTTCCACCCCCATGTTTCACAGTAGGTGTGGTGTTCTTGGGATGCAACTCAGTATTCTTCTTCCTCCAAACACCACCAGTTGAGTTTATACCAAAATGGATACATGGATGACCTCGGTGACCCGAGAAGACATTTTCAGGCGCCATTCGCCGACTTCGATGTTGTAAGGGGTCGTAAAAAAAAAGCGTGATTAAAAATACGATTAAAAGAAAATCGTTTGTGATGAAAATGAGGTTTCCCCGGAGAAATAGTCGTCAAAAAAGGCTTAAGGTCAACGTGCCGCGAGAAATGAAAGCAAAAACATTTAAATTCGCATCATGGGGTTTGGTTTCTACTCACCTGGTGTGTCCAGGTGACCCAATTCACTACTTTAGTGCCTTCTTACACTATGTGGGTCACTCCAGCAGCACTGAGAGCGGACGCGGCCAAACTACCTCAAGGTAATGTTGACATGTTCCATTCATTTAGTTCATATTTCAGTTAATATTTGTACAGGAAAAGTTGGTTGCCGCAGTAAAAAAAAAGTCCAGTTCGCACTTTGGCACTTGGCGATCACTCCAGCAGCACTGAGAGCAGACTCGGCCAAACTACCTCAAGGTAATGTTGACATTTTCAACAAAGATTTTGACTAAAAAAACACTCTTTAACAGAAGTTAAGCTCACTTAAAGTTAACATGTATTCGATACTGATTAGCATTAGTGATTTAAAGAAAAAAAGTCATGCCAGGTTTGCACTTTGGCACTTGGCGATCACTCCAGCAGCACTGAGAGCGGACTCGGCCAAACTACCTCAAGGTAATGTTGACATTTTCAACAAAGATTTGGACTAAAAAAACACTTTTTAACAGAAGTTAAGCTCACTTGATGTTAACTTATATTTGATACTGATTAGCCCCAAAGCATGATGTTTCCACCCCCATGCTTCACAGTAGGTATGGTGTTCTTGGGATGCAACTCAGTATTCTTCTTCCTCCAAACACCACCAGTTGAGTTTATACCAAAATGGATACATGGATGATACAGCAGAGGATTGGGAGAATGTCATTTTTTTTTATTGGTTTTATATTTATTTATTTTTTGTTTTTATTCAGTCATTGGTGAAGCATAATATATATATATATATATATATATATATACTTTTTTTATTTTATTTTATTTTATTTATTTATTTTTTTTACAATTGTTTTTAACATGGCTGTGCAGCACTTTGGAAACGTTATTGTTGTTTTAAATGTGCTATATAAATAAAGTGGATTGGATTGGATTGGTCGGATGAAACCAAAATAGAACTTTTTGGTATAAACTCAACTGGTGGTGTTTGGAGGAAGAAGAATACTGAGTTGCATCCCAAGAACACCATACCTACTGTGAAGCATGGGGGTGGAAACATCATGCTTTGGGGCTATTTTTCTGCTAAGGGGACAGGACGATTGATCCGTGTTAAGGAAAGAATGAATGGGGCCATGTATCGTGAGATTTTGAGCCAAAACCTCCTTCCATCAGTGAGAGCTTTGAATGGTTGACCAAATACTTATTTTCCACTATCATTTACAAATAAATTCTTTAAAATTCCTGGATTTTTTTTTTCACATTCTGTCTCTCACAGTTGAAAATTACAGACCTCGGTCATCATTTGAAGTGGGAGAACTTGCACAATCGCTGGCTGACTAAATACTTTATTGCCCCACTGTAGACGTGTTGTCGACACCTCTTCTCCGGAACACATCGGGAGATTACAACCTTCAAAAAGGAAGTGGAGTGACCGTCAGAATACAAGTGTTGTGCAGCACGCTGCTCTGCAAAGACGTCCAGCTTAAACGGACCCACCGGAGTCCCTCTCACCTTCACTTCCTCCTCGCTGACTCGCCATCGCCCCCTCAGGAGGAAGCTGAAAGCTAATTATCGCCGTCTTGAACCCGCTGCGGGCGTGGGCCCTTCACAATAAAAGCCCCGTCGTCCATTGTGTCACAATGAGCGGCGTCGCTCTATTAAAAAAATGAAATGAAAACGCACTTTTGCGAGCACGGAATCCGAGCGCCGGTTCTGATTTCCCCGCGGGCTATTTAGCCGCTCGGTAGAGGCGCCGGCACAATTAAATAAAGAGGCGTAATGAAGTAAATCTCATTTGGCCGGGGGAGCGGGCCGAGGCTATCAGCAGTGGTCGCCGCTCGGCGATACAAATATTGATTGTGTGTCCTGGACTGTTGCAATAACACATGGCCAAGACCAGGCTTTCCTTAAACCACCTTCCTGTGTGTGCGTGTGTGTGTGTGTGTGTGTGTGTGTGTGTGTGTGTGTGTGTGTGTGGATCGGATCAGATTGATATCACGCTCATAAAGTAAGTTAATATCTGAGCAAGTCGGCCGTCCTCCTTTTGTCAATTTGCCGCCATGCTCGCGGCGTGACGCAGTGCCATCAAATAGCCTCCTAATGAAACATCCCCGTTGATGCGATATGACGCAGGGGCAACGGTTGCTAGGCAGCCGGCCGCCGAAGTGTGTGTGTGTGTGTGTGTGAGTGTGTGGCGTGAGGTGTAATCAATGCAAGTGCTAATATCCCTGATAAAGTCGCTGGCTGACTTCCAGGTTCGCTGCACCAAGGAGGACATTCACCTGCACCCAAACACACCGATTCAGGACCAATGTACCGTGTTGCCCTGAATTCAATCAATCAATCAATCAATCAATCAATGTTTATTTATATTGCCCCAAATCACAAATGTCTCAAAGGACTGCACAAATCATTACGACTACAACATCCTCGGAAGAACCCACAAAAGGGCAAGGAAAACTCACACCCAGTGGGCAGGGAGAATTCACATCCAGTGGGACGCCGGTGACAATGCCGACTATGAGAAACCTTGGAGAGGACCTCTAGGGGACCGAAAGCAATGGATGTCGAGCGGGTCTAACATGATACTGTGAAAGTTCAATCCATAGTGGCTCCAACACAGCCGCAAGAGTTCAGTTCAAAGCGGATCCAAGACAGCAGCGAGAGTCCCGTCCACAGGAAACCATCTCAAGCGGAGGCGGATCAGCAGCGTAGAGATGTCCCCAACCGATACACAGGCGAGCGGTCCATCCTGGGTCCCGACGAGCGGTCCATCCTGGGTCTCAACTCTGGACAGCCAGCACTTCATCCATGGTCATCGGACCGGACCCCCTCCACAAGGGAGGGGGGGACATAGGAGAAAAAAGAAAAGAAGCGGCAGATCAACTGGTCTAAAAAGGAGGTCTATTTAAGGGCTAGAGTATACAGATGAGTTTTAAGGTGAGACTTAAATACGCTAATTAATTTAAAGGGGAACATTATCACAATTTCAAAAGGGTTAAAAACAATAAAAATCAGTTCCCAGTGGCTTTTTGTATTTTTTGAAGTTTTTTTCAAAATGTTACCGGTCTCGGAATATCCCTAAATAAAGCTTTAAAGTGCCTTATTTTCGGCTCTCTGCGAAGACACTGGCCATTTCCCTGTGACGTCACACAGTGCTGCCAATGTAAACAAACAATGGGAATACCACAGCAAGATATAGCGACATCAGCTCGGATTCAAACTCGGATTTCAGCGACTTAAGCGATTAAACAGATTACACATGTATTAAAACGGATGGTTGGAGTATGAAAGTATTGAAGAAGAAACTGAAGCTATTGAGCGAATAGCTATTGACGCTATTCATAGCCATAGCATGGCCGAATAGCTGCGTTAGCATCGCCGGTAAAATGTGCGGACCAAACGATCAGGACTTTCGCATCATGTGACACGGGAGCAACTTAAATCCGTCGATTGGTAAGTGTTTGTTTCGCATTCAATGTGGGTGGAAGGAAAACGTAATATAGTTGCAAATACATCTGCAGGTTATCCATACATCTCTGTACCATGTCTGCTTTAGCACCGCCGGTAAATAGCATGTTAGCATCGATTAGCGTAGCATGTTAGCATCGATTAGCTGGCAGTCAACATCAACAAAACTCCCCTTTGTGATTTCGTTGACTATCGTTGCAAATGCATCTGCAGGTTATCCATACATCTCTGTGCCATGTCTGCCTTAGCATCGCCGGTCAAATGTGGAGACACTCTGGCACATTCAATGGAGGTCTGGCGGCAGACACTTTGGCATCTTGGGGCCAGTGGTGCAACTTGAATCCCTCCCTGTTAGTGTTGTTACACCCTCCGACAACACACCGTCGAGGCATGATGTCTCCAAGGTTCCAAAAAATAGTCAAAAAAAAACGTAAAATAACAGAGCTGAGACCCGGTGTTTGTAATGTGTTGAAATGAAAATGGCGGGTGTGTTACCTCGGCGACGTCACATTCTGACGTCATCGCCTCCAGCGCGATAACAGAAAGGCGTTTAATTCGCCAAAATTCACCCATTTAGAGTTCGGAAATCGGTTTAAAATAATAGATGGTCTTTTTTCTGCACCATCAAGGTATATATTGACGCTTACATAGGTCTGCTGATAATGTTCCCCTTTAAAACCTCTTCTCACTCCGGCGCTTACCAAAGGCATGCGGTAAATTTAGGCCTGCGCTTTATAAATTTGAGTGTGATGTAAGGATACCATCATGAAAAGCACATTTGATTAAAAAAAAGTTATTATGGTCTTACCCTTTACTTATAAAAGAAGTCCCATGCGCAGCTCCTTCTGATCAAAAGCATCGATAACTTGTTTAAAGAAGTCTTCCTTATCTTTCTTCAGCTTTAAAAGTCCTCTCTGTCTCGATGGAGATCTTCCTTTATTACCTCCCGCTTCCATTGAAAGTCCAGTTTAGAAAACTGTTTTATTTTAGATATGTAATCCTCCATGTTAGAAGTGCAAGCGAGAGGAAGAAATAAACGATCGCTGCTTGTTGTCACTTTCTTCTGCAGCCGAGTAGTCGCAAGAAGGATCACTAGCGCCCTCTACCACCAGGAGGCGGGAGTCATTTAAATGACTCATATTTGACACTCTACACGCAGCTACGGTATATTAATAAAACATAGCTGTTTACTGTTATTTTAAGCATATTCAATAGCTTGGACCTTAAATCCTACTGAATAGCTCTTAATCTTCTCTTTATGCGATTTCAAATGATTGAAAATCAGCCTCCTCCATTTTGAAAATGATGACAGGTGAAGTGTCACTCGTGACGTGACGAGGTTTGACCCTGCGGAAACTCTAGACATTTGCTAATAAAAATAATATTTTGTGAAACGACTTTGATCCGGCGTTAATCCTGAGCCGGCGGTAATGCTAATTATTTTGCGAAACGAGTTGGACCGGCAGTAATTCTAGGCAGGCGCTTACTATATACCCTGCGGCAATTCAAGGAAATTCGGTAGTCCTGATTTACATGCATTTACTCTGCGCCTCCCACACACTAGGGGGCGGTGTTGGTCATTTCAGCACCTTTTGATGTGTGAAGAAGAGACTAGGGTTGTATGGTATACCGGTACCAGTATGGTAGGGCGGTACTAATGATTCAAAAACAGTACTATACTCTGAAAAGGCATGACGTCACGTTAGGACATTGCTGGTTTTGCCTTCAGAGGAGCATGTTTGGCAGCGCACACACACAGAGTACTTACAAGCAGACACATTGTGTAGACAGAAAAGGGAGAACGGACTCATTTTGGTGTAAAAAGTGACGATAAAGGTGAAGTTATAACACTGAAACACACCTCAGGAAGAGCTGCTTTAAGACATGGCTAGCTAGCTAGCGGCTAACATCCATCCACAGTGTTTTAGCTACTTCTAAATCACTAATCCTCGCCTCCGTGGCAACAAAGTAAGTTTCTTACAGGTACTATTATCAGTGGAGGATGAGGAATAGCTAAGCATGCTTCACTACACACCGTAGGAGGATACAATAGCTTAAGGGGACCACAAAAATGTCATTATTGTCTTTATTTGAACAAAAAAATGTTAGTGTACATGAAACATATGTTTATTATTGTCATTTAGTCCTTAAATAAAAATGTTGAACATACTAGAAAAACTTGTCTTTTAGTAGTAAGTAAACAAACAAAGACTCCTAATTAGTCTGCAGTAACATATTGTGTCATTTATACCACCCTATTATTTCTTCTACACATTATGAGGGACAAACTGTAAAAAATTATTATTAATCTACTTTTTCATTTACTGTTAATATCTGCTTATTTTCTGTTTTAGCATGTAACTATCTACACTTCTGTTAAAATATAATAATCACGTATTCTTCTCTTCTTTGATACTTGACATTAGTTTTGGATGATACCAGACATTTAAGTATCGATCCGATACCAAGTAGTTACAGGATCATACATAGGTCATATTCAAAGTCCTCATGTGTCCAGGGACGTATTTACTGACTTTATAAACGTAATTGGAATTTTTAGAATACGAAAGAAGATTTTTTGATGCTAAAAAATACTTGATGTAATCATAGTAGCATCGACAAGATACGCTGTTGTACTATCAATCATAGTGGACTAGTTCAGGTGTAGCTCCACCCAGAGTTTGTGCTGCAGGAATTCTGGAAATCTTTTCTGTAGTGTTTATGTTGTGTTGCGTGGCAAACATTCTGCCCCAAAATGTTGTGTTGTGTGGTTTTCACTTTATGTCACATGTTTATGACAGTGTTGGCGTTGTTCATTACGTACGGCCACCCTCAGTGTGACATGTATGGCTGTTGAGTAAGTATGCCCTTCATTTACTTGTATGCAGTGCGTTCAAAGTCAAGATGATTGTAACAATGGTTCATGATCGGGGCATAATTAAGTATTGGTTAGATTTTGTAAAATACAGACAAATTTTGAACTCAACCATTAGTAGGTAGTTGTCTTAAAGCGTTATAACTTCACCTTTATCTTTACTTTTTACACAAAAGTGCGTCCATTCTCCCTTTTCTGTCTACACACTGTCTGCTTGTAGTACTCTGTGTGTGTGCCTGCACTGCCGAACATGCTCCTCTGCAAGACACGACGTGACAAGGGGGACCCGTATTTTTAAGGAGGTGGTATAGTACCGAACATGATTGATTAGTTACACAGTGCTATACGAGTCCCGATATGAGGGTACAATCCTACTGCATGGAGATTTCCATCGAGCCCGATCCTGCCAGTCAGCACGGAGGGTTTAGAAGTGTGTCACGGATGCCAGCAGTGGCGCTGAGGCCGGCCTGGACCACCGCCACGGCTGAAGTGTGTGTATAGATTTTCAACCTTCCCAGCACGTGTGCCGTATCTCTGCCAGCGGTCTGGCGAGTGGACGCTGTGGACAGCAGGCGGCACGCGCCAGACTTCCATCCGCGGCACGCAGTGCAGGTGTGGCTTCACGTCTTTGTTTACCTTCACCGGAGACTCGCTGGACTCCCCGGATAAAAAAACATATTTTTTATCGATTTGTGAGAATTATAAATGGGTTCACAATCAAAATGAACAGGAATGGCAATTTGGATGTGAATCGAGTAAAGGGTGTCCTTAATTGAACAATAATTCAGTGTAAAACAGCACGTAAACAAGTATCAAATAATTCAAGTTGCATATTACTCACACATAAAAAAGTCCACATAAGCATGTTGGAAAGTATGCAGTAACTAACGTGTCCGCGTTATTCAACTTACTGCGTGATGAGCTGCACTTAACCGTTTAAGGCCCAAGCTGTTTGTTTACATGCTTTTTGTTTTTATTTCTCTTTGCTATTTGGGCTTCTTGGACCCTAATTAGAAAAAAAACAAAGAATCATCTTTTGATATGATGTACTTATCCCATAAGTACACAAGCGTGTACTTCATGTTTAGTGACATGTTAATTCTTAATTTTACACTTTTTCCCCCCCCAAATTTCCATTGTATGTTATACTCTTCTGAACACCACCAGGATGGCAGTATAAAGTGTCCACATTAGTGGCCATAAGACCCCAATTCAGCTTAGTCCATAAGTACACAAGCGTGTACTTCATGTTTAGTGACATGTTAATTCTTAATTTTACACTTTTTCCCCCCCCAAATTCCATTGTATGTTATTACTCTTCTGACACCACCAGATGGCAGTATAAGTGTCCACATTAGTGGCCATAAGACCCCAATTCAGCTTAGTCCATAAGTACACAAGCGTGGTACTTCATGTTTAGTGACATGTTAATTCTTAATTTTACACCTTTTCCCCCCCCAAATTCCAATTGTATGTTATACTCTTCTGACACCACCAGATGGCAGTATAAGGGTCCACATTAGTGGCCATAAGACCCCAATTCAGCTTAGTCCATAAGTGACACAAGCGTGTACTTCATGTTTAGTGACATGTTAATTCTTAATTTTACCACTTTCCCCCCCCCCAAATTCCATTGTATGTTATACTCTTCTGATACCACCAGATGGCAGTATAAGTGTCCACATAAGTGGCCATAAGACCCCAATTCAGCTTAGTCCAGAAGTACACAAAAGTGTACTTCATGTTTAGTGACTTGTTAATTCTTAATTTTACACTTTTTCTCCCCCCCAAATCCATTGTATGTTATACTCTTCTGACACCACCAGATGGCAGTATAAGTGTCACATAAGTGGCCATAAGACCCCAATTCAGCTTAGTCCGTCAGTAATACACAAAACGTGTACTTCATGTTTAGTGACATGTTAATTCTTAATTTTACACTTTTTTCCCCCCAAATTCCATTGTATGTTATACTCTTCTGACACCACCAGATGGCAGTATAAGTGTCCACATAAGTGGCCATAAGACCCCAATTCAGCTTAGTCCATAAGTACACCAATGTGTACTTCATGTTTAGTGACATGTTAATTCTTAATTTTACACTTTTTTCCCCCCCAAATTCCATTGTATGTTATTACTCTTCTGACACCACCAGATGCCAGTATAAGTGTCCACATAAGTGGCCATAAGACCCCAATTCAGCTTAGTCCATAAGTACACAAATGTGGACTTCATGTTTAGTGACATCTTAATTCTTAATTTTACACTTTCCCCCCCAAATTCCATTGTATGTTATACTCTTCTGACACCACCAGATGGCAGTATAAGTGTCCACATAAGTGGCCATAAGACCCCAATTCAGCTTAGTCCATAAGTACACGAATGTGTACTTCATGTTTAGTGACATGTTAATTCTTAATTTTACACTTTTTTCCCCCCCCAAATTCCATTGTATGTTATACTCTTCTGACACCACCAGATGGCAGTATAAGTGTCCACATTAGTGGCCATAAGACCCCAATTCAAATTAGTCCATAAGTACACAAGCGTGTACTTCATGTTTAGTGACATGTTAATTCTTAATTTTACACTTTTCCCCCCCCAAATTCCATTGTATGTTATACTCTTCTGACACCACCAGATGGCAGTATAAGTGTCCACATAAGTGGCCATAAGACCCCAATTCAGCTTAGTCCATAAGTACACAAATGTGTACTTCATGTTTAGTGACATGTTAATTCTTAATTTTACACTTTTTTCCCCCCCAAATTCCATTGTATGTTATACTCTTCTGACACCACCAGATGGCAGTATAAGTGTCCACATAAGTGGCCATAAGACCCCAATTCAGCTTAGTCCAGAAGTACACAAAAGTGTACTTCATGTTTAGTGACTTGTTAATTCTTAATTTTACACTTTTTCCCCCCCCAAATTCCATTGTATGTTATACTCTTCTGACACCACCAGATGGCAGTATAAGTGTCCACATAAGTGGCCATAAGACCCCAATTCAGCTTAGTCCATAAGTACACAAATGTGTACTTCATGTTTAGTGACATGTTAATTCTTAATTTTACACTTTTTTCCCCCCCAAATTCCATTGTATGTTATACTCTTCTGACACCACCAGATGGCAGTATAAGTGTCCACATAAGTGGCCATAAGACCCCAATTCAGCTTAGTCAATAAGTACACAAATGTGTACTTCATGCTTAGTGACATATTAATTCTTAATTTTACACTTTTTCACCCCCAAATTCCATTGTATTTTATACTCTTCTGACACCACCAGATGGCAGTATAAGTGTCCACATTAGTGGCCATAAGACCCCAATTCAGCTTAGTCCATAAGTACACAAGCGTGTACTTCATGTTTAGTGACATGTTAATTCTTAATTTTACACTTTTCCCCCCCCCAAATTCCATTGTATGTTATACTCTTCTGACACCACCAGATGGCAGTATAAGTGTCCACATAAGTGGCCATAAGACCCCAATTCAGCTTAGTCCATAAGTACACAAAAGTGTACTTCATGTTTAGTGACATGTTCATTCTTAATTTTACACCCCCCCCCAAATTCCATTGTATGTTATACTCTTCTGACACCACCATATGGCAGTATAAGTGTCCACATAAGTGGCCATAAGACCCCAATTCAGCTTAGTCCATAAGTACACAAATGTGTACTTCATGTTTAGTGACATATTAATTCTTAATTTTACACTTTTTTCCCCCCAAATTCCATTGTATGTTATACTCTTCTGACACCACCAGATGGCAGTATAAGTGTCCACATAAGTGGCCATAAGACCCCAATTCAGCTTAGTCCATAAGTACACAAAAGTGTACTTCATGTTTAGTGACATGTTAATTCTTATTTTTACACTTCCCCCCCCCCCCAAATTCCATTGTATGTTATACTCTTCTGACACCACCAGAGGGCAGTATAAGTGTCCACATAAGTGGCCATAAGACCCCAATTCAGTAGTGCACACCATTTTGGAAAACAGAGCTAAAAGGTGCTGTCCACGCATGTGGCCACTAAGCCTTTAGAGGTTTTTAAAGGGGAACTGCACTTTTTTCTGGAATTATTGCCTATCTTTCACAATCCTTCTGTAAGACAAAAACACGTAGTTGTTGTTTTGTTTTTTGTTTTTTTGCATTTTAAATGGTAAATAAATGCAATCGAAAATCTGCTTACAACGGACAAAATAAAACCATCCAAACACCTCCATTGAGGTTTTATATACATGCTGTGAATTTATATGTAACGTAGTTACGGGCACATTATTAACATTTAATATTTACGTATTTTGATCATTTAAAAACGGTCATTTTTTTCTGATTGTTACTCACCGCGGACTTCATGAGAGCTAACAAACATGATAAAACATCACTTACTGTACAATGTCTGCTGTAAATAGGATGCCGACTGCTAGGATGTTGACATAATCCCATTTAGATGAAGAATGGTTTATAATCCTCCATCCGTCCATCCATATTCTACTGCTTGTCCCATTCGGGGTCGCAGGGGGGTGCTGCAGCCTATCTCAGCTGCATTCTGGCGGAAGGCGTCGTACACTCCGGACAAGTCACCACCTCATCACAAGGCCAATTTTAGTGTTGCCAATCCAGCTATCCCCAGGCTCATAATCCTTATGACAAAAAAGGGAGTGGAACCAAGTCTCTTTTTGTGTCATTCTCGCCATTTACGGGTCTAAATTGGCTGTCAATGTGTCCCAAATTATCGGAATACCTACTCAGACGTCTAAAGTCCGGGTGAGATGCAGGATTTATGATCTACAATCAACTTCCAGGGAGCGAGGTGACGTAAACATCGGCACACAGGAAGTGATCACGTCGCCACGCAAAAAAAAATAGTTGGTCCGCGTCAGCGCTTATAATAACAATAACACCAATACTTGTTTATTTTGGGATGGCGTGGCGCAGTGGCAGAGAGGCCGTGCACAACCCGAGGGTCCCTGGTTCAATCCCCACCTAGTACCAACCTCGTCACGTCCGTTGTGTCCTGAGCAAGACACTTCACCCTTGCTCCTGATGGGTGCTGGTTAGCGCCTTGCATGGCAGCTCCCTCCATCAGTGTGTGAATGGGTAAATGTGGAAGTAGTGTCAAAGCGCTTTGAGTACCTTGAAGGTAGAAAAGCGCTATACAAGTACAACCCATTTATCATTTATTTATTATTCAAATATTGTGGGCGCCTTTTGGATGTTTTTATCGGGTTCATAAGCGGAATAGAGCGCAGTTCCCCTTTAATGAATTACTGTCACTTCAACTTGAAGACAACATAAGTCCATTCCAGATGGTTAATAATCGTGACTGTCTCAAGCCGTGGCCTTGCAGGTTCCACGGGCCACCAAGGAAGGACGTGACTTCGAGCAGTTTGACTATTTTTCAATAAACACCTCATTCCAGGTCGCCTTTCCGCTCCTCTTTTCCGCTCGCTCGTCTGTCTTCGGCTCTCCTCCTCTCTCGCTCTGCGTCAGCGCTCCCCTGCTCCTTCCCGTCTCTACGCCTCTCTCCCCGACATTCACAGCCTTCGCCCTTTTAAACAGTGCGAAAGGATCATTGGATTGTATCCAGGTGCGCGATTCACGCACCTGATCTCGCTTGTGGCGTCGCTCGCCATCTCCGCCTCCTTGCCGCCATCTTGGGCCGGGCTCTAGCGTGCCCTGCCGCTCTGTCGGACCGTCGCCTCCGCCTCTCCACAATAATAAATAGGTTAGTGTTACTTCAATTACAGGATGCCATGTTGTACGTACAAATAGGTCATCTTGACAACAGTGCAGGAAAGTGTGACGAGAGACCCGCTGCAGATAGCGCCATCAAACCACTTTCTAATGCGTCTGCTGTAGTTCTCAATTTCTCGAGAAAAGTTTCTGTTCTTGCTTCGCTACCTTGCACTCTCGTTTGATGCCGGCCCAGTTAGCAAAGTCGCTAACGAGACCAGGTTTCAGAAAATAGCTGCTAATGTATCGCCTTTCTATTTATTTTTATGTTTTTTTGGGAAGTGGACGTTAAAAGTGGGACAAACACACACAAAAAAACAATTGAAGGCTTTCCATTTGCACAGTTAAAAGAAAGCGCCTCCTCTAAGAATAGTCTCCCAGGATATGGAGGCCTTTTTTTTTTTAGTTTGTCCTCCAAAGAACACTTCAGGGATCCGGTAAATGTATAAATGCTACAAAATAAAAATAGTCACACATTTTAACTCTTCAGTATAAACCAGACCCGTCATGTCATTTGTTTGGCCCGCCCTAGGGTGGCTACGTATTCACGCTACCATTCACGACATGTCCGCGAGGCTACGCCAATAAAATAGTCAGTAGTTATTACTGTGAAAACCTGGCAGCTCAGTCGCCAGAAATTTTCTGTGAAGTCACCAGTTGTACCATTTCTCCATTTACAGTAGCAGCTCTGTTGCCAAAATTTAGCGGTAAAAAATAACCCGTAGTCTTTTTCAGTGAACAGTAATGCACTGTAACAAAATGGCCGTAGATTTTTTATACCGAACCCGATGAGGACGACAAGTTTGTGCAGAAATTCTTTTGGTTATGCAAACCTATTGTTGCAGCAGCTGTCCGGGTGGCTTGTCTCAGACAAATATGGAGGTGCATCTTCTGGACGTGCTGCCAAATTCCCAGAAACACCTTTGAGACAGTTTATAGTGGAGAAATGAACATTCATGGAATACAGGTTTAGTGTACATTCCTGTAGTCAACATGCCAACTGCATGCGCCCTGAAAACTTGCGACGTGCGATAAAACTGCACATTTGGCACTTTATGGTGAGCTGCCTAAAGCAGACCTGTGGAGCGACCGTGCTTTTTCATCAGCACCTTGAGGTGGGATGGATTATCTTGGCAGAGACGAAATGCTCACTAACACAGATTTGTGAACAATATTTGAGGGGAGTCGGTTTTCTGTGTTTATAGTAACATGCCTGTGTATCGGCTGGGGACATCTCTGCGCTGCTGGTCCGCCTACGCTTGGGATGGTTTCCTGCTGGCTCCGCTGTGAACGGGACTCTCGCTGCTGTGTCTTGGATCCTCTTTGGACTGGACTCTCGCGACTGGGTTGTATCCATTGTGGATTGAACTTTCACAGTATCATGTTAGACCCGCTCGACATCCATTGCTTTCCTCCTCTCCAAGGTTCTCATAGTCATCATTGTCACCGACGTCCCACTGGGTGTGAGTTTTCCTTGCCCTTATGTGGGCCTACCGAGGATGTCGTGGTGGTTTGTGCAGCCCTTTGAGACACTAGTGATTTAGGGCTATATAAGTAAACATTGATTGATTGATTGATTTTTACATATTTGAGTTTAACTCGTGAAAAGTTGGAGCAACAACAAAAGTGGTGCGTTTATATTTTTGTTCAATGCATGGTAAAAAAAAAAAAAAGGCAGCTCAAGAATATAAAAACTGTGTTTTTTACATAATTTTTTCAGTATTTTGGTGTAAAAAAAAAACCACTAAATTTTATGGACTGAGCAGCCATTTTTTTATATAACTTAAAGCAGTGGTCCCCAACCTTTTTGTATCCGCAGACCGGTCAACGCTTAATAATTTGTCCCGCAGGGGGGGGGGTTCCTTCTTTTTTCCTCTTTTTTTTTCTTTTCTTCTTTGTCATGAAAAAGGGACGTTTTTGTCATGAAAAAGGGAGTTTTTTGTGGGTGGTGCACTATTTGTAAGTGTATATTCTGTTTTTTATGTTGATTTAATAAAAAAATGTAAAAAGATTAAAAAATATATATATATATATATTTATTTTTTTTATAAAAAAAAATTCTGCCACCCAGTGGTTGGGGACCACTGAGTTAAAGTACCGATTGTCACACACACTATGGCACTCCACCCTTTTCTCGCCCGGAAAAGGGTGGAGTGCCATCTCCGGGTTGGGGAGGAGACCCTGCCCCAAGTGGAGGAGTTCAAGTACCTAGGAGTCTTGTTCACGAGTGAGGGAAGAGTGGATCGTGAGATCGACAGGCGGATCGGTGCGGCGTCTTCAGTAATGCGGACGTTGTATCGATCCGTTGTGGTGAAGAAGGAGCTGAGCCGGAAGGCAAAGCTCTCAATTTACCGGTCGATCTACGTTCCCATCCTCACCTATGGTCATGACCGAAAGGACAAGATCACGGGTACAAGCGGCCCAAATGATTTTGGGTCTCTCCCTTAGAGATAGGGTGAGAAGCTCTGCCATCCAGGAGGAACTCAAAGTAAAGCCGCTGCTCCTCCACATGGAGAGGAGCCAGATGAAGTGGTTCGGGCATCTGGTCAGGATGCCACCCGAACGCCTCCCTAGGGAGGTGTTTAGGGCACGTCCAACCGGTAGGAGGCCACGGGGAAGACCCAGGACACGTTGGGAAGACTATGTCTCCCGGCTGGCCTGGGAACGCCTCGGGATCCCCCGGGAAGAGCTAGACAAAGTGGCTGGGGAGAGGGAAGTCTGGGCTTCCCTGCTTAGGCTGCTGCCCCCGCGACCCGACCTCGGATAAGCGGAAGATGATGGATGGATGGATATATATATATATTTTTTTTTTATAAAAAAAAATTCTGCCACCCGGTGGTTGGGGACCACTGAGTTAAAGTACCGATTGTCACACACACTAGATGTGATGAAATTTTTCCTTTGCATTCGACCCATCCCCTTGTTCACCCCCTGGGAGGTGAGGGGAGCGGTGAGCAGCAGCGGTGGCCACGCCCAGGAATCATTTTTGCCTGATTCACCCCCCCAATTCCAACCCTTTATGCTGAGTGCCAAGCACAGTTGTTTTTATCCTTCTTTGCGAGGACATTAATTGTCATGTTTGGATGTACATTGTGGACGCCGTCTTTGCTCCACAGTAAGTCTTTGCTGTCGTCCAGCATTCTGTTTTTGTTTGCTTTGCAGCCAGTTCAGTTTTAGTTTGGTTCTGCATAGCCTTCCCTAAGCTTCAATGCATTTTCTTAGGAGCACTCAGCTTTTGTTTATTTTTGGTTAGACACCTTTTTACCTGCACCCTGCCTACCGCTGTTTCCGACATCTACTAAGCGATTAGCTACCGGCTGCCACCTACTGATACGGAAGAGTACTACACGGTTACTCTGCCACGCTCTAGACAGCACCGACACACAACAACAACAACACGTCATTTACAGACTATAACTACTGGTTTGCAAAAAATTTTTTTTAACCCAAATAGGTGAAATTAGATAATTTCCCACGGCACACCAGACTGTATCTCACGGCACACTAGTGCGGGGGTCGGACACCCGCGGCTCTGGAGCCGCATCCGGCTCTTTAGTGCCGCCCTAGTGCCTCTCTGTAGCTTTTTCAAAAATATATGAAAAATAGAAAAAAATGAGGGGGGAAAAACATATTTTTTGTTTTAATATGGTTTCTGTAGGAGGGCAAACATGACACAAACCTCCCTAATTGTTTTTAAGCACACTGTTTATATTAAACATGCTTCACTGATTCCAGTATTTGGCGAGCGCCGTTTTGTCCTACTAATTTTGCCGGTCCTTGAACTCACCCTAGTTTGTTTACATGTATAACTTTCTCCGACTTTCTAAGACGTGTTTTATGCCACTTCTTTTTCTGTCTCATTTTGTCCACCAAACATTTTAACGTTGTGCGTGAATGCACAAAGGTGAGTTTTGTTGATGTTATTGACTTGTGTGGAGTGCTAATCAGACATATTTGGTCACGGCATGACTGCAAGCTAATCGATGCTAACATGCTATTTAGGCTAACTGCATGTACATATTGCATCATTATGCCTCATTTGTAGCAATATTTGAGCTCGTTTAGTTTCCTTTAAGTCCTCATGTAGGTCTCACTTAGACCTACAATTTAATATTTGAAATCCTGCAGAAAAGTCAACAGGAAGTTAAAAATTACCCCTTCAAAATAAAAGTTTTGTAAACACCCGTCACCTTTTTTCAAACGTTATCTCCTCTGAGCCCGTTTGTCGTTTCGGCTTCAAACTCGCACAGGAGAGACTTTGAACCCTTCTGATTAAAAGTTATTGAAAGAGTTTTGATAAGTTCTCCGGTTTGGATTTTACGGGCCTTCAAAAAATCCCTGCGCAAATTTTCCTAAAAAATGACGTTTTTGCCTCTTTGAGCTGTAATTTGACCTACATAAAATGCTTCAAAGTGCAAGTTAAAGCTCTGTTATGCAGACCGAAAGCCATTTATCAACAACATCCAGAATCGCCGATCTGTAATTTCACCCCCTTAACATGCTTCAAAACTCACCAAATTTTACACACACATCAGGACTTACAAAAACTGCCATCTAATAAAAAAACAAACCCCAAAAATCTAAATTGCGCTTAGCGCCCCCTAGGAAAATAGCCAGACAAAACTGCATGTAACTTCTGTTAGAAATGTCGTAGAGACATGAAATAAAAACCTCTGCTGGTCTGACTTAGACCAGGGCTGGAGTAGCGGCGGCAGCAGCCAAAGGCGGACCCGACCAACGCTGTTTGCAGCTTTAATTCAATTTATATGTCATGACACACTGTATGTAATATGGCTTTTAATTTTTTGCGGCTCCAGACTGATTTGTTTTTGTATTTTTGCTCCAATATGGCTCTTTCTGTCACGATCCGTGACTCGGATCGTTAATGGTTTTGCCCTTTTTATGTCTTTGTTCATGTTTTGTTTCCGGACTCTGCCGATCCTTGTTTGAGCACTTCCTTGTTTGTGTTAGTCACCATGGCAACGTATTGTGTTCCTCCTCACGGGCTCCTGTCACACACCTGTTTCTAATAATTACTTGTGTATTCAAGCCCACCTGATTCCTTAGTTCGTCCTCGGTCCATTACTTGCTTTTCGCAACACGTCACGTTGTTGTATCCTGTGTCCTCGATTATTTTGTGCTAAGTTCCGCCTTAGCTTCACGTGCGTGTGGCACGTCGTTTAGTGTTTTCTGTTTCCTGCTACGTTTTAGCATTAGCTTTCCGTGCATTGGCAGGCGCTTTGTTTTTTCCCCTTTTTGCACCAGTGTTCTTTTGTTTTATCATATTAAAACTTATTCTTACCCGCAATCCTGCTGACTGGTAGTGTGTGCATCCACAAAGTGGCTACTCCGCCCAGCAAGTGCGCCGCGAAGCGTGACACTTTCATTATTTTGGGTTGCCGACCCCTGCGCTAGTGCCACGGCACAGTGGTTAGAAAAACACTGATTTAGGGCTATATAAGTAAAAAGATTGATTGATACATTGAAAAGTAGCTTGCCTGCAGAGAAAAGTATGGGCAGCCTCTGGTCTAAACATTTTATCGCCGGCGTTTTTAACCTGTCAATCACTCTTCATGCGACAGGTGTGTCATATGTGTGCACCAATGTCCTTTATGTTAGTTTTTAAAGATGGAGCCAAGGCGTCCTAATGAGATTCATGAAATATCATATTCTCTACATAGCCTGCCTGGGCCAGGCAGCCAAGACACAACCCCTGGCTTGGCTTCAAGACACAGTTTATCTAGCAAAAGCCAGCTGTCACACACACACACACACACACACACACACACACACACACACACACACACACACACACACATGCGTGCATGCCGCAAGCCTCCAAAGTTGAGCAGTATTTGTGATTATTTAGCACAGTGAAAATTGTTTTGGAAGATCCACTAGTGAGGCTTTAATCCGGTTAAGTTCTCTTTGTTGACTTTTAATCTTTGCTCTGTGCGAGTGTGTGTGTGTACTGCTTAGTGTGTGTGTGCACATATTTAAATGTGCGCGTCTTTTCAGCGCACTAAGCCCGTCATGGCAGCGTTCGGGGCTCCAAAGTACATCTTTGCACCTCCGTGTTTTGCCCATCGGCGTTCCCCGCGGTCCTAAATCCTCTCCGGTCAACAACCGTGTCGGTCTTACGGTAATCGCGTTGAGGTGACCCTGACCGTGTTTGCGTCGGGCCGGATGTTTGTCGCCAGTTGTGCTTGACCTTAAAGGGGAACATTATCACAATTTCTGAAGGGTTAAAACCAATAAAAGTCAGTTCCCAGTGGCTTATTTTATTTTTCGAAGTTTTTCTCAAAATTTTACCCATCACGCAATATCCCGAAGAACGGCTTCTAAGTGCCTGATTTAACCGTCGTTATATCCACCCGTCACAGCGTGAAGCCACCAGGAACAAACATGGCGGATAGCACAGAAAGGTATAGCACAGTAGCTTGGATTCAGACTCGGATTTCAGCTCCCTAAGCGATTCTACAGATTACGCATGTATTGAAACGGATGGTTGGAGTGTGGAGGCAGGTACCGAAAAGGAAATTAAAGAAGAAACAGAAGCTTTTGAGCCATATCACGACAGGAAGCCTGGACGAATTCGGCAATCGCCTTCTCACCAACAATTGGTACAGTTGTGAGCAAAATTATTCAACCCCCACACAATTTTGGTGTTTTAGCAAGTTGGACATGTATTCCGTAGTTTGTTTATAGTCATATCAAATAAAGATGTGTCAAATAGACAAATGCAACTTGAATTACAACATTATATTTTGTAACATACCAAACAGTGTCATTTCTCTCAATATCTCATTGATAAAATTATTCAACCCCTTGAAGATCAGAATTTGAATAAGGTCTTTTCAATCAGGTGTTGAAAACACCTGTAGATGTGATTAGAACCATAACGAGCAACAATTAAATTGATTGAAAAAGACTGTGAGCTTCTTGTAGATGGTCAATGGTGTATTTGCAACATAGTGAAGTCCAGGGAGTGGTCAAAGAAGTCAAGAGAGGAGGTAGTTTCTCTTCATAAGAAAATATATGGATATAATGAAATAGCAAAGACATTACATATTCCAAGAGACACAGTTGGGAGCATAATTCGCAAGTTTAAAGCTAAAGGCAGAGTGGAAACACTACCTGGGCGTGGTGGAAAGAGGATGCTGTGTGCAACTGCTGTCCGGTATTTGAAGCGTACAGTGGTGAAAACAGCTGAGGAACTACAACAGGACATTGCAGAGGGGGGAACGCAGGTTTCGTCCCAGACAATAAGGCCCGCACTACGAGATGAAGGCCTCCATACCAGAACTCCCAGGCCCACCCCACTTCTGACTACCAGGAACAAGAAAAATAAACTCCAGTACGCCAAAAATCATCTGGACAAACC